>NC_034596.1:6413340-6420127 GCF_900095145.1 Mus pahari | reverse complement strand
AGGAGAGGAGAGGAGAGGAGAGGAGAGGAGAGGAGAGGAGGACACAGATACAGAGACAGAGACACAGAGAAACAGAAAGGGGAAGAGAAACAGACAGAACCAAGAGACAGGAGAGAGGGGCAAGGAGTATGATACAATGATTAAGTGCATATTGGGCACGTAATGAGTGACATAGACAAGCAATAATGAAATAATGTCACTTGGGGGATGATACTAATGCAATTATTTTGCATTTTTGAACATGGACTCTCTGTAGCTTCCAGGATGGTTCAGGTAAGCACTTATGAAGTATCTCTCCCTTGCTTTACTCAGGTTTTCTTTTTCTATAATTTTTATTTCAGTAACATTCGACTATGGCTCACAGGACTCTTTCCTCCACCCATAGTTGTACTTGACATCTTTGGACATATTTCTTCAACTCCAGATCTCAGTCAAAACTCATGTCTGTATGAAAACTACACATGAAGATATATAGATGTCTAAAGGGCCATACAATTGGATTGGGTGCTAAGCAAGATGGTAACATTTAGGCAGCAGAAGAGAAGACTCAAGGCTTTCAAAACATTATCCATAAAGAGCAGGCAGTTCCACAAAGAGCACTGATTTCCTGTATCCTTTGGGATGCCTGATGCTGGGCATGGACTTAAAAGTCTATACTAGTAACTAATGCTTAGAATATGCACCAGTTACATTTCCCATAGTTATATAAGACATAGAAATAAGTCTCTCTACAGAATGTCGTCAAGACTAAAATGCATGAATCATAAGTAACAGAGTAGTTGCTATAAAATATCAAGGCAAGGAGCGAAGTCTTGCATATTAGTGCATATTTTTTACCAATTATCCATACAAATATGACATCCTCCTGGTTAACAATCCCATAAAACCTCCTATTTTCTACCTGTAGCATATATGACCTTGTTATAGTCTTAAATCTTTGACCTATGAAGTGTGCTCTTCAATTTAAACCAAAAATATTTGCTTTCTTAGTATCTATCTAGAAGTGAAGTGAAAAGACAAATGGAGACCAAGACACAGATGAAAAATTACCAGGACATTTCAATAGAGATGTTCTGTTACAGGATGAAAATGCCAGTTGAGAAAACTGTTCATACATAGAATGACTCTTGAAGATGACTGATGGGTCAGCTTCCAAGATACCTGGGATCCTGCAGACCTTGAAACAATGCTTTGCAAATGAATTCATGTTATTGTAGTTAGAGCATGCCACACAAGGGTTGCTGTTTTCTGCTCATACATGCCAGGGAATAAAAATTTAAATTCTGAGCAATTCATAATACCAAGAGATTTTTCTTAATTAAACTGACACTACTGTATTTTGCTTTGCTAGATAGATACATCCCTCATAAGTTGTTCTGTGACATTTGACTTAAGGCAAGCGATGCAAGGTAATCGTGGGCAGAAAGGTTGCCAAAGGGAGAAGCAATGTGATCAATAGGCTCCTTTGTTGTTGGCAAACACTGTCAGGGGATGATCAGCGTCAGAGCTTGGAGCCCGGGGAAGCTAATAAGATGAGTGGCATGTTTCCCACAATATGCTCTAAGTATTTATGTGCCATTCAAAGCAAGATCTGTAAACACGACGAGGACAAAGAGAATACAACATTATTGATGATATCCTCCTGATTTATGTTTACAGCATCTGTGGATAATAACTCCATTTGTCAGAGACACCCTCATGAATACTAATATGGAAGGCATTCCAGCCATGACCAGACTGGCTTGGGGTGATATTCTCCCATTCTTATGTATTTTGCAGAGGCTCTGGTACTTGATGTACTCTTAATCTCTACAGTAAAAGCACACTGGATTCAGAAGACTTGAGGTACAGTAATTCTACTGAAGTTGCAGGTCCTCATGAGGTCATTTTTAACAAAATTAGAAATCCAATATTATTTTGTTTTGTTTTGTTTTTCACATTGTTAGGACCTTTATTTTTTTCCTTTTAATTATTTTATTAGATATTTTCTTCATTTACATTTCAAATGTTATCCCGAATGTCCCTTATACCCTCCCCCGACCCTGCTCCCCTACCCACCCACTCCCACTTCTTGGCCCTGGTGTTCCCCTGTGCTGGGTCATATAAAGTTTGCAAGACCAAGGGGCCTCTCTTCCCAATGATGGCCGACTAGGCCATCTTCTGCTACATATGCAGCTAGAGACACGAGCTCTGGGGGTANTGGTTAGTTCATATTGTTGTTCCACCTATAGGGTTGCAGACCCCTTCAGTTCCTTGGGTACTTTCTCTAGCTCCTCCATTGGGGGCCCTATGTTCCATCCAATAGCTGACTGTGAGCATCCACTTCTGTGTTTGTCAGGCACTGGCATAGCCTCACAAGAGGCTGCTATATTATTTTTAAAGTCAGGTCTTCTGTGGTTCCTGGAAGTGAATCTCAGTTGGATTTTATGTCTCTCCGTGTTTATAGGGAACACTTCAAAAGCTTTCTTATGGCTTTTTGTTTTGGTGATAGGTAATAGCAGAACAATGGCGTGAAATATATTTCTTTAAATATAAATGAGTGGTCTTTTAAATCGGTGTTTGCTGTGGTGTTAATTGTTGGCTCATCAGAGACTGCTCTTTTGGATCTCAGAAAGGTACAGCTTGTGCGGAGGGCAGTGCATCAGAGATCGAAAACGCTGAAATCAACTAATGTAAGCCATGGGAAGACATTCCTTTGTTTTCTTGCTGAAAATTCAAATTAGTTTATGTACTATATGTTATGTACTGAAATTATTTGTGCTTCATAATTTTCATTGCATTTTGGGAAGAAATAGTTATGCAGACTACTTTAAAACTTGTTCACGCATGAGTGTTTCTTCTTGTTAATTCTTCTTTGTCATGATGGGTCCTTCTGCCTCTGCTCTAATCCCATTTTTTAGTATATGATTATGTACACTGATGATTTTGGAGGTGAAGGAGAGACATAATAAGGCACAATTGTAGACCATGAACAATCTTTACAGATGCTAGCTAAGAGCAAGGAGGTATTTTACATGTGCTGTTCTACTGGGTCATTTCACTGGCCTCTATTCACTAAGTAATAGGTTGTTTACACTCTCCATTTCCCCAGATTTACCAATAAGGTAGTTTTACTAAATATGTATTACATACCCCTAAATGTCAACATTAATGCATTTCATGGCTTTATTTATTTATTTTTAGTCAAATGTAGCTTCCACACATTCTCTTAAGATAAATCCTACTTAAAACTTACACAAATTTTTGCTTATTCAATTTACTATGTAAGAGTTATTAACTTAATCTACCTCATGCCCTAGATAATGCACTCACTATCTTTTGGCACTCTATACAAAATTAAGCACATTGGATATTTTGGGGGGGGGGGGTGCAGTATTTTTGTTTTACATGGGATTTGACTGGTGAGGACATATCAAGATGAGGATAATTCATAATCTTTTATTTTTGTTATCCTAAACTCTCAAACATTAAAATATATACACAAAACCGAATTTCTAGGAGAGATGCCCAAATCTAGTTGCAGGTAAATTTTTATTTTATTTTTATTTAAATCACGAAGAAGGTTAATATCAAATGACTTTTTCTGATTTCACCCAGTCATGTATTTAGATCAAGTAAGTCATGAAAAAAATCCCTCATCACATTTTCACAAGAAATAATAATTATGATCAGAAAGTGCAAGGTGTTGCTGATACTACTGGATTCAGAGAGCTAGAAGCAATCTGGCAGCCATGCTGTGTCTTTTCATTAAGAATTGGCTCTGATGATAATAAATCTGACATTTCAGGTACCTGGCTGAAAAAAAAAAGCACACTACTTTTTAGGAAGGAAAGATATTATTAACTCTATGATATAAAGACTTACTTGGTTTTAGTAAGTTAATATCTCTCTACATAGCCCTGGCTATCCTGTAACTCACTGTGTAGGTGTAGGCTGGCCTTGAACTCACAGAGATCTGTCTGCCTCTGCATTCTGAGTTCTGGAATTAAAGGCAGGCTTCATCACACCTGGTTTGACTTACTCATTTTAAAGTATATTTCTCCGTCATAACTCTTCTTCTGTCTAACGCATCTGTATACCTGTTGTTCATAATTGCTCAGCATTGATTTCTTCCTTCGAAGCCCAAATGATCTAGATAGGCAGAAGGTAGCTGTGATTTGCTACCTCAGTAGAATGGGTTCAACTAACAGTTAAAAGCTGGGTAGGATGTTAATCCATAGTGGCCTTAACTGTCCACAGTTGCTAATAGCTCACAGAACAACTCCATTCAAGTCACCCAACCAAACATGGCTCTGTTCTCTTCTTCTGCTGACCCTAAATTACATTGTAATTGTGTTGGAATCCCTGAAATGTAGGTAGTACACTGAGAAAAGAAAAATGAGGGGTCATGCTGGCTTTTTGTTGAGCTTTATAGACTTTATCTGACCCAGACTCAGAAAAAAGGGGGGGGGGGGAATGATATATTATTGTCTTCCTGAGGCTTGTGGTTAGTCAGGTGTGGAAATAGCAATAGCAATGTGATGTGTCTTGCCTCCAAGAGATTCTGGGCTGGGAATGGGCCCCTGGCTCCTAACTTGATATTCATCACCCTAACCTTTTACTTTAGAACATATGTTACACTGACAAAGTGAAGTGGTCCTAGGGTTACTCATAACTTTCAATTTTAGAGATTGAAAGGACCTTAAGTGCCTAAACCAACCTCCCTCCAAGGATAGGATAGGAGAGAGAGAGAGAGAGAGAGAGAGAGAGAGAGAGAGAGAGAGAGAGAGAGAGAGAGTTTGTAAACATTCAATGTTAATGCAAATTTCTTTAAAAAATAGCCATACTCTAAGAAGCTTGAAGAACATTATTTTCCCCAAGTATGAGTCATAAGCCATGTTTGATGATGAACTGGAGTTTTACCTGTATAAAAAGCAAATACTCAACTATGAGGGAGGACAAGGAAACCAAAATTAATTGAGTAGATATTTTGAAAGCTAGCTGAAAAAAATCTGTATATATTAAATCATCACAGATGATTCTAAATACAAAAAAAATCTATGGAGGCTATTAATTGAGAAGCTCAAATTAATAATCAATAAAATAAACATAATAAAGTGAAAAAGAGAAAATATCATGTTGTTAAACTCTGCTGTGAAGGAAGAGATGTCAGGTCTCTTAAGACTTTTTCTAGCACAGCTGTTATACCTCCACGAGTTACAGCCAATGGAAACATGTTTTCTAGGAGGGGCCAGTTCTACGGGACCTGGCATAGGGATTTCTCTGAACCAACAGATTTGTTGAAATTGTTGCTATTGTATGTTGGGGTCCATGTACAGCCTCTAACTGGGAACCAAAGATGAATCTTAAAATTTTAAAATTCCTCTTTTGGATCGATCATTGTATTTACACAATTCTTGTTATTCTTCAATCTCCTGTAGACATGAATCATTTCAAGACACAAACTTCACAGGCTGTAATGATTTCACTTTGGGTCAGGTCCACTGGAACATTAATCATGTCTTAGGGCTGAGTTAGGTCCTACAGATACAAATGGCTTTTTAAAATTCCATGTCATAAAGCTCCATTCCTCTGAAGTAAACAGAGCCTCACAACATCATTGCTTATGGGCAGAACTTGGACCAGTGTGGTCCAACTCTACTCCCCATGGGTTTGCTTCCTTTCTCTGCATTTTCATCTTCTCATTTGTATGCCTGTTATCAGCCTTACATACTGTTTTGTCTCTGGTTTTAAAGCAAATTCATGAATGTACACACTCATCAGACACTAAATATCTGTCACTTAAGAGGGCATGTGCTACAGCTACTCTCTGACTCTCTTTCCCTTTATAAACTCAAGATTTATAAAACCGAGAAAATCTGCACAGTGAGTTTTCAAATTTTAAGATCATTCTTTTCTGTTTCACTGACAGAAGAGGTGAGGTGAGGTGGTGTGTGTGTGTGTGTGTGTGTGTGTGTGTGTGTGTTAGGGTAATAGTACAGAAATTGGAACAATAGTTAAAAGTCAGGGGAAAAGAGAGCTACACAAAAGTATAGACAGAGACTGAGTATAGTTATAAAAGTTTGTCTCTTCTAGCTGAGTTATTAATATGATCACCACTACAAAGCTAAAAATCTGCATGCTGCAAAGGACAGACAATTCAAAGTACTCTTCTAGAGCTAATTATCTGGGAAAATTAAACCAGCCAACCCTTCAGTGTTATTTATTTTTGATTGTGGGACATGGTCTGATACTTTTTCTGACCTGAAGCACTCTTGGTCCCAAGGTCACTGTGACTTCCACGGACTAGGGCTGATGGGAAGAGCAGGACCAGCCCAGTCCTCAACGCAGTTGCCCTTCGTACTGCCATACAGATGCTTGATAGTGGCCAGACTGGGCTTGTTCTGACCTTGATGTGAGCTTTCTGGAGTATTCACAGATTTCTTGATATTCCTGGTGTTCTGCCAAGCCACGAACTTAATGGTAAGCAAGGTCCCCAAGCCTTCAGATGAACAAATTGAGGTCGTGTCCTCATGTAGAACTCTGCTTCAGTGTCTATAATGTTAGAATTAGTTCTGTCACATGATAAGTAATATGTGTAGGCCTTGTGATTGAAAGGTAAAAAATAGTTCTGATGAAAAAAGTCATAGCTCAGTGGATGATGCATTTATTAAGAAATAAATATATGGTAGCTACGTAATAGGAAATAATGTGTCTATTTGTTTTTTGTTTTTGGTTTTGTTTTTTGTTTTTGTTTTTTTTCAAAACAACGTTTCTATGTGTAGCCCTGGCTGTCCTGGAACTCACT
>NC_034596.1:6409436-6412476 GCF_900095145.1 Mus pahari | reverse complement strand
GAGGATGTGGAGAAAGAGGAACACTCCTCCATTGCTGGTGGGACTGCAAGCTTGTACAACCACTCTGGAAATCAGTCTGGTGGTTCCTCAGAAAATTGGACATAGTACTACCGGAGGACCCAGCATACCTCTTCTGGGCATATGCCCAGAAGATGCTCCAAGTGGTAATAAGGACACATGCTCCACTATGTTTATAGCAGACTTATTTATAATAGCCCAGAGCTTGGAACAAACCCAGATGTCCCTCAACAGAGGAATGGATACGGAAAATATGGTACATTTATACAATGGAGTACTATTCAGTTATTAAAAACAATGAATTTATGAAATTCTTGGGCAAATGGATGTATCTGGAGTATATCATCCTCAATGAGGTAACCCAATCACAAAACAAGTCTATTATTTTTTTGTTTTGTTTTATTTGTTTTTAATCATGACAAATTTTATCTGAAGAATAGATCGTACTAAAACATAATGTTATTTTAAGTTGTTTTTCTATTGCTTGTTTTTGAAACATAGTCTCTCTATAGAACCTGTACTATGTAGACAAGGTTGTCCCTTAAATTGTTTTAGTCAACTTGTGTTCACCTCCAAACTACTGGGATTACAGATATGAGACACTCTACTTAGCTTTCACATAATTTATTTAATCATATTTATTGGTTTGCTATAAATGCATCCAGCAATTAAGAGTTGGACTGTTACATAGCAGTACCTACAACAGCAACAGAGAAATAGTTACTAATGAGTAAATTCTATGTCTGTATTCTTTAACTTGAATGTCACTACTACAAGGGATAATGCCTATTTCTCCCCACATAATGTAAAATGTGTTCAGTTACAGAAAACAAACCAAACAAATAATTGAGAACAATTATTATGAATTCTTAAGTAGCCAGAACAACTGTCGACAAGGCTAAAAAGACATTACAAGAAAAATTTCTGATTTTTCACAATAGAAATGAGTCATCAAGGGATTGGCTATTTCTCTGCAGTTAAGACATTTGCTGGTTGAATTGGCATCTGCGGATGTGAATGATCCCTCATCACCTTTCTCCTTTTCTTATCATCTGGTCCATTAACTTGGATGCCCTGTTTCCCCCTCTCTGAGCCCTAACTTTTGCTTCCTACTTGTGTTTCTAAACAAAGGGACTAATTATCTCAGAAACTGTTCAGGAACTCAGAGAAACTATCTCAGAAAGAAATTTTGGGGAGGAATTCCATCACCGTTCTCTAGAAGAAAATGATATGTCCTGTAGACTAAGTTCATAATTATCCATTTGGTTCTGAGAATAAATCTTTAAGTTCTTCCAAGCTTTGTTCTTTTGACACTGTTAAAAATGTCAATTAAGGCAGTCACTTTTTTAGCCTCTTAACCCATATCTCAAAATCCTTAATCATAAGGACTGAGATGATAAATAGTGTATAACTTATGCACAACTATAATCATAGTAAACATTTGGTACTCATCTTTTCTGAAAATTTGGTTGGCATGTTGAATGTGTGAATGAATAGAAATAAATGAATGGTGGGAATTGGCTTTTGGTAGTCTTCTACAATAATTAGTTAAATGAGTAACTTCATGGCTTTCTTGCTGCTGATTCCAGCCAGATGTCTTACTAAGAATATGACATTTTATTTCTTTAAGTAGAGTACCTACAACTAAACATAAAGATACTAATGAAGAAGAATTTACAGGTAGGAATTAGGGGTTTCATTGTTGTTGTTTGTTCTGGTATATCTAAAGTGATGATGATATCTTAGGGATATTTGTTTTTTGTTGGATAATTCTTTTATTTACATTTCAAATGTTATTCCTTTCCCCAGTTTTCCCCTTGGGATCCCCCTACACTACCCCTTCCCCTGCTTCTATGAGGGATACTCATTTTTAAAATGGTTGCAAACAACTATGGATTTCTTCTTGGCTTGTAAAATATACTATTCCTTTACAATAGGGGGACTAAAAGGTACCTTATTAAGCAGTGTCTTTCATTATTCCTGGACAGACATTCTTCATTATTAAGGAGAAATTTCAGAAGAGAAGGTCTTTACACACTAGAGCTAAACCTGACCATACATCCCACTCTACATCGCTCCACACTCATAGCCTTGCACTGATTTTATCCTGTACCCTATGTAGACATTGGAAATATTTGAGAACGTATCTACGGTCTATACAATACCTTTAGACTTTCCCATTTATGACTGAGTAGCCATTTGTTTTGTGGAATATGTTTTACCCTTATAAAGATACAAAATATCCAAACAAAATATGCAAAAAAATTAAATATTTTAAACATGAAAAAATAAACTCTAAATAAACCCTATAGTAAAAGGAGAGTAAAAAATAGAAGTAGGTAACCTGAATGGCTTTTCTGTTTCTGAGTATTCATACTTCCTTGGCTCCAATTATGGTTAAATTAACACGATAACCAGACATTTAGAGAACAAGACTCTTCATTATTTACATAGAGAACCTTGTAGCTATTCTTATTTGTTTTACTTAAATAAAACAATTCCATGTTGAAATATTGCATTCAGGTCAAGATGCATATTATTTATACTCCTTATAATCCAAGCAGAATATACTTGTTGAATGAGTAACTAACTTATAAAAATAGAAACCCTTTTATGTGGCAGACAATGTGTAGGTTGGTTAATATAATACAATAGTGAAAGAGATTTGTTCTTTGACCTAGAACAAGAGACAATATAAAGAGGAAAATACATAAATATGTGGATAATACCATACAGAATTTATAAAAAAATCTTCAAATGACTAAGAGGCTGGGCAAGTGGCTCAATTGATAGACTATCTGCCATCTAAAGAGCCAGGAATCATAGGGTATGCTTGTAACCTCAGATCTGGGATCAGGCACTGGACAAAAGTGTGTCTCTGCAAATCATTAGCTAGCCAGTCTACCAAGATTGTTGAG
Organism: Mus pahari; assembly: GCF_900095145.1. NCBI lineage: Eukaryota > Metazoa > Chordata > Mammalia > Rodentia > Muridae > Mus > Mus pahari. Next base: position 6,409,540 of record NC_034596.1, on the reverse strand, counting down.
CTTCAGATCACTAAGTCACCTTGTCTCAAAAAATGAAGGTAGATGATGATCAACCTAAGTCCTCTATTTGCATACACACATACACACACACACACACACACACA
>NC_034596.1:6407828-6409296 GCF_900095145.1 Mus pahari | reverse complement strand
GAGAGAGACAGAGAGAGATAGAGTCTTAAGATTAATTCTATAGAATCCATTAAAATTGCACAATGTTTTAAGAGTGTAGACAGCATGAGCAAGGACTTGGGCATGTTGAGAGTCATTGCAAAGGCCTGTGATCCAGCTAATTGGAAGACTAAGGCAAGAGGATCTCTGCCTGGACAGAGAGTCAATTTAAGGACAGTGTTGGTAACTTAGCAAGACCTTTTTATATGGTTAAAAATGGTGAAGGGACAGAAAACATCTGCTTAATCAAGTTCATCAGTATGTGTGTAACCACATGCATATATGTATGATATGGTGAACATGCATATATGTATGCATGATGGTGTAGATCACAGACAGACACTAGGTGTGTGTCTTCAGTTGCTTTCCATTGGATTTTTGGAATGAGGTCTGTAATTGAACCTAAAAGCCACCAATCTCACTAAGCTACATGGCAAGTGAGTTCATATGTTGAGCAGGTCACAACCATCTGTAACTTCAGCACCAAATGATGCAGTGTTACCTCTGGTCTCTACTGATACTAAACACACAGGCACATACCTACACAGACGTACATACATGTATTCAAAATTAAAACAATTAAGAAATGAATTGACAGCACATGATTTTCCAAACCTAGATTCACCGAAGAACAGTATTTCTGTGAGTCTGAATGTTTTAATATCAATGGGAGGTAAAGGGCATTATTAGCACTGTTTTCAGAGTGAAAGTGTTTACCCATGACAAGAGACCACTTCGAGAAGACTACTTCGGTTGAGGGGAAATGAATGGGTAAAAATGCAAGGCATATGGTTAGGTTTTTCCCAAGTAAGAAGGAACTCTATTCTTCATACATTGAAGGAGGCAAAACACAATCAATAATTCTGTGGTCTTTGATCTTTTGTCTTTCAGACTGAAGAGATCTTACCTGGCTTCATTTAGAGGGGTGCATGGAGATAAGACCCTGACTGTTCGAGTTGCTTTGAAGAATTCTAAGAAAGATGTGAGAGACAAAAGCCTGCTTTGAAATAGAGAGCTACTGACTGGATAGTTCTTACAATAAAAGTTGACAAGAGAATGAAATATGGGCCAAAAGACAGTGTGACTTGTTTGATTTGTAATGGGTTGAAAGACGACACCCAAAGCATGATCATTCATTCTTTCACTTGTACAACATTCATTGATTGGCTAGGGAAATAAAAAGGCCCTTCACAAAAGACAAACTTTAATGACTAAAACTTATACAGGAAAAGAGCTTCACCTTAGTGTTGGTGGTGTGTCTCATGAAGGGCAGGCGAGATGCTGCTCCTTGTGCCTTTGCTTCACTTGTAGCCTCCAAGTCCAACTCCAGTGAAGAAAGAACAGTGCTGCAGGGCAAACGTTCTAACTTAGACCTTGCTTTGGTACTGGGGAAGGAGAGAGGGAGGAAGGGAGGGACAGAGAGGCAGAGCCAGAGAGGCAGAGAGAGACA
>NC_034596.1:6402636-6407704 GCF_900095145.1 Mus pahari | reverse complement strand
GAGGAGAGAGGAGAGAGGAGAGAGAGACTAAAGAAGCTAATGGATATTGGACTGTATGTGCTTTTAGAATAGTATGGCAGAAGTAGTGTAGTCACTCTGCAGATTATTTCCAATTACAAAATGTCACCATGCCAGAAAGACCATTCAAGAGAAAGACTATATTTTTAAAAACACTTAAAATTATCTTGACTCCAAGAAGATAATAATAGATTGATTCTTTAAGCTCATAGACACAGCAGGGCTAGAATTCCTAATTAAAGCTCATATTGAAGACATGTGTTTTCCTCACCTTGACTGCTAAATGTCTATCACCTTTACAGACTTATCAGAACATGGTTTTATGTTCTTGGTAAACACTGACCAAGGCTGCAAGGATTCAGGGTATCTATTCTTGCTAATAATCTGAAAAAAATGCAAACTAAACCAGCAAGCTATCTTTTTGGTCTATCTAATTGGCAAATATTTAAAATAAAGATATTCTGCAGTTTTGATGAGGGTGTGGGGCACTGGTGAGCTCATTGTGCTGGTAGGAGTGCAAATTAGCTCAATCATTTTGAAGAGTGATTTGACAAGCTGTAGGAAGGAAAGGCTGAAGGAAAGAGCCAGGAGGCAGCCTACTTCTAAGGATTAGTCCTAATAGGATAATTCTAGGTATGCTCAAAGATTTATCTGTATGCATATTCATCAAGACATTGTTTAATAAAAGAAAAGATGGAAAAAAGAGAAATGCTCAATAATAGAGAGATGTTTGACTAAATTGTGTTATATCCATAGAGTAGAATACAGTGAACTCTTGGGAATGAGGCTGTAAAATGACAGGGAGAGAAATCGAATAAGATTGGGGGATAATATGAGTCCTAAAAAGCAAATCAGCCAGATTCAATGTGAAGACTGCAAATGCTGATTTAACAAGCCAACATCAGGGAGATATGTACAGGGAATATTGATTATATTAAGGAATTATCTAAAGTGACTTGGGCTTATTATGGCATTGTGGCAGTGTCTCTTTTTGTTTATCTAATCCTCATCTTCTGAAATTTCATGCCTTAGATTTTTTTGGTGAAGTGACATCACATTTGCAATGTGCCTTGAAACAACCCAATGTAGATACCAGGGAAGTACGTAGGATAGTGATAAAACATAACGGGCCAGATGTTGATAGCTATTAAATTCTATTGAAGGTGGATGGATATTTATGATATTTTAGCATTTTGTTCATATTTAAACTCTCATAATGGCAAATAAAATATGTCTTCAGTTGAATCATTATTTACTAAAAATACTTTTATAGTATACTCTTATTTACATGTATATGAAATGAAATATATGTATATAATGAAGTTTTATGAAGGATGTACACTGAAATGTATAGTTTGAATATGTTTTTTTTCCACCATGTGGCAGAAAAATCATCTTTTAAAAAGATTTAGACATTTCTTTTTATTTTGTGGGCATTTGTGTTTCCCCTGCATGTAAGTACACCATGTATACAGAATACCATGGCGGCCAGAAGAGGGAGTCAGATCCCATGAACTGGAAGTTATAAGGGATTATGAGTCACCTTCTCCAATACTGAGAATTGAACATAGGTCCCCTGAAAGCGCTGTGAGTTCTGTTAACTGTTGAGCCATTTCTCAAAAGCTAAGAAATAATTTTTAAAGAATCTTTGTCAAAGTGCTCGATTATGCCTTATGCTAAGAGAGACCAGTAGAGAAGAATTGGAAGTATTCATTCAAAAGAGTTTTTGATCAAAATTTTTATTTTATTTTAGATTAAATCACATAATATCTATAATAAGACTTGATCTACTTTAAATATATGCTATAAGGAGTACTACATTTATTTGAAAACTTTGAGTAGTTTCGGCATAACTCCTAGGAATTATGGATGGAAAAGGAATAGGATGTTACAAATCAGGGGTGATATACATGGGGTTCAAAGGCCACATCTAGACCTGGCTTATCTGTGAGAGGCAACTGGTAACAACCCAGAGGATACAATGGCTACACTGTTCATGGACCCACATGGAATAGTTTAATATGACATAAATATGGATTTATCATGATGCTATTTTAGTTAATCACATCTCATATTAAACCCTTAAGCCCTTGTCTCTAGTACTTTAATATTCCTTAAAAAAATAAAGAGTCAGACGTGTTGGTGGCATATGCTTATCATCCAAGCTACCCAGAGAGCTGATTTAGGGGGCTTATACATTCAAAGTTAGTTTAAGGAACTTAGGGAGACATTCTCTGAAAACTAACTAACTAATAAGAAAAAGGGATCCAACTGAAAGGTGGAGCCCTATATTCAATTCCTTAGTAACAGAAATAAATAATGACAAATCAAAAGAAATATATACATGTATAGAAATAGACTACAACTGATGGATTTCATAATAATTTTTTATATGTTCTTTTATTTGGTCAGTACTCCTTCTGCATCTCTGCCAAAAGTGTTGACTAGTAACCCTTTTGAACTTTAGTATCTTAATTTGTAAAATATGTTCATAAAATACATAAGACATTGAGTTAATTCAAGAATAAACTATAGTTTATGTAAAGTTCTTTGTCCCAAAAACGTATCATGTCTTGTTTTTTCTCCCCTCTTTTCATTCTGTCTTCCTGTTGTCCTTTCTTTGACTCTTATTTCTTTTATACTGGGCTATCATATAAAAATTACCCAACAGATGCATCTTTACCATGCCATAACTCAATATGTAAGCTTTTAAAGAAACACCAGAAAATAGTGACAGGCATACACTGAGAAAATTAATATACTATGTAAGTAAAAATGCTTACACTCACACATATTCATGTAAGAGTAATAATCAAACAATAAGCAGTTATGGATTTGAAAGTGGCAGACCATGTGAGATGTTGGAGTAAGGAGGGGAGAGAATGATATAATTACATTTTAAGTCAAATTAAAGTTAAAATTGAAAATGCTTATCATTTCTCTTAGTATACTATAATACAATAATTTCCAAAGTTAATTTATTTCTAATCTAATTTCTAAAAGTTAAGTGCATGCAAAATAATTGATTTTGTTTTCTATTTTTTTCTTGTTTTATGTGCTTATATAAAGACTATGTTCAGTTTTTTGTGTGAGTGTTAGGAATCTAAACTTAAGTCCTCACTCTTAAATAGCAAGGGCCCTTATACTCCAGGTCACCACCCAAGCCACATAAAAAGTAAAAATAGTGAAAAATATTGCAATATCTGATATTAAGACAGAGATTTAAAAGCCTTCTGGGCAGAATTGCCATTAAAAAGTACAAAATGTTTATGCAGATTTTTTAATTGCAGAAAGAGCCACATGCGCAGCTATTTCAGACGGCAGCCTTCAGAATTTCTGCCTTCAAAATCTGCAAGTTTGCAAAGTTGTTTGCATCCAAATCCCTATTCTGAAATGGCACTTTATCTAGAATTCTTCACAGACTTTAGTATTCAAAACAGTTAATTCAGGGCCTTGATTCTCAAGATCTGCTTCATTCATATGGCCCAAAATACCCAAGGACTCTATGAATAAATCTCGTTCTCATAAGTTTTCTGAAAATGGGCTTTTCCTTCACTCACAGAAAAGCAAAATTTGCTCCCATAGTTCATGGAAGTACACTCGATATCTTCCTCCTCTTCTTCTTCGTCTTCTTTTTAAATCTAGAAAGCTAATAATATCCCATGTGCTAGAAAGTAATTTAATATTTGAGTTCCTTTCCTCCCTTAGAGAAAACCTTGTATATAGAGAGCAATTCAAGGTCCTCACTTCTATAAAGCTCATCACGGAACAACGGCTTTAAGTAAAGTGATTGTTAGGGTTTATCAGCTCTGAGTTTCCATGTTTGAAATCACACTCAGGGAAAGTTAACTTTTCTTTTTTTCTTTTTTCTTTTTTAAACATTTTAAAAGATTTGTTTATTTATTGTTTATGTACACTGTCGCTGTCTTCAGACACACTAGAAGAGGGCATTGGATCCCCATTACAGATGGTTGTGAACGACCAAGTGGTTGCTGGGAATTGAATTCAGGACCTTTGGAAGAACAGTCAGTGCTCTTAACTGCTGAGCCATCTCTTCAGCCCTCCAACTTTTCTTTTTTAAATATTTCAACACACTAAGATTCTCCTCAAAGAATGAGAGTCAAATTTGTCCTATCAAAACATAGTTACTGTTAAAAAGTTTTAATAAGAAGTCGGCTTTCTTTGATCTCCTTGGAAGTCTACCACATACTAAAATAAGGAAATGATAGAGATGCTATGTTTTCGTTATGTTTTTTGTTTGTTTTGTTTTGTTTTAGTCTCTTACTGCTTGGTAGCTCATCACATAAGTTGGGCTGGTCCCAGGAACATTCCTGTGTCTCTCCACTCAGCTCTGAGATTCTCATTTCCTGCCACCCCACTCAGCATATTAAGAGAGGATTTGAGAATTAAATTCACATCCTCATGCCTGCACACAAACATTGTAATAACCCAAATTATTATCCCAGACCAGAGTGTCTGTGTTTTCTAATTACACAGATCTTACTATTTTCCCATAATTTTATTATGGAATGTCCAGCAAAGCATAAATTGAACTGCTCAGAGTATTTTTCTATACATTGGGTTTAAGATTCCTACCTACATTAATCGCAATTCCATCAAGTCGAGTCTTGACTGAGAACCTAGATGAGTTTGTTGAAAGTAACACAAGTTCTGAAATGCAGTATCAATTTTAGACACCCTGAATTGAAGTTTATGTTACAGAACATGAACAAGAAGAATAATAAAATGAAGAGAGGAGGAGGAAAATTAAATAGAATCAGAAAAGGCTTTACACTGAGGTTTGATGGCAGCTAAATTATGTATGTTCTTTTATTGTCCTGAAAATGCTATAAAGGGATAAAAATTAAAATAAAACAAGACATGTTCAAGGAAGCTATGATGCAATAATAGAATTATTGCATTCTAAATTGCACTCAATTCTAAATTGCACTAAAGAAATGAAAAATTGCTGGGTAGAAGCTGCACTGGGGAGATGCTGGAATTTCTCTCTCTCTCTCTCTCTCTCTCTCTCTCTCTCTCTCTCTCTCTC
>NC_034596.1:6351568-6402216 GCF_900095145.1 Mus pahari | reverse complement strand
CAGTTTCATGCCAGGCCCACTCTAGCTCAATGGCTAATTTTGTACACTATGTCTGGATAGACACAAGGTACCTTTTTTTTTTTTTTTTTTTTTTTTTGCTCTGGAGATTCACAAACAAAAATGCATGTCACTCTTTCAACAGAGGCAACATAGTATGGGATCAGAACATTATTTTTTACCTAAAAGTTGCAGGCTGTATTTTGGTGACAATCACTGCTACCAGTCACAGTTTGCAACCTAGCTGGTGGCATTTCTTGGATTTTTCCAAGGAAACAATGGCTATTCCTCTACTAAGGGGTTCCTACTCCTTGGATAGGGCAATTGGTTCTTCCTTCTAAGCTCTTGATGGGATTTTTAGAGCTTTCTCCCCCAACACCTGGAAACAGCTAGGTAGTCTACAGTTCATCTCTTTTTACATTCTTAATGTAAAAAGGTAGCAGACCTAAGACTCCTGTTCATTTCAAATGTTCTCTCTTGTTTTCAGTTAATGTAATACAATTGCCTTAAACGTTGCAATTGTTTCCTATGAATACAATGACTGTTACTCCAAGCTGTGAGGTCAGCTTGGTTTTCTTGAAGATAAATCTTAGTATGGTATGTGTGGCCTTCTCAGTGTATTGCTGGCAAATGTTTTTAAGCCTCTAGGACACTGTGTTCTAGTTCTGTTAGGAAGCACTTTAAATCCTTCTGATTATTAATGAAAGGAGTTCAGCATCCATATTCTTCCTTTGATTGTTTTCTCTAAGCTACTTCTTATATTGTGAAAACTTTGGTAACATAGGAACACTGGAAACAAGAAAAGCATCTTTTTTTTCCCCAGACATTCCTGTCCTCTCTTCCCATCTCATCTACTGCAAATAAAATGGTCTTCTCAGCTTCTCACTTTGTCTCAGCCTTGCCGTACACACCTGTAACAAACCAACTGGTACCTTCAACATCACTGCCAGTAGGTCTCCTCAGCCAGGTCCACCACTTTATCAGGCAGCATTGTCACTTCTGGGTAGCAGCAGGTGACAGGTTTGCCAAATGTTTTGTGATTATAAAACATGGCCTGCCATTCTTTTTCTTGCTTCTAATAATTTCCCAAGCCCACTTTCAGCCTCTGCCAACCGTTTTGTTTGGCATCTCTTTTGCCTTTGCCAAGAGACCCCTTGTACTTCTCAAACCTCCACCTGCCACCGAGTTCCGAAGCCAATGTCTCATGCTTGAAATTTCATTATAGCCATGCCTCATTTCTAGGAAACACTTTCCCTTTTAGCCAGAATATAATGACTTAAAACAATGATTGATGTTTCTTGGCATTTGTGGGTTGTATGTTAGTTCTTCTATAGATCTCATCTGGGCTCTCTCAAAGGGCTTCATTTACCTGCTGAACTGGCTTGGTGCTCAGTGAAGTTGGGATGCACGAGTCTTTCTGTCCATGTGATTCAATGCTCAAAAGTTTAAACTAGGCTTCTTCAAATGAGATGGGAATGTTCCAAGAGGGCAAACCTGATGTGCACACACTGATCAGGCCTATGTTCTTGCCTTATTTGTAGAATTCCTATTAGTGAAAGTGAGTTTCAAAGGTAAGTGTGGATATAGCAGCAACTGCCAATGGACAATGGGCATGGTTGTCAGAGAACACAGTTTTGTGAATAATTAACAATATACATATAAATAATAATGATATGCATAAAGAAAATAAAGTACATAAACAATACAAGGGTAATTTAGAGGAAATAGTGGCTTTGGAATACAGATAAAGATGAAGAAAAGAAATGCATAAAAAGAAAACAATACTGGTATTCATTTAAAAAAAGTCTAAGTTCAGAAACCCTTTGTCAAAGAAATGACAAATGATCTACATATTGGAAAGTCACTGGAAGAAAATGTATTAGGAAGTATCAACTTTGGGACATAATTTAGATGAATAAGAAAGAAAATACCTCAGAAAAGAGATGAGTAGAAGATGAAAATATAATCAATGAAATGACAAGGAGCACTAGATAAAAAATCCAGGTACAATTGGAGAAGTCACATGACCCACTTACCAAGACATAACCACAATTTGCTTTTTATTGTTCTAAAAGACATATACACAGCAGCCTCCTTCCCTTTGGAATTCGTGCCTACCTTCATTTAGTAAAATTCTAAAATTCATGCAGAAATGCAACTTTAAACCTCACAAAAAGAAACAAAAGAATGCACATGTGGCTATGCATTCCTGAACATGACATACCTCTTCAATTCTGAATGCAGTGGCTTTCTAACTACTTTTAAGCCATATATATTGTTTTGCATAGTTAAGTCCTGTTTCAGAAAGTAGTGGTTGAGCATGCAGGAGATTCCACTCCAATTCTCCAGGGAATTTTATGTGCACACCTTTTCCCTCGGGGCCATATCTTATCCTTGTGCTCATCCTGAGCAAGATAAGAGGAGGCCGGTGGCTGTACACAATGTCTCTGTGGATAGTTGTTAATTTTCAGTGGGATGAAGTGAATCTTCCAATAGATTTATTTTTGACTAAGAAACATTGAAGTAATATCTACCATATATTTTAGGACAGAGAGAAATTACTTAAATCTAAACTAACTTTCTTCACATTTAAATAGAGAGAGATGTGAGTGTAGAATTGTTAATGAAAAGACAACAGCTCTCCTAACAATTAATGATGATATTTTCCTTAAGGAAAGTAATGAAGTTAGCCATTGGGAAGAATTAAGTTAAACATTAGCCAAAGGACATGTAGTAACAACTGAATATACTTTCCCATGAGTAAATTCAGGAAAAATTTCTCAAACTTGACTGCATATATTCTGACTAATCATAAATTAAAAGAAGTAAAAACATAAAGACAAACATATAGAAAGCATATATAATATCCCAATTTATTCCTTACTCAAAAAGCAGAGGATAGAGGTTCAAGAAGAAAAAATTCAAATTGGAATAACAGAAGAGCATTTGATAATATTAGGGAGGAGCTGGAAAGGGATTTTTCATAGGTTAAACAGTGTGTGGCTGTGAGGAAATCAAGAGCAAGTGCTGAGGAGCAATGAATAGTCAATAGTGCGAGTGAATCGATGATATTTAAAATAAAGAACTGTTATTACAAAAATAAGCTAAATGTAAACACTGCAATGTAAAATACCAACCCTTATAAATGTCAGACCAACATAAATCACAAAAGTAAGTATAAAAAATAACAAATGTAAAATGTAAAGACCTCCTTCCTGTAATGTCAAGGAGTATAAGTAAGTTTACCTCACTTACTTCAAAGGACAAGGATTTGATATACCATGAACTAAATAGCTTGAGTTACATTTGAAATGATGTGTCTAATGAAGAAAAGAAAAGTAATTAGGTGAAAGTTATCCCAGGTCAACTCAGATACAAAGAAGCCAAAGGCTTTCAAATGAGGTTGAAGTTGGGTTAAAAAAAAAACAGTTTTCTACTACATGAAATAATAGTTACAGTTCTAAAATTATGTTTCAAAATGAAGATATACCAACACTTTTCAAAACAAGTGCACAAAATGATGCCACTGAATCATTGTACAGAAGGATGGAGAAAAGTGACAGGACACATGTAAAACACTGTGGTCATTGACAACACAACAAGGAGCTCATCATTCTAAAAATGAAGATGCATGTGTGTCTTTTAATAATATACCTGATGTACGAAGAAAAACTCCTCACAGCTAAATATAAGAAATGGTGTGGAGAGTTTCCTGATTCTTGTGTAATGAAACCAATAGGTTAATTATGTAGAGTATGTAGTATAAGATATTTTAAAATATTCTTAAAGAATTCTCCCCATTAATTATTTATTCACTTTACATCCATGCCTCAGCTCTCCCTCCTCTCCTGTCAGTACCCTTTGTCTCTCTCTGACTTTCTGTCTCTGTCTCTGTCTCTCTCTCGTGTGTCTGTGTAGGTGTTTGGGTGCCTCCCTGTGTGTCTGTGTCTATGTTTCTGTGTGTATATTTATATGTGTGTGCGTGTATGTCAACTAAGGCTAGACAAGGGCATCACATCCTTTGAAGCTGGAGTTAACAGGAAATTGTGAGCAGCCTACCAGAAATGGGTTGTGAAGTGAACTCCCACTCCTTGGAACAGCAACAAGTACGTTTTTCATTATTATTATTTTTTTTTTTTTTACAGTTGAACCAACTCTCCATATTCCTTAAAGCTCTTAAAAGAAATTCAAGAAACTTTCACATTCTCTGGAAAGCAGCAGCACAATACATGGGGGATACACAAGTAGAACTCGGAGGAGAATTCATAGGCCTGCATGCTTGTGTCAACACAAAATAAGAAGTGAGAATATACCTCTGGCCCACTATGGCCCAAAAGAATCATGACTTTCACACATTTAATATTTTATTCTTCCAAATATAAATATTGCTGCAACTTATCTATACCTGGCTAATCATTCTCAGAAGCCAATCAGTACCAAGAAGCCTTGGAAAGTTTAGAGTAAAGTCAAAGTATTTTACTTCTGATGACTTCTGCTTATGAAGGAGATCCATAGAATTCATCTTAAATACTTGCTAATCTGACTCTTAATTAAAATCCTGCTTTGGGAATTTGGTTTTAATAACTCAAATCATATTCTTATTTTTTATTATAGTAAACCACATGGTCTATTTGGGGATAGACTAAAGTGGTCATATATCACAAGTTTTTATGTGTGCCTGTATATTTGGTTAAAATTTTAACATTGAAAAAATATTTATTTAAAAGGAATATTGTCTGTCTAGAAGCTAGAAAGATAGTTCAGTGGGTCAAGGTTCTCTCCTCAGTTCTCAAGACTGGACTTACATGGAGGAAGGAGAGAATCTACTTGTAGAATTTGTTCTCTGACCTTCAAACTGTTTCTGTGGTACCTGAGTGTGCATGTGAAACACACACACACACACACACACACACACACAAACAATGAAGTACAAAACTCAAAATAACTCATTCTATACTGACTATTCTGAAAACCAACCAAATTTTTAAAAACTTATTGATAAAAATGTTTCGAATTTATTAAGAAACACGTTGCCCACAGTGCCTTGTTATAAAATTTTTGTGTGTTTATGTGCACATGCTTACCAGTGTGCAAATGCATGTGTTCATATGGAAGCCAGAGATTAACACAAAGTGTCTTCTTGAAGAGCTCTTCATTCCCTTTTTGTAAAGAGTTTTGTTTCTTTGTTTTCCAATGAACTAGAGCTTACCAATCTGGCTAGACCCATTTCCCCAAGGATATGAATATTCCTTATGTTTGCTTTTCTGCTACCAGGATCCTTATTCTCTTTGGGTATCAATTTCCTTCCTGAGTGCCCAAATATTACTCTGCCTTAGAGAAGAGTTCACATCTTCTTTTATTTTACAGAGAGTTATTCTAGACTATTTGTTGATATATTGATATTTATTTGCTCATCTCAGATATATCAGATTCAGTGTAGGAAATTGTATTCTTTTATTCCACACTAACAGGACATACTTTAGATATACTAAAAGACTTCAAATGATGACATGTAGTTGAGATGCCAGCGTTCCTAAGTAGCTTCTCCATACATGTTTTTTTATGGTATCTAGTTCTCCCAGGAACCATTGTTCTATTGGCTCCACTGGCCTTCCTTGATTTCGTTGAGAAATACTCATGCAATGTCGAGAAGTGTGGTGATATTTCAGTCTCATTGGTTTACCTTCTGGTCCTAGTGGAGCAGATCAGAAATAGCACAGAGCACTATTATATTGAAATTGCCATATATAAAGATGAGCAAGATTAGAGTTTGTTAAAATTGGGAAAGTAAGTATGAAGGAAATTGATGACAGTCTGTCAATTTCAAAACTTCTAAGTATCTCACTTCACTGGTTTTTGGTACAGTTTACATTATTTTTCATATTTTCCTCCTGTAAAATGTGATATTCTTTTTAAAACTATTTATCTTTAAATTACAGGCACATGTATGAATATCTGTGTGAGTAAGCACTTATACAGGTAGGTTCCTGAAGTGGTCGGAGGAGTGTGCCTTGGAGCTGGAGTTACAGATATGAACTCAGCTATAAATGCGAAAATAGATATTTTTAAATTTTAATTTCTAATATTTAAGAGGTTTATATTTTCAAAGTGAAAATACTGTGGTGATGTATAAATAATTAATCATAGCATTTCCAAAGTTTTAAAGGTAGTTGGAGAGGAAAATACTAGTTGAAAGAGGAAAATGGCCAGATTTATTACTGGAGCAAGAGTCTGAGTGATTTCTAATTCAGCATACCTTCAAGAAATGTCTTCGAATGACTCTACATTGGTGTCCATATTTCATTTTCTCTTGCTTTCTTAGAGTGTGATAGGAAAAGTTTGGGGCATTAATCATTCCTAGAATATTTACAACATTAAAAAAGAAAAACTGAGGTGAGGCCAGAGAGAAGGTAGAAAGCTTATCATTATTAAAGGGGGGGGGGGTTGGCTACTTATCATGCTATAACTTATATTTTAAAAACTCTTCCTTTGGCCACATACAAAAGGAAAGAAGACAATGAGAGAGAATGGTCAGAACAATATCCCTTTGTGTGTGTGTGTGTGCGCGCGCGCGTTTATGTGTGTGTTTCAAGTGGTCCTTTGTTTTTCAAGGTTTTAGAACAGGGCATATATTTTTTCCCTTTCTCGTAATTGCACGGTGCAGAACGTCTGTCACTTTAATGGCTCCGTACACACTCTATTGTATTTACTCGTTTTTACTGCCTTGTGACAGAATGTACGCCTTGAATGGAATGCTAACTCTCCCTCAGATTTTCAATTGAGCATAAGAGAATCTGGAATAACTGAGTATAGTTTCCTAAATAAGGAGAATATAAAAAAGTTACATATGATGTCAGAAGGTATAAAGGTTCCCTTCCTGAACTCTCAAGGGTTGAATATACTCTGAAAAAGCTACAGTGGGAAAGGAGAAGTTGTTCAGGCTACCGTGGAAGGGTCTGTCGTGGAAGCACAAAGACTTGTGTTTGTGTGCCCAGCGTATATGAAAATACTAGGTTTCACAGTGCACATTTCATGATGGGAGGGTCAGAAACAGGGGGATACTTGGAACTCATTAGACAGTAGGAGACCCTATCTCAGAAAATAAGGCAGAAAGTGATTGAAGAGTATATGCTACATCAATTTCTGTCCTCTATATGTGTACATGTGCATACACATGTACACACACACACGTGTGTATATGTGTGTGTATGTATATATGTATATAAAATCCAACTAAAACTTACTGAGGAAGAAAGATTAATTCGAAATAATATGCTTTTAGGGTCAAGAGATGCAAATAATAAAGCCCAAGAAAATGACAATGCCCTCAACTGTATTTTTTAACTTATGAGACGTTATATATTGGAAGAGAAGCTGTTACGAAGGTTAAGGAGGTTATCGGGTGTTCCTTTCAAAATTATCTAAGACTCTGTTGTGCTCAGAAGCAACTCACCTCTCCTTTGAGGCCGGCACCCTAAAGACAGAACAGATGTAGTCCTGTGACTGTGGACTCTCACTTTCCTGTGTGGAGGGCCAAGATCCATGTGGCGGTGCTGAACCTAAAAACAATCCTTGCCATTCTCATTCGCCAATGCCAAACAGTCTCCCTGCTTCTCCCTCTCACTGCTGTTTCCTATCTGTGCTGTAATTTCAGTTAGCTCAGTAATTGTTGTCAAGATGTGGGAGAATTACTCTTTAAAAGACTTAGGGCTTTTTTTTTTTTTTCTTCTTAACCTTCCTTTTCACATCAGCTACTTCCATAGCTAATAAATTTTAAACTGTGAAATTGCTTTGATCAATTATGTATTTAGGTTTTTCATAAACATGCTGATTTTATTACTTATAGAAACGATTAAGAACACATTTGTGTAGGATCTCTCCTGTAGTATCCCCGGGTGAAGTCTTTATATTTTCAAAGATTGTCCTGTTTACTGACTTTATGAGAATCTTGGAGATTATTTTATTTTGTGAAATAAACAAAGACATAACTATTTTTTAAAAGTCTCATTACCCTATATCCACACTATAACTAAAAGCTAGAATTTCAGGAAAAATCTCTATAAAAAGGTAAATTCTATACCTACCTCCAAGCATCCTTGATGGTATTCTGGGATGCCTGTAGGTAGCAGCCAAAATGTTTCAAATTATGCCTACATAATAATACTGGCAGTGTAATTAAAATGAAAGAACAAATTAAAAATAGTTCATTGCCATGTTGAAAGTGCTGTATATTTAGCTTTAGGCAACTGATTTACTTTAAAGTTAAAAAAAAAGAAAAAAAAAAAAAAAGAAGAGACACGATGCGCATTTAGAAATGAAAATTTGAAATGAGATAAACCCCCACAATACAAAGGGTAAAGACCATACCCTGTCACTTTATGCAACTAGATTCAGGATAAAGGTAGCAAGCAGTTCTATAAATGATTCAGCTGCTATGGTAGGAGCTCAGAGACACATGGCAAAGGCTTGACATTTCCAATTGTGTTTTGCCTTACGTCATTTCTGTTCCATTTTCCGGAGCAGCGAATTCAGAATACTGAACATACGCGGGCTACACACTGAGATTACCCAATATAATCTCACAAAGTCAAGTGCAACAGGAAGAAAAGAAATATACATCCTCTTCTTTTTCTATATCCTTTTAGGCTTCATTATTGCCCATAATTTAATTTGATGGACACATATCATTTCCTCTCTCACAGATGACGCAGGGCACATGCTCTTAATAGAGAAAGAGACATGACCCAACCTCAGGTCCCCACTGCCCATGCTCAGCGATCTGAGTAGGCCGATGGGATGAACAGGGAGGGTTGTCCCCAAACTGCTAAATTTTAAGGTATATCATGGCATTATTTTTCTGGAACCTCATTGATAGGTGGTGGAAAAATAGACTCCTAAAAATGGGGAATAGGTGAAGGAAACAAGGCTGAGAAAAACCAGAAAGAAAAACAAATAAACAATGAGGCCAATACCAACAACCCTTCCCAAAAAACAAAAACCAAACAAAAACCAAAGAAACACACACATATTCACACACACACACACACACACACACACACACACACACACACACAGCACTGCAAATATAATCACTTCAAAGTAAAAATATCTGAGGAGCATCCTAGTATGAGTCCCTTAGTGTAGAATGATTGAAAGTTTAGGCAACAGAGCAAGAATTCTGACCGCAAAGAAAGAATTAACGCTATTCTATCAAGGACACCTCCTTTGCAATTTGCTAAATTTAAAGTTCTGATTCTCTGGTCAAATTACATACCTGATTTGCTAATTGCTGATTTTATTCTCTGAAACACAATCCAGAAATCACTCTGTTGTGTCAGCTAGATTGAAAGCAGCTTCTTAGTCAAAATAGATCTCACTTACGGTTTTCTTATTTTTGGAACATTTGTAATTACCACGGAGGGAACAAATGGGAACACTTGTGAAGTCTGAAAAGTCAGGAGAGAGCTCAGGAACAGGTGTTGACAAGCATCGAGCATTTTATACCCCCCCCCAACTCTGCCTTCTTCCAAGGGTTGAGAGGTTCCAGCACAAATAGTATCGTTCATTTCTTCTCACCTTATCTTGGTAGATCATTCTTGTTCTTAACACAGTCATCTCTGCTCTGCAGATATGTATTGAAAAACAGGATTAGAGGATTGCCAAGAAATGCAGGGGAAATGAAATCAAAGTTAGAGGGGTGATTCAATCAGGTGGAGAGATTTACTTTCTTTGTAAGACTAGAACTGACACACTAGAGGGCAGGAGGTAGCATCCTCAATAGCAAAAGCAGTTGTAATTCTGTGTTGCCTGAAAAGAATGGGTCATCCATTGTGCCCACAAATACACTGGAAGTATCACCAAAGGGTAGACAGAAACACGCCCTCCCCCCATTACTAGGATGGCAGGCTGCTTTGTCTCTCTTGGTTTTTGCACAGGTTAACAATGAGCCCAAGGTATTTTAATATACAAAGAGCCAACTAGATGTCATGAGTGGGATCTACCATGCATGAAGAGGTTCATGTTGTACCATCAATTCAAGTCGTGAACAATGGAGCTTTTCATAAAACTGAGGGAAACTGACATGGGGCTTCGTCTAGTAACTGCTTCTCCCCATTTCCCATTGAAGTGTCTTTCAGTAAGTGACAAATGTCCTATTTAGAAAAAAAAATGGCATTTTTCGTTAAGGCCAGGAAAACTGAGGTGGCTTACAAACAGTAGAAATCAGTTTTTCACTAAATACAAGACTGAGGAATGCAGGGTCATATTTGTTGGCATTCAGTGTCCGGTGAGGGATTGCTCATTAGTTCATCTTTCCTCTGTTCCTTGATGGTAAATAGCTTTCCATAATTTCACTTAGAGAACATTGGTCTTGTTCTTATGGCTCCATTCTTATATCCTAACAGTGTCCCAGAGGTCCCACCTCCTGATAAACTGGAAGTTGGGATTTCAGGATATTACCATTTTGAGGATAACACAAAGGGTTGGTAGAAAGCATATTACACTGTATTTATAAAATATAAGGATGCATTCTTTACTGTTTTATATAGGAAACTGTATATTCCGTATTTTATACAAGTTTTTTCCATAAATGTTTGCAAGAATTCACGTGTTTATACCGTAAGTGTGAAATTTTCATTACTGGAAAGTTTTTTTAATGAAAAAGAAATTATATAAATATAACACTATATTTTTAAAAAAGAAAAGAGAAGAGAAGAAAATAAAAGGAATAAAAAAAAAGAGTGATCCTGAATTTAATGGCATGAATAACCAAGGGATATGCCATGCCTCTGCACCTACATCTAGTGCCAATGTTTGATCTCAGTGTCTATCACAGTTAAGATTGGATGGGAGGAAGGGGTAGGGGCCAAGTTCAAGCTGGAGTTAGATGGGGAAGTTTGTTAGGCAGATGCTCAGTAGATAAAAAGCCCAGAAGGGGAGAGGGAATATTAAGTTTGAAGAGTTCAGTGGGGACCTGAGTTGGCAGAGACTGGGTTGGAGGGCTAGCAGGTGGGGAACAGGTGAGGACGGCTCTGAATGATCCCAGCAAATAGCTCTGGGCTCGTGCAATGATGCTTTATCAGCTGGTGGGTGGTGGTGCATGGATACCTTTGGCTCCTAGAAAGGCCAGACCCCTCATTCTAAGCAGCAAACACATTAACATCACACACTGAGTGAAGAATTTCATCTACTTTGGGACCTGTGGGATTGCATTCCAGCCTGGCAGACCTTCCTATTTTTTGAGACACAGTGATTTGTTATAAATTGTCATCTTCCAGAGACAACCTGACAACAAACAGGGCTAATCATTTCACTCTGAACCAGGATAGATGGCAGAGAGTAATTAGACACAAGGCTGTAGGGGACTCTCTGTTATGAAGTGGAGAAGAATTTGCTTTGAAGGGAGAAACAATTAGGGATGGGGATTTACAGAAGGCTGTAAGAGGCAGGGGGTCTCTTATGTTTTATTTCCTAAAGCCAAAAAATTCCTATCAAATCCCTACTTAACTCACATTCTTAAGCTAGAGATCAAGCCTTTGAAGAATAGGCATCCCTTCGAATCAACCCACATGGCATTTCTGGGATCAAAGAAAAGATAATGCTCTCTGGGCTCCACTACTTGAACTTTTTGACCCTGGCAGACCCCAGCTGAATTTCATGAGAGAAGGGAGGCTGGAAACAATTGTGTGAGATCCTTCCTTCTCCCCGGACAGAATGCCTTTTGGGGTTAAGAATAGATTCTGTTCTACAGCTCAGCCAGGGACTTTATCTGAATTCCTTCCCCTCTCTTTATTCAGTACTGGGAATTGAATCTAGGATCTTTGGAATGCTAGGCAAGTGCTCTACCACTGAGCAAGTTTTATCCCCAGCCCTCTTTTCTACTTTTTACATTTTGAGACAATGTCTCAATAAACTGAGCAAATTGTCCAGGAAGAACTTAAACATGTTGATCCTTCTGCCTTAGTTTATTGAGTAGCCAGAATGATTACAGCCCTGAGTCACCATTCCTTGTTTTGTGTTCATATTATAATTAATACATTGCAATGACATTAAAAGGCATCATTTGGAAACAATATTTAACTCATCTTTTTCATCTTAGACGTATCTATGGAAAGGTTTGTCCGTGCAATGATAGAGGAACTTCTGCTGGGCTCCTAGGCATGGGTGACACAATTAACTTATTTCCTCCACATGCTTGAAGTTGATACTTCTTTAATTATCATTTAAGAAAATTGTGTGTGTAGTGTGGTGGTGGTGTGGTGGTGGTGGTGGTGGTGGTGGCGGTGGTGGCGTGTGTGTGTGTGTCTGTGTGTGTGTGTGTGTGTGTGTGTGTGTGTGTGAAAACTGCCCTGAGGGTTGCTGGGTATTCTCCTGACTCCCATCTCTTAGCAGGAGTTAAGAATTGCAGGTGCATTGCTTCAGACCCTAGCTCTATGGGTTCTTAGGCTTCTCACTTGGGTCTTATGGTTTATGAGCTAGCACTTTTTCCTTTGGGCAACCTTCCCAATTCCTAACTTTACTTGGAGACTTCCCTATAATTTTTTTCCCTAAGCAGTGTCTTTCTTCTTTGAAGTTAGAAATATGTTTTGTTTTGGTATCACTAGTAATTAAGGTAACTAATTTCTATACTTCTGTTATCACCTAAAGCTAAATTATCATATATTAATATCTTCTTAACATGCATCGTATTATTACAGTTCATATGCCTTCCTCCTCAGGTATTTCAATGCTTTCTTTCCTGGAAGCTAATTTGATCAGAGGACAACTGCTTCCCTCCTGTGCTCTTCTGGTCTTCTTTAACGTAGCTATTTTTGTCCCAAGATGTGAAGCAGACAATATGCATCCCAGGCCTCACCAGTGAGAACTGTTAGGCTTAATTCCTGAGGCATGAAGTTTTAAGTAGGGAATACAGAAAAATGATCTGAAAATAGGCATCACGAATTATGACAGCTGCAGGAGTTTGTCAGCTACTCCTGGTCACAGGGATATCTAACGCCATTTCCACAAGACAGAGTTTGTCCAGACTGCTGTTCTCCCGAGTGTAACTCCTTTCTTCTATTTCCCAAATTTCATGATTCTCTGCTCTGATCACACAAAAGTTTTGGCATCCTGTGGAGGAGCTACGTATTGCCAGAGTATTTTCTTTCTTATTTTTGTCTCAGTGTTAAGTTGTTCTTAAGTCATTCTTCTGCAAATCAGAAATGTTTCCTTGCTCTCTCTCCATGTGGCCATGGCCAGCCTCTCTCTTTCTACCTTCTCTCCTTTTTCCCTGCCTTTCTACAATAAAGCTCTAAAATTGTAAAAAAAAAAAAAAAAAGGTTTCCTTTATCATTGTTGTGTTTTATTGGTTTACCATAATGTATACAGTTGGTTCTCTATGGATATGGAAAAAGTGTGCCATTACAAACAGTAGCTGAGTTATAATCTAGTGAACTTACATTTGTTTCCTGCTCTAAAGGTGATGAGACTTGGGAAAATGGAGCCTAAAAGTGAGGTGGGCTAAAGTCTCAGGCACTAGCCAATGTTACTCATAGCATTAGACAGTTTGTACTGTGTAGATTAAGAAAGGTCATCTGAATAAAGTTCTCTTGCGTTCAAGCTGTATATAACCATAAGGACAAGCTCATATACAAAACCATGTTTTCCACCGAGACATATAAACAAATCATTATAGCCAGTTGTAATGAATGACCTGAAGTAAACTCACTCCTATCCACTACAGCTGGGGCAAAAAAAAAAAAAAAAAAAAAAAAATTTCAAGGACTATTCCAATTTTTGTTTTTGTTTTGTTTTGTTTTAAGAAATAGTTCACAAGACTCTTGTCTTCTTTCTTGGAGTTTTCTCACAATCACTCAGAAATCTCTTCATATGACTCTGTTGTGTTTCAACAACTTTATCTTCACTTACAGAGGTTTTCATTAGGTGAAAAACAAGGCCCAATTATAATGCATTTGACTCTTTATGTATATTGCCTAACTGTTCACAGAACAATTACACATACATGCATATACATACATACATACATACATACATACATGTAAATAACACATTTAGTAATATACTACCCATCTGGTAATAACATGTAGCATTTGTTTTCTCTACAGATCCACCAAATGGAATGGTACGATTTAAGATTGAAACATAATTCTTACTATAATACTAGGAAGGTTTTCAAAATATTGTCACATGATTAAAAATTAAACCAAACCAACCAACCAAACATTCAAACAAAAGGACATCAGCAACAACAAAACCTGTAGATTGGGGCAGGAGAGATGGTTCAGTGGTAAAGACTGTGTATGACCCTTCAGAGGACTGTTGGTAACTTTTTAGCAGGCAAGTTGCTTAGCTCACAGTCATTCTTAACTCAAGCCCTGGTATCTAACACCTCCTAGGCACCTGAGCTTATACGCATGTATCCACACGCATGCACCCCCTACACAGTTAATTACAAATAAAATTAAAATTAAATTATGATAACGAGGGGCTGGAGAGATCACTCAGAGGTTGAGAGCATGTACTGCTCCTGCAGGTGACCTGAGTTTGGTTCGTAACACCCCCAACCATGGGCTAAAGTTCATCTTCAGTGGTTCTGACTTCCTCTTCTGGTCTCCATGGATACCTGCATACAGGAGTGTACATGACCATTTCTCTGTCTCTCTGTGTCTCTGTCTCTCTATCTCTCTGTGTCTCTCTCTGTCTCTCTGTCTCTGTCTCTGTCTCTGTCTCTAACACACACACACACACACACACACACACACACGCACACACACACAGAAAAAAAAATCTTTAAAGAATTATGATGAGACTTTTTCCAACAAAGGAGAATGGAAGCTAAAAAATTAGGTCAGCTCTCATATGTAGAACCACAAAAGCAATCACAGAGATTTCAGGGTGCAGGATAAACAGTGATTCTTCTGCATCCCCTCTCATTAATGTCCATATCAACACTATAAAGAGATCCCTCCACTTCCAGCTGTGACATCAGTAATCTCAGCTAACCTCTACTTTCAGGTGATTGGCTTCCTTTTCCATTTCCCTTGACAAACGACTTTAAATGTTCATTATTGTCCTTGAGGCCCATATCCAAACCTCAAGTCCAGAAATTCGAGTGGTAAATCTCTTTTTCACTTTGGGAGAGAGGGAGAAAAATTGAGTGGATTTCATCTGATTACCTTCAAGTCCTGGCATTTCTACTTTATATTTAAATTTACCTCTTTGCCCCACGTAGTTTTTCCTTCCCTTTCAGTGCCTGGGGAATGAGCTGGTTTCTTTCCTTTCAAGGGCAAGGCTTACATAGCACCAGTGCTCCAAACCTCATTATTCTGTGGAATTCCTAGGTTTGCTCCTAACTTACCCTCAGTCTTTGCTGAATGCCCATCCTGTCCATTCTCATTGATAACTTCCAAGGACAACTTCCTGTTGTTTTCTTTTTCAAATCTTAATTTCAAGAATAGCTCATTGGGCTGGAAAGATGGTTCAGTGATTAAGAGCAAGTACTGACGACCCTAGCAAGGGACCCAAGTTTGGTCCCCAGTACTCATGTGGGAAAACTGTCTGTAACTACATTTCCCCAAGGACCGAATGCTTCTGGTTCCTAATGTCACCTGCATTCACATGCAGATACCCTGCACACAAATACACAATTAAAAATACAATAAATTTTAAAAAGAAAAGAAACCTTATTTCTTGTCAAAACCATATGGCCTTAATGTACTCTATGACCACGAATGTGGGTTTTTCTTACTGTTGTATCTTGTTCTTGTATTTTATGTCATTTTAAAATGACAACTTATAATTACATATATTTATAGGAAAAATGATTTTTTTATAATGCAAATTTGGTCCCCAGTACTCATGTGGGAAAACTGTCTGTAACTACATTTCCCCAAGGATCGAATGCTTCTGGTCCCTAATGTCACCTGCATTCACATGCACATACCCTGTACACAAATACACAATTAAAAATACAATAAATTTTAAAAAGAAAAGAAACCTTTTTTCTTGTCAAAACCATATGGCCTTAATGTACTCTATGACCACGAATGAGGGTTTTTCTTACTGTTGTATCTTGTTCTTGTATTTTATGTCATTTTAAAATGACAACTTATAATTACATATATTTGTAGGAAAAATGATTTTTTTATAATGCATGTATTGCAAAGTAATTTTATAAATTCTGCTCATGTATTCGTCTAGGTTTTATTGCTAACTAAGTCTTTATTCTTTTGTACTGGAAGACCAACCATTCTACATATTAGAGTTTTCCTATATTTCTAATTAATATTAAAATAATTAACAAAAATTAATATTTTTAGTTATACCCTGTGATGACAGAAGGGGCTTTAAATGTTAATATTAAATTCTTTATCCTTTCCTGATCACTTATCAGGCTAAGATAATTTTGTATTTAGCTTAGTTCATTTTGGTGTGTGTGTTTGTGTGTTTGTGTGTGTATGTGTATCTGTGTATATGTATGTATTTGTTTGTGTGTGTGTGTGTGCGTGTGTGTGTATGTGTCTGTGTACCTCAGAAAGTGTGTGGCAATCAGAGGACAATTTTTGATTTGTTTGATGTGGAGTTTGGAGATTTTCTTTTCTTTTCTTTACTTGAAATTATATATTTTTATATAAATATTTAAATATTTTTCACCACTGAGAAGTCTTCCTTCCCTATGTGTCACATCTGTCGATCATATTTACTCTTGCATACAACAAACTCTCTTAAATATCACATCCGATCTTTTCCATCCCTCAACTCCTCACCATGTAGTCTGTTTAGCCTGTTGCTCTCAGGATGGAGTTCTAGGCTCCTTCTTCTCTCCTAATAGTTTGTTCCTTAATTGTGTCGGGCAATTATGATTAAAGCTCACATTTGTCATTTTAGAAAATCATCTCCACAAAAATGGAAAACAGTTTCATCATTGAATAAACACCAAGGCAGAAAGAGATGTGTGTCAGAGAGACCTGAGAGACTTTCTAAGACAAAGAACCCTCCTCTACTGCTACAGTCACAGAACTGACATGGAAGGGAAGGTCTCAAGACAAACAATAGGCTGTCTTCAAGCAGTAGAGCATAGAATGCAGTTTGTTACACACAATTTATCCTAAACTCATTCGGTAATTGTGGTAACGAGATATGTTAGTTAATTGTCTTTAGACAAAGGAAACATTCTTTTGCTTTTCTCAAGAGTCTCACATCTCTGTGACAGAAGGTACTTTTACTACTAGGTGAAATCATATCCACCTACTGTAGACCCAGTCTTAGTTACTTTTTCCAATTGTAAATTCTTTCCATTTACTTTTCTTGGTTTTATAGCTAACTATGTCTTTATTCTTTCATACTGTAAGATCAACCATTCCACATATTAGAGTGATGTAGTATTCTGTGGCATGGTATTCTGACAGGAACAACATAAATGGAAAGTGGCTCACTGTTCAAGAGCACCCATCCATCAGGCACCAAACCTTAGATGCCTGAAGACGCCAGGTGATAAAGAGTGATAGCTGAACAGTAGAGCTCAGCTCACGGACTCCTTTCTATGCACTGCAGTCTACCCTGTCCAGGAAATGTTTCCACACACAAGTAGGATGTATCTACTGACATCAGTTAATTTAATAAAGGTAATCTACATGTGCTGGCATAGAGGCCCATCTCCCAGAAAAGCCAAGATTCTTAAGTGGCCAACTAACACTAAACACCACAGACTTTTAAGAGTCCACAGGGCTAGATGATGGATCCCTTCTGACCTCTCTGCAGACATTTCTGTGAAATATGAATACATCATTGACAAAGAAATTCCTGGGAGTAAAGCTAGAAATCATCTTTCTAAATCGTTTAAAGGATTTACACATATTATAAACAGACAGAGAAATAAATTGCAAGTACTTGTTTATTAAACCACGTGGATTTTAAAAAAATACCATATTAAAAAGATTGGAGTTTATTTTCAAGTTTTCAACAGAGAGAATTAAGTTTCTGACTTTACTTTGTCTTTGTCCCCATGGTTCTGATTGTACCTTCAGTTTTTAAACATCTGTAATTCATTGTGTTGTCTTATTTTATTTGTTTTGTGTTTCTTAGCAGTCTGTTCTCAGTCAATAAATGTATGCAAACCTAAAGTATTATTAAAGGACTTCTCTGCTTGTGTCTTCAGTATTTCTTTCAGTTCATCAGGTTTAATTTGGTTCTTTGCTCCTGTGGTTTCCCAGCATGCTTTTTAGGTAGGCTCTGAGTCTGTGTACGGATGCTTCAAGTATAGAAGTTTGCTTTTGGGCATTGTGGTGTCTAGTTTTATGTAGTCTTGACACAAGCTAGAGAACCCTCAACTGACAAAATACCTCCATACAGCTATAGGGGGTTTTCTTTCTAAATGGTTGATAGGGGAAGATCCAGCCCATTCTGGGTGGTGCCATTTGTGCCCAGTGATCCTGGATTCTATAAGATAGCAGGCTGAGCAAGCCATAGGGAGGAAGACAGTAGGCAGCAACCCTCCATGTCCTTTCTGTGTCAGCTCCTGCCTCCAGCTTCCTGCCCTGTTTGAATTCCTGTCCTGGCTTCCTTTGATGATAAACAGTAGTAATATGCAAGTGTAGGACAAACTCATTCCTCACCAAGTTACTTGGTCATGGTGTTTTGACACAGCAATCGTAACCCTAAGTAAGATAAATTGGAACCAGGATAGTAGGGTATTTCTGTGAAAAACCTGACCATATTTTGGAGAGGACTGTAGGAACTTTGGACTAGGAAAGCCATTGTGTGAAGACCTTAGTGTGTTGTTATTCAGGAGCATGGAAAATATGAATATTGAGAGCAGTGCAGATGATAGAGGTCTGGCTTGTGAAATTTCAGAAGAAAATTTAAGGACTCTGTAAGGGCTATTGACTATTTTGAGTTGAGAATCTGTGATTTTACTTAGCTGGGGCCAAAGAATCAGCTGTAATCAACAAGAGACCAGAGCCAATAAAATAAAACTTTGTGTTACTGGGACAATAGATGCTGATAAGCTAAGAAATTAGTGTTGATTAGGAGGAGACCAGCATCACTGAGGTGAAATCCTCTAGAAAGAGTCCACACACTCAAGCTGTGTTCCAGGGGTAGCCAAGGCTGTACCTTGTACAGGCAGCTGAAATTGTTAGTTCTAAGGTTCACTCAGGTGGTGCTGGTTTCAAAGGCACCACCTTTGAGTTAACTTTGAATTATCAAAGTTTAGACACCCTACTCTTCCAGACCAATATGACCACAGTGGAGAGAGGGGAGGCATGTATGGGTCTCCCAATTTTGTGTGTGTGTTTGTGTATGTGTGTGTGTGTGTGTGTGTGTGTGTGTGTGTGTGTGTGCATATGTTCTACCAATCAAATGTGGAGATCACAGAAAAGACTCAGGCATCAGTCCTTGCTTTCTACGTTGGTTGAGACAGGGTTCATCTGTGCTGTTGCACAATTCAGCTGTCCTATGACTTTCTAGAGTTTCTCCTGACTCTACATCATATCTTGCTGGTGTAGCATTGAAATAAAAGGCATGTACTATAATGTCCTTATTTATATAGGCTGTAATGATCTGAACTCAGGTCCTCATGCTCAAAGGAAGACCTTTACCCACGGATCCTAAGTCCAGTCCCCTAATTTCAATACACTTTTAAGACCAACCTTCTTGACAGGTTTTGTTAGCTGTGCCTCACTCCTGTTTCATGGGTATTAGGTTTCTGTTGAGTCATTGCTGTCCTATCATCTTAAGGCTCAGGAGTCTTGTTATTTCCTCCACTACCCATCTGTGATCTACCCAAACTTCTCAGTACCCTGTTAGTGGAATTGTCCATTCCCCCTCTTGCACTAGGAAGTGTTCCTGTCATGTCTTAGGGACTACTCTGGATTTTATTTTGTAAAATGGTTTATTTATTGTCACCTCTCAGAACTTTTTTGTTGAGTCAAACATCTTCTGGGCTTCTGAGATGCCTTATTTTCTTCAAGGAGCTTAGAAATCTGGAGTGGCACTTCATTTCAAATTCAAACATTTTCTTTTGCATTTTAACATGAATCTGGGAGATTTGTACCTAGAGTTTCAGAAAACAAACAACAACAAAAACAGCAAGGATCACACAAGCTTCCATGGGATTTTCAGATATGGAAATATAAACTGACCTTCCTGCCCCTATTTATATTACTTGGTTTGTTTATCTCTTATATTTCTCTGTTTATAAATTAGGTTAGGACAGGAGGTTTTTATTGATGTGAGACAGATGGGATGCAAGTAAATCTTACAGTTATCTATATTAAATTTGCTTAAGTTTTCAATTCAATGAATCTCACAAGAGCCTCTTACTTGAACCTATAATCGAATAAGCTTTGGGCTATGTTTATGTGCAAAGTAAGTTTCCCTGTTAAGGAACTGCTATCTATGTGTATAACAAGTAGATCTATTGTAGATTGTTCTATGTATTTCAGGGTTTTTATGCTAGTACTTTGAAATTTGCTTGTATATTTGTGCCAATTCATGTCCTAAAAATCAAATAAATCCATGTATCATTTTTGTAAGTATCATGAAGCATATACTAGTTAAACAAGCACAATTTTAATAAGCTGTCTTTGAAATCTTAAAAGCTTAAAATCTAAAAAAAATCAATATTTTACTTACATAAATTCTAATTAGTGACTGCACTTGACACTGGGAAGTCAAGGTATACATAAAAGTTATTTAGAAATTCAGTTTAAAACATCTACATGGACTGCCAAGAGGGCACTAGGTGCTGTTTAGAAGAGCGGTGTCCAATTCCTAGTACCTTGATACTGGCTAACAACATTCTGTAACTCCAGCCAGAGGACCTACCCCTGTCTTTTGACCCTGCAAGCACTAGGTACACCGGTAGAGCACAGATATACATGAAGGCAAAATATCCATATGCCTAAAATAAATTTTTATGCCATTTTTATTAGATATTTTCTCATTTACATTTCAAATGCTATCCCCAAAGCCCCCTATACCCTCCCCCTGCCCTGCTCCCCAACCCACCCACTCCTGCTTCCTGGCCCTGGCATTCCCCTGTACTGGGGCATATGATCTTCACAATACCTGTGAAGTGTTTAAGGAAATGTCAATCACAGTTTATATGTGGCATATGGTAAGTCACCGCGAGCCAACGTATTTAAGAAGCAGATCACACACACAACGGGTGTGTTATGGTGGGGTAAGGTGGCACAAAAATGAATTGTGTGCCTTTTGGTCTGTGGTTATGAAGTTGACTTGCATCCTTCCCTAGGTCACATGGAAGAAGGGGAGTGGTGGATGGTTGGTGGGAAGGTTGGGAACTAGCTGAATGAAGGAAAGGTAATTCCCTGACTGTCAGTGAAGATCCTATGTTCGCTACCATCAGCCTCGGCCAGGAAGGATGCACATCTGGCCAAGGGCAAAGATTGTGTGCATCATTCAGGCTCAGCTTCTGTTTTTCTCAACTAACTTTAAGTCTCATCTCCATTTGTTTTAATAAACCTTTCCTAATCAGGCCAGCTTGGGGAAATTGACCAGACTAATACATACAAAGTCAGGGTGGAAATGGATACTTACTCAGTAGGTGGCTTTCCTCAAACTCTCTGAGCACCAATGATCAGTATATGAGAATGTATTTTCTCTTATTAGCCTCTGTAATGAGCCACCAGTCAACAAGGAGGCCATACATCAGTTGGTGGGTTTTTTTTTTTTTTTTCTGTTTAGTTTAATGAGGAAAGGGAGAGAAGTTATTTTGTTGATGTCGTAACCATTAGGCAACTGCAAAGCCTTTCCAGGATAAATAGGAGAAGACAGGAGGCGAGGGTGGTAAGGGTTGTTTTCTAGCCCTATTCTTCTTGGCCTGATTCTTAATGTAGCAAATAGATTCATGGCAAAGTTTGGACTTACTTCCTGTAGGAAACAAAAATCTAAGTAGTGGATATAGCACTTGAAGAATTAGAATGGAGAAAGATTAAATCTGTACACTTTTTACTCCTGGCAAGAAATATAGGATTCTATATTTCCCGTTTTCCAGTTGCATAGCATGGTTGTGTGGATGGATCAAGGATGTGAAATTTAAGAAATGGCATTTGAAATCTTAGTTTGCTTTTTACAACTATTATGCAATTGGGACGCGACCTACATTTCTTCAGCCTCAATCTCTATATCCATTAAATTGGTATAGCTGTGCTTATATGGGCCATATTTACATAACAAAACTGAAAAATTACACACCTCAGATTGCAGCGCCTGCCTCCTAGTAAGGACTTTGGAAATGCTGCTTCTTTTGGCATGAGGAATGAGGAGCTTTCTCGGATATGAAATAATAGTCCCAGAATTTGAAACCTTTCAAACTGTTTCTTCAATGGTTATTTAAACTCTTCCACATCCCGCAGTTCCCATAACCCAGTGTTCTCAATAACTCATAAATCTGTCTTTAGTTATGCATGGAGAATTTGTCCAGAATCCTAAGAGGATGATCAAGTCCTTACCCTAATGTGCCGCAGGATTTGTGTGTAACCTACCCATATCCTCCCATATACTGTAGATGATATTATAATACATAATCAATGAATGCAGTTGCAGTGTAAATAATTGTCCTTCTGCATTGTTTAGGGTATGGCGATTGAAGATCTACAAATTAGATACAGGTATATTCTTTTTAAATATTTGTGATCTGTAGAACATGTAGCTAAGGAGGGCCAGCCTTGCTGTCCTGGGCCTCTCATTGCATTCATTCAACAGCTTTTTTGCATTCTGTTCTTTTAATTATGTTGAAAAGTTATCAGTGGATGAACCTAGTTTTGTAAGTGCCAACCTGAATGTGTGACACCAGGGGCTAAGCTAGGTACCAAAGGGACCAAGAATGGCAAGATGGAGCCCCACTTTTATAGAGTGCATTCCCAACAGCACCCGGAGATCTGCTCTGACTTTCCAATGAGTTTAGATTCAGTCCAGGAAAGCCAAAATAGTTCTGGAACATCTGGTTGAAGGAATTTTAGGTTCAACTTGAAAGAACAGAGGGGATGGGATCAAATGGAAGATCCCCTCCTTTTCACTTTTGTACACATTTGTTGGGCTTCAGGGAATAGGAATACTGTGAAGGGGTTCTTCCCAGCAAAATGAGACTAGACAAGGATGTATTGGGGTGACAGGAAGAAGGGACATTGATTGGGATGTTAAGTGAATAAATAAATACATTAATTAGAAAAAAAGTAAGAACTCACACATGTATTAAGGCGGTACTCACGAGTGGATAGTAGTTGAGGAATATTTATATTTTTGAAGTTAATTTAAAAAAATAAAACTGCTGTTCTGCACATTAATTTGTAGTTCCTGTCCTTTTTTCCCTACACCACATGCACCAGATTTGGTAATTAACTTCTTTAAGCCGAGTTCAGCAATTTATTGGGCTTAGCTTGCAGTCCAGAAGTGATCATATACATACCCTGACAAGACTGTCTTAATGAGTCTGAAACCAGGAGCCAGATCCCTGGTTGAGCTAATTCTGCAACTTAAGGCCCCCAGCCAGTAGCTGGAAATTATCTCAAATGGACCCTGACTCTTGCCACCTGCAGGACAGTCCCTCTACAAATACTACTTCCTGACATTAGGTAGTGGGGCATCACTGAAGTTACTTCAGAAAAAATTATGTATTTTAATTGCATTTTAGGCTAAAAAAAAGTACAGATCTGCAATATTTACTGCCCTGTACAAATGGAGAAAGTACAGCACATAATATTGTAGCAATTACAAAGGTCAAAAGATGCTCTCTCCTCAGGCTGTTTTACGGCACAGGGAAGTAGCTCTTCTGAACACATAATGAACAGGACCATCTTCCATTTGGATAGGAAAGAAACCTCTAGCTCCCAGCAAAGGTGTTCTAATGAGATACTGTATTAGTGTAATACTGCTTTCAAAGCAACCACCAGCATGCTGATTGTTCCCAGGGCAGGTTCCATCCACCAGCCTTATTTGTAACAAGATGAAGGGATGTTTGACAGGGAAAATTTGTTGTCAGTGGGGAAGAGTCTAGAAGGTGTACTACTGAACCCAGAGAATGGCTGTCCCTGCCTAAGGCTTTCAACAAATATAATGAACATGGAGAGAAAAATATCCTCAAAGTTAGAAAGAGGAAGCAAGATGCCTTGGCAAATTTCTGGGTATATGTACCCAAACGTGTGTTTTTTCTGTGTTTAGATTCACCATGGATCAAATCATCACAGCTGGCATAGTGGTTGCACAGGAACCAAGGCCATTTATAGGACCCAGGACTTTTATCTAACGTGTCAGTGTCATGAGATTAGGAATAACCTAGTCACTCAGGTCCTGGTGGTTATTCAGGACACATTTTCGAACAAAAGCCTGACTTTTGAGATGGGATTAAAGCAAAATGAAAAGGAAGGGGTTTATGGTAGTTCTCAATGAGAGGAGCTTTTGTCGCAGAAGTAGACTGTTTGGCTTACATTGCACTATTTTGTTGTTCTGAGATATGGCTTTATTATGCAGTCCAGGCTGGCCATGAACTCAGAGTGATCATCTTTCTGTCACCTAGGTGCTGGGATTACAGATGTTCATCACCATGACTAGTCCACTTACTGTACACATCTCAAGAATGGACATTGAGTTCAAAGCATGGTCAGAGACTGGGAAAAGACTGCTTGCCCCTGCTCTGAAGGGCAGATTTTACTAAGCTCTGTGGGTTGACCACAATAGAAGTACTCTAGGATTTTCAAGGTGACACAGTAACTTACTCTTCAGTCAAGCTTAGACATAATGTGTTGGTTGGGCATGAAGAGTGAGGTTATTATGCAATCTTCAAAGGTAAATAGACTTTTCAAGAGACGATATTCCAGCAAGACTAACAGAAGAAGCAAAGCTGCCCCAGTGAAATGAATGGAGTAGATTAGCAGGATGGTCCAAGGCATTGCCAAGATAATTTAGTTAAACAGCTCTTTTCCTTGACCTTGTCTTCTAAGTCAGAAGTGTTCAGCCTGTGGGTTATGATCTCTTTGGGTGTCTCATATCAGATCTCATGCACATCAGGTGTTACATTAATACTGTTCATTACATTATTACTGTTCATAATAGTAGCAAAGTTAAAATGAAGTAGCAATGCAATAATTCTATGTGCTTGGGTCACCACAACATGAGGAACTTTATTAAAGGGTCACAGAACTAGGAAGGTCATGAACTATAAGCCCAGTCTTGTAAACATCATCCAATCCCAACTGTCTTCTCTGCTGCTCTTTCCATGAGAAGCTGTGCTGTCTCGGTTGCTTTTGCAATTCTGTAGTCTCCTCTTCATGTGCTTAGTGTTAGAAGCATCCATGTGTTTTCTCTCAAGCAATTTTGAATTCAGAGGATGGACTGAGATGCCCTCCTTTGTATTTTCATAATCTTGGAGATTAATCACTAGTTAGTATGTGAAGGAATTTTTAATGAATGACTATATTCCCCTCAGCCACAATTTGTTCTCATGTGTCCCCATACTCATTAACCTCAGAGTTTTCTCCATGTCTTTATTCCCCCTGTCTCTTTCCCAAGCTGTTTAAGACATCAAACTTAACTACATCTCAATTGGAAAGCTTACTACACAGGACTGAACCCCAAGCATTCTGTGACTTAGTTTCTCTTATGTATACTTTTATGCAAATTTACTTATAAAAAGCATTGGGTACATGAGTTCACTGGCTCAGGTTGAGCTGGTCCTAAAACTAAAACATTCAGAAATTTTCCAAATTTCAGTACTGACGCAAATGGTCTTAACACCAATTATGGAACTTTGGGCAATAAAATGTCTGATTTCATCACAATTGCAAACTTCTCAGACCATTTTGAACTTTGATTTTCCCTTGCTTGCTTCCAGCTTAATTAAGGATTCCATCTGTCAAGTCCATGATCTATGTGTTTTGGGGTTAGTAAAAAAGTTATAAATATTGAACCAAGGGGGGAAACTCAGTACAGAGTCACTGGGAAGTGCTCTCCAGACAAACAGGAAAGTTGAAAAGATCCTAAGTTGTACATGGGTACAAATAGTCACTGAGTAGTTTAAAATACATGTCTTCTGGCTAACAATTTGTCACTCATCAAAGAACTAAAACCTTTGAAATGCTTTTATAAAACCATGATACACCTACTCCAGGGGCATGATGATACACCTACATCTGGGCAGTGAGAAAATTAATGTCGTAGTCAGATTTTTTTCCTTTTTATAGCCTTCAGCTATGGGCACCACCATCTCAGTTTTCAGATCTTTGATATAGTTAGCAAGAACTGATCAGTCACTCAGTATTAATGGATACTCAGTGGGTTTCTAAACCAGAAAAAAATGGAGTTCATGCTTAAAACGTGGGAAGAGCCTCCAATCTCCATCTTACTCACAGTGCCTGCCCAATTGAAGTCTAACACCCAAGCTACTGTTTAGCTTTTTAGAAGATAGTGTTGATAGACAGTTTGTTAGCTCTATTGTTGCAGAGCACACAGGTATGGAGAGCTGCCCGTTTCCTAGGCTGCTTTCAGCTTTGCCAAATATAAAATCTTTGTCTTAGAATTTCCAAATATTGATGATTTCTCAAAGACTGTCAAAGATTCCCTTGTGTATTTTTCAGAAATAATCAAGCAAATATGATGCTTAATTGACAAATTACTCATGTTTAATATAATAAAAATACTTATACAACAAACAAATAATTTTCCTAAGTCAAGAATTCTGAATGATGCATCTAGTTTAACAGCCTTGGGCAAGAAATCATTAATTTTTAATTACTTTTCTGTGCAATATGAGAATTAACAGAAGGGTCTCAAAATCTAATTTCATCTTAAAACTTTATATTTTATGTTTAGCTACTATAGACAGTCAGGAAGCCCTTTCAATTCACTTGATATCAATGCTGTAGACAGCTAGCAAGCACTTTTTAACTTGACTTGTTATCTAGAGAAATGGGATCTTTACTGATAAAGAACAGAATCACATTAAGATCTATTATTTTTAAGAGTTTTAGCTAAAAGCGATGCCTCCTTTATGTCCAGGGCAGATCAGCTTAAGAAAGAAGAAATGGTACTCTATAGCTCCAGTAAAGCTGCCAATCAACAAGGTCATTTAGGGATTTGATGCTAGGTTATTTCTTGTTGATGATTCCACATGCCAATGCTTTCACTGAAAATTTTAAATTCTTGCAATAAAATCTCAGCACAATAAGCACAGGCTTCATTACATGTGCTTGTGGCTTTGTTTCTGACATACACGGGGATAGTCATTCATCTTCGTATCTGTCACACTTGCTATGCCAGCAAGGCATTGGGGGATGGAACTGAGAAGAAAAGCAACAATATCACCTTACAAGTCATAACGATCAGATCAGGGGTTACATAAGTCATCTTTCTAATTGGAGGCAGGAAAAAATTCCTATTCCTCCACAAATTATTTCCTTTCAATTTCCCTAGGCTTTGATTGATAAACTTATGTCTAAGATTTTCCTTTGGACAATCTTTTCCATTTACCACAAAGAAGTAATTGTTTTTCACAATTATGTATAAAGCGACAGTGTGCTCAACTCTCCATACTGAAAAAAGGCTTAGAAAAATATTGTTTCACAGACACCATCTAGGCCTCGGAAATTGACTTTTATAAACTGTTCTCGCAGCAGAGCTGTCCTTATTTAAGCAATCATTAAGGAAGCATTTGGGTACGTTAGTAAAATCAGTCTGTGTATTCCCATCATACAGATCATGAAAAGGAGCTAATGGTCCACATATCCTTCACCACACACTGACCAGAGAGAGCATTATTCTCATCATTTCCACAGTCCCCACACTCTGAATACCGACTAAGCCAAGAAATTCACATTTAGAATGAGTGTAACCCTTCTTGTCTCAGGCATGCCAGCCACCCTCATCCAGGAAGACAACCATGAAACAGGAAGCAGCTTTCTTGCTCCATTGCCCTACTTGTCCAGCTTACTTACCTGATTGTTCAGGCTCCTGTATATGGGGATGCTGTTTCCTAATAGGCAAGGTCACTGTGTTTTACAAAGGATATATCTACAGATGCCTATTCCTTTAAGTTGTTTGGTTCAAGGCTCAGACCTTGATAAATTGCCCACTCCTTACTCACTTTTATCATTCACTCATGAGGAATTGGGTCTTTGTTCTCCAGGAGATAGCCTGTAGCAAGATAGGAAGCTTCCCATGAGGCAGTTGGGAAGGGCATGCAATGAAGCCAATGGCCAAACTTCTCTAAGATGGTCTTGTGTTGTATAGGCTCATACTCAACTAGGAAATAAAGCTCGTGTCTTCTTGCTGCCTATCAGTGTTACTCTAAAACAGGTGTATAAAAGCCTCTATGTGCTGACAAAAGTAAAACCTAATACAACCACTCCCCACCAAAGAAGGTTTCTTTGATTTAAAATATAGTCAAAGATTGGGGAAATTTACAGTATTACTTCAAGTTAACAACTCTTTGGGCACCTGTAAACATATGTGCATACAACCCATGGACACAGACACATGTGCACATGCACATGCACACACACATACAAGTAACATAAATAACTATGAAAAACAATGCATTCTCATAAATTTAAAACTTTTACTGTTTGAATTTAGTAGCTATCGATTTATTAAGTTTATTTAATGTGAATTTCTTAATTTGTGGAGTTTAATATTAGTTGCATTTTGTTTCATTCTTTCTTATTTAATGACAAACGTAATTAGGTAAATGAATTTTGTGTTTTATAAAGCTTTAACCACACCTGAAAAAGACCCAATAACTGTGATGAGATTAGCGTGACGCAGAACAACCTTCCTGTAGTTAAATTTAATAACTTGATGCTGCAGATTTGATTTAGCTTCTGAGCTGAATATGATTTAGCAGAGATTTTGTTTTATTTACAAGTGATTATATTGGTTTTGAAATAATTTTGTAATAAATTTCTGGTTTATTATACTGTGCATAGGGAATTTATGCCTATAACGTATTTTGTTTGTAGGTAGACTGAAATGCCACTTAGAAAGCATATTTTATATAAGGGATGAACAGATATTATCCATTGGTTTAATAGATTAATGGCATTGTTCTAGTATTAAATTTGTCATATTTGATCTTCTTAAACTGCATAAATATGTGGTAATATTCATTAGTCTCTTACCAGCACTGCACGTCTCTCTCTATTTTTTCTTTAATGTTGCTGGTTGTATTTCAGACTTTTATTGTATACCTTGGAGTACAGTGAATTCAGAAGAATCACCTCAGCTGAAGTGTCCTGTATTATTTTTATATTTTGCTTTTTAAAATGCTCTAACCACACCTGAATTCTTCAGAGTTAGAATTTTTCTCATAATTCTACTGTTATTCATAAGATCCTTTCATGTTCGATATTTATGATATTATTTACTAGGTTTTTGTTTTTATTAGTCTGTTATTTTGATCTTGAAATACCTCTAGCTCTAGTCATAAATTGATGATTTTTAAAAAGTAAACCTAACTTTTGGTCTTCATTAAGATTAAGTCCATTTGTATTCATATTTGTAATGGATATAATTTTATTTTCTCAAGTTCTTTTACAAAAACTACTGTTAAAGACATAAAGTATGCAAAAGTTATCTCTAATGCTCAGTGACACTTTTTGAAGGGATTCTCTTCATGTGACAGCTACCTAACTTGAGCAAAGTTTTAAAGATGACCACCTTTGGCTTTTTTTGGAAAGGCTGTTTTTTTTTCCTTTCTGGATGTATCTGTTTGCCATTCAAACATAAAATCCAACTGGTTTTGTATGTTTCTGGCTCTTTTGTTTATAGTCTTGTTTGTTGCTATAACTTTTCCAGTTTAGCCATCTACTATCATTTGATGTTTATATTAAGTTGACTGTCAACATGAATTGCTCATAGGTCTAAGTATCTTTATATCTAAAACTAACATTTTTAAAATTTAAATGAGTTTTTAGGAGTCTTAGGCTAACTACCTTCCAATATAGTTCAGAAAAGCAAGTGAGAATAAAAATAATCCAAAAACCAAAAACACAAAACAAAACAACAATAACAACAAACAAAAACAAAAACAAAACTGTAAAAGAAACCATGAGAAAAATACCAAACTTAAATCATTTCTATGAAGGCACCTTCAGTTATCTGGGTCACGTGGTTGAAGTCATTATTGGCTTACCCAGTGTCCATTAACCTTTTACTCCTGATAAGAATGCCAGCCTCCCTTGTCCTTGTCATAGGTGCCCATGTATTACGATCTATCCATTGAAGCATAATTAAGTGTATGAAGTGTTCTAGGATGTTTGTACTTTCTAAACAACAGAAAAGAATGTGCTTGGTGTAGTTTCCTTTCTGAGGCTCCCTGGCACATGAACTTGCTTGAAACTTTAATACATTCTTAAATAGGACAGAAATCCACAAAACCAGCAGGTGGGGATGAATCCTGGAAATGTGCTTCTGCATAAATTCTCATAGACACTTGCTGGGTGACTTCTTGTGGCAGAAGAGAAGCAATCCTCCAGTTAAAGCCTTGTAACCTGAGTCTTCCATATGTATGGTTAAATGGTACCTGGGAGAAAGTTATACCTATGCAGGGCACATCATGGGGCTAAACGGGGCCAATGCAATAGGCATTTTGCTTTGCTTTCTTCTTGGCTTCTTCGGATACAGAGTAGCCTTTGGACATTTACATCAGAGAAGCCCTTTGAGGCCAGAGCTTTTCTTCATCTGTATTTCCAACCATCCATAGTGACATGATTAGCAAATCAAGAACTGGGGTGATGGGGTAGTAGGCAACTTCTATGTGGTATTAAAAGTGACATTCCTTTGACTAATTCAAATAAATGAATTCAGAGATACTTATTCTCCCTTAGTGGATCACCAAAGTGAGGTCCCAGTGGCCAGATCTACTGGAGAGAGCTAGCTTCTAGCCATGTGGATTACAGACCACAAAAGATCCAGACACAGCTCCAATATCTAAAACGGGAGCAATCGGATGAATCTAGCATAGTGATCCCTGAGGAATCAATTTTTTCCCCCAAAGTTCTGTATAATCTTGGATTTTAAGAACTGACAGCAAAGAAAAATTTGATGTTAATTACTAAATTATTTAATTAGATTAATTTTACTTTGACTTATTATAATTATTGGCTCACAATAGTGTCAGGCATTTTACTGAGTAATGAAAAGCTAGCAAATGTTCCAAGTGGACACAGATGTGCTGGTCTTTGTACTGCTAGAAAAGTCTATAACCATAGTGATTATTGGAGAGACTGGAGGATGTCATAAAGGGGAGGGAAGGGAAAGGAGGGTAGAGAAGAATGAGGGAGAAGAAGAGGGAAAGGGACAACAAACTTGGTCCAGAAGCACATTTTCAGTTATAATGATTTCTTACTTATTTGCAGGCAGTCTTGGTACTCTTAATGTGAATAGAATTCATGGAAACAAGTCAACACTAATCATATTGTATTTATGAGACTCTCAATCATTCACAAATGGACTGTTTTGAGCATATAAATACACTTGATGCTGCTGTTCCATAAAGTAGTATATTTTTGTCCAGTTTAAATTATACACTCAGAGATTACAATGTATATACCATACATATTATCAGATCTCTTTAATATTCATGTGGAAAGAATCCAAGTTGAGTTATATAATGCACAAAAGCCTTTATAGTTATTATAATATTAACAAGCTAACACTTGCACCTGCGGTACATAGGACTTAACGTCTCCATACTCAGCAGTAGCTATTTCCCAAGCTGTCTGCCATCTTTCTCTCACCTTGGCTTCCTTCTGTTATCATCAGTAGAGTTCTCAGAATTCTCAGTATATGACTCTAGGTTAGAGCTAGCCAGCAGAGAAATTTCTGCCAGGTATTTTTGTGTTCAGAAGGTCAGCACATGTTTGGCTGCTCCTGAAGTCAACATGAATTTTTAGTCGCTCACCTTGTTAGCCACAAGCAGTATCCACATGGGCAGTGCCTCCAACAAACTCCTGAAACACCTTTTCTTGTTTCCTCAACTCCCAAGTCACACCCCCCAGAAGATAATACCAATAGCTTCTTTAGAAAGACACATGAATGATCAGACTCCATGGCTTAAGAGCAACCAGAGATTGTTTTTCTCTTCATCAATATGGCTTCCAGAATATACATCACTGTTCCTACTTGTCTTTCCTGGATCCTCAGATCATCTTCTTTATGATGTAGATTTCATTTCCCATCATCCTGTGCAAGAGAAGTATTCACAGACTTCTCAGGAAGATCTTCCTGTTGTTGTTGTTTTGTTTTGTTTTGTTTGTTTTATTATGGATTTTCGAGACAGGGTTTCTCTGTGTAGCCCTGGCTGTCCTGGAACTCACTTTGTAGACCAGGCTGGCCTCAAACTCAGAAATCTGCCTGCCTCTGTCTCCCAAGTGCTGGGATTAAAGGTGTGCACCACCACTGCCCAGCTCAGGAACAAGAAGATCTTTACATCACAGTCAATACATTAAAACCAATCACTCATTCGGTGTTAGACCGTGAAGACACTCTAATTAAATCCTGACTTTCTGTTTAAAATAAAAAGAAGAAACTGATTCACTTTCAGTAATTTTGAAATGAATGAATGAACAAATAATGTGATAAGAGTATACACTTGGTGTGCAGCATTTGTTAGTGTTCCCTTTTATAACACATATTCCTATCTACCTATCTACTTATTTGTCCACTTCATATTACAGAGTGACATTTTAAAAATTCCCATGGGAAAGTAATGTCTAGGGCTCTCTTCCACATGTGCCTGTTGCTGAAGTGGAAGATGACAGAAAAGCTGGGTCAATACCATTTTGTAACTGACTTCTAACATGGGGAAATATAGACTAGCTCTTCCAGTTGAAAGTACTAGAGAATTCTAGGCGGGCGAAAAGTCATTTCCTGGTCAGGGAAGCAGCAGGACCACTCTAAAAGGCTACATTAGAGCACTGATTGAGAGTCTGCTAATTTCTCCTGTGAATTTTCCTCTGAAATCTCAGCTGAAATACAACAAAAATTAGGGCAATTTTCTTTCCTTCCTTCAACTAATAATCTTCTGGGAAACCTTTCATTTATCTATTTTTCCACATATTCTGTTAAACTAGACACACGCTTGATGAGATTTATCCATCTGCATTGGGCTTAACTCCCTCTTTGGGCTGCCATTACAAGTGTCTACAGTGGTGTCTGCGTCTTAGGTTCTGCTTCTCAGTGGTCTGGAACTCCTACAGGAGCCGTGGCCAGATTCAAGGTCATGACACTGGAGAGACGACTTGTTTTCCCTGCCAGTCTCCATTCTGCTGCTGTCTCTGCTGACTCCCATTCATTCATCTTTCCATCTCCGAGCTGGTCTCTGTCACAGAACACAGTGAATTTTCCATGAAAAGCTCCAACCCCGTGAATATCCTTCTACTTTGTCTTCAGAGATCACTCCTCCTTCCTACAGTGCATGATATCTTTGTCTGACTTTCAGGCACATACCTTTGAGTAAAAGCGCCAGAAGCAAATGCCATCCCTTGCCTTTTATCAATAGTCTTTCAGAGTTTGCACAAGTGACTGACTTCTCAGCTGCTGCTGAGCAGTAGAGAGAGCATGGGGAGGTTTCACAGAGAAAGAGCATTTTAACTGCGGAGAGACACCACCACTCTCAGAAACATGATTCCCTG
Organism: Mus pahari; assembly: GCF_900095145.1. NCBI lineage: Eukaryota > Metazoa > Chordata > Mammalia > Rodentia > Muridae > Mus > Mus pahari. Next base: position 6,368,575 of record NC_034596.1, on the reverse strand, counting down.
GGTAGGCAGCCTCCGAAGTCTGTGCTGAGCTTGGAAATGAAGTTGTGGCAAGTTGAGAGACTGCTTCAAGCTCAAAATAGCATTCCTGGTTTCTGGATCAACAGGAGGGAAGAAAAATAATAGCTTCTTGGAATTACAAGTTTATTAACAAAAATGAAATCATTCCTATGGAACGGGAATAGAATGTGCTCCCTAACCACATGATGTTTACATTCTCAAATAAAAATAAAAATAAATCCACTAAAAATGAAATACAATCCAGGCAAATTTTTATAACTTCTAAGTAGGTGTAGAGAGACATGGGGGACCTGGGTGGTAGAAACAGACAATGTTATAATTAGAGCTGTCATGACTGGATTCAGTAAGGAGGTGCCATTTAACTGAGGCATGGCAACAGCTATGCGAGGAGCATTATTCTTGGGCATGCCTTGTTTTTCCTTTCCTGGGCTGGGCGAGAGTGCTGTATCATATCCATTTGTAATGCACTCCTGTGCACTCCGTCTTCTGACCCATCTGGTAGGCCAGCTGCTCACAGCCAGAAAGCTGTAACTAAGTGGGGATTCTATTTTCCCAAAGGAACAAGAAACTCTATTTTTAATGATGTAAATGGTGTGGACCTACTGTGCACAAGACAAAAAAGAGTTACACTGATAAGTACACCAGAGATATGAAATAGTTCTTTAGAGCTGAAGAAAAAAAAAAAAGAACTTAATTTGTTCATGGGAGAAAGTTTTTGAGTTGTACAAAATGTATGATTCATTATGGCTGATGAATAAAATAAGTGTTTTTTATTCATAAGACCACACCGCCTACTTGGAAATGTTATAAAATATGTAACATTAGTATGAATTTATGATCTCCCAATGAGTAACCCTTTTAGCCCAACCAGTATATATTAGCTGACTGTTCTGTACCTGCTCTTGCAGATACTTGAAATATTATTGATGATGAGGCTTCTGTCTTTGAAACACTAATAGATGCATTTTATCGATGACAGTTTCTTCAACAAAAGTGCCATGTCACACACATTGTGATTCCTCTTAGGAACTTAGAGATTCACACACATTTACTTCTGTGACATCTCAGTACAGTCTTCTCATCATCCCTATGCCCAATGGTTTTTCACTTGAAAGTGAAAATATTGTTCAGAGTTGCCAGTGTTCCAAAGCAGTGTGCAAGCTGCAGCATTCATTGCCTGAACATGATCGGCATTTCTGCAGAAAATCAGAAATAAATACGAAGTCAGTGAGAAGGGAAATAGATGTTTATTAGAGTCTGTTGAATGAGCAGAGATAAAGGAGGTGAATGAGTGAGAGGGGTTATTGTCTGAACCCAGCATCATGGTGGCACCACGTTTTAAGAACTCTCTGTTTCACACCTATATATAAACATATAAGCACATACACACACTCACACATACAGATACACAATCACACACAAACACATGCATATGAGCACCCACACAGAGACACACAATCACACACAGAGACCCAATCACACACAAAAATACACATGAACACACACAGACCACACCACACATAGAGGTACATGCTTATAAAAGCAGATTTACACCTTTTTTTAGGCCAAAGGCCTTTCTGTGAACTCTATGAATAAACAGAGAAGATTGGCCAATTGATTGAAAATGGTGTTTGGTGACAGAAAATTCTGGTTTCAAGTGACATCACTGTGACATCATCTTCAGGCTTGTTCCCAATGTCTGTCTTCTGATCTGTGAATTGTGGACACTGATACCAAATTAGAAAGAAAGACTCATATGTTACTCCTAAGGATTGCCACTATGCTTGGTAAATAGAGTGGTAGGGCTCCTGGAAGATAACAAACTAAGATAACTTTGAAGTTCTCTAGAAAAAAGAAAAAACTTGAAAAGCAAGGTAACATTTAAGCATATTTTAGATACATAGATAATTTCTTAAAAATAAAATTCAAAACCAACCAAGCAACAGAACTCTTCTAACTTGATCCCGCGATGAAGAGACACTTGTATATAAGAGCTGTGAGCTTTGGGGGATACAAGATAGAAGGGGACAATCTACACAGCCAAGAGCAAGCACTAACTTTTGGTTTACAAGCATCTAATAGGGAGGTCGTGAGACCTGTTAAGACATGTGGAGTTTGTACTAAGCCCCTTTCATAGCCTCTGTGTTCCTTGAACATTTCCTTCTTTAAAAACTACAGTGAAAATGTATCCGGCCATCTACACAAGAAAAGTCAAGCTTATATCACCTCACTTGGAATGTGAGAATGAATAAGGAAACCATGAAGATGAAGACTGGAAACTTCTGCTGGGGATTTCTTAGTTTATTAAAAGGGGAAAGAGATGGTGAAGATGTGGGAAGTAGTGATTTTCAGCCTATGGTCTCCACAACCACCTCAAATGGAGTTGATGTTGACCCCATTTCTTTGTGCTCTATGTCTCTAGGGAATTCAGTAGCTGCTCACATTTTTTTTTTAAAATTATGACAAGTCATTGTATTGCTCCTCCAATATAAAGCAAGAAAACCATGTAAACAGAAATAAGCAGCTTACAGGAAACATGGACTGAAGAAGATTAAAAACCAAAAAAACCAAAAAACAAAAGCAAATAACCACCTTAAACAAATAACAAGAAAAAAACAAGAAAGCCCCAGCAAAAAAGAAACTGTTATTGTCCTCAAAGAGATAAAAAGACATATTAAGTATTTCATCCTTGAAATGAGAACAACCCACGTCTCAGAAGAACACAAGGTTAGGATAGAATGAGATACAGAATACATATCCAGAGAACAATTTCTGAAACACTAGATCATCACAGAATCTTTTTATTTCTTTTATTGAAAATAGATTTTTTCATATAATATATTCTGATTACAGTTTCCTCTTCCCCAACTTTTCTGAGATATTCACCCTTCTCCTTCTACCCAAATCCATGCCCTTTTATGTCTCTCATTAGAAAACAAACAGGCATCCACAGAATGGTAATAATAAAATAATAAAACAAAACAAGATAAAGTACAAACAACTGAGAACAGGACAAAACAAACAAAACATCAGTTGATAATTATTGCATGAATGCATTTCAGAAAACAGAGTTGGATAAAATTCAATTCAAGAAAATCAGAGGAAAACAATAAACATGTGCTTCATAAATGTGTGCATTGTTTCAAACAAGAGTAAAATAACATAGCTCTTCAATATAAAAATACAAAGAAGCTAGATTTACAGTAAAACGCACAGCCAAACTGATGAGAATTTAATATTCCTGGGTCAGCTTCTTCTCTAGAAGCTGGATGGTGATATGACTAGTTTTAGATTTAAAAACAATCTTATACAATTTATTTAGGGGTGTGTGTGTGTGTGTGTGTGTGTGTGTGTCTGTGTGTGTCTGTGTGTGTCTGTGTGCTTGTGCATGACTGTACCATGGCTCACCTGTGATAATCAGAAAACCATGTGGTATATTTTTCTTTTCTTTTTTTTAAACCTCTCTTTTTCTACCATGTGGAATCTTAAGATCAAACACAGGTCTTCAACTTCAAGGCAAGCACCGTTGCCCACTGAACTATCTTTCTGGCCTTTAACCTTAAATATTGACAAATATATGGATTAAGAAATGGAAAAGAAAAAATAATTGATAGATGGCATTTATTTAGTGGATGAGACAAAAAAAACTAAATAAAATATAATAAATAAATATTAAAAATTGAGGCAAAATGTAAGTAGAAATATCACAAATAAATCTGTGTATTTGCATATATAAATGCATATATAAAATAATTGTATATATAATTTAAATTTTCATAGGACAAAAAATTACTGAAAATTTTAATGCAAACCAAATGCCAGTTAAAATTAAAATCAACCTACATTGGCATTACTTCCACTAAATTTGTGTTCATTTATCAATAATATAAAACTATATTATAGAACAAATAATACTAAACAGATAAATTTATGTATGTAAGAATGAAATACCAGTCATTCTGGAGAGTGAGGATAAAAAATGCATACATAGAATGCCACAACAGGAATGATGTTTGAGAAGCCGTGGACCGGAGACATTTCCACAGAGTCTCAGAACGTTTGCAGCAATGCGAGTCTCTTCACATTGGATTTTGGTAATAGAGGGAAATAAGAAGCCCTGTTAATTAGTAAAGAGACCTCAGGTGTGAACATAGTTTGGGACTTGGGAGTGGCCAAAACTTGGGTCGTGTTTTAAAGTATAAGGTAGACTTGGAGTATGTGTTCTTGAATGTGTAAAGTGCAGTAAACACACAAAATAATGAGCACTGTACTTCTTAACTGTGGGAAACCTGTTATCCCTGGGGAGGGATGAAGAAAAGGAAAGAGACGGTGGAGGAAATCATTTTGCTGAGTTGGTGAATATATTTTTCTTTTTAGAACAGAAAACAAGCTGGAGTCATCTGGCGGATGACACTTCTTAGGACTGAATAACTAAATAGCTGTGATATATTATTCTCAGTTTTTCTGTATTTTAATGATAATTAGTTATTTACAATATTTTTAAAAAGTATATGAATGGATGGGCTTTCTTTCTGTCTCTGCTTCACTCTTTGTTCCTTCATTTCCTTTAAACAGGAACAATTTTGTGTTAACATTTTTGAGATAGGTGGATGGCCCCATCCCTCAACAGGGTGCTGTGTCTAACATCTGGATATGGTCTCTACAGCTTCTTTCTCCTCCTTGCCGGGTATTTCAGCTAATGTCATCCCCGTTGGGGTCCTGCAAGCCTCTTGCTTAGACTGCCCCATCTAGGGATCCATCCCATCTGCAGACACCAAACCTAGATACTATTGCTGATGGCAAAAAGTGCTTGCTGATAAGAGTCTGGTATGGCTGTCCCCTGAGAGGCTGTGCCAGAGCCTAACCAATACAGATGCGAATGCTCTCAGCCAACCATTAGAATGAGCATGAGACCCCAGTGGAAGAGTTAGGGGGAAGAACTGAAGGAGCTGAAGGGGTTTGCAACCCCATAGGAAAAACAACACTATCAACCAACCTAACCCCTGCCCCCAGAGCTCCTAGGGACTAAACCACCAACCAAAGAGTACACATGGAGGGACCCATGGGTCCAGCTGCTTCTGTAGCAGAAGATTGCCTTATCTGGCATGAGTGGGAGGGAAGTCCCTTTGTCCTTTGGAGACTCAATGCCCTAAGCAGGGGAATGCTAGGGTGGTGAGGTAGGAGTGGGTGGGTGAGGAAGCTGCCTCATAGAAGCAGGGAGAAGGGGGATGGGATGTGGGTTTGTGGAGGGGAAACCAGGAAGGGTGATAACAATTGATATGTAAATAAACAAAATAACCAGTAAAAAAGAATATGAAAGGAAAAGTAACCAGGTGGGTAGAGCTGGTATCTTTTGAGTCATAAGAAGTCTTTTCATTGCATGGTTTAAAAATAGCATAATTAAGTGAAAACTCTCAAATTATATTTCCTTTGCTCTGTGGTGTTACATAATATGGACATAAATAAGAAAATTAGAAAATCCTAGCACAGAAACTATTAGCAAAATCAAAATTACACCTGGAATATAAAATTTGGAGATAGCCCAGATTTCCTGAGTGTGACTTGGAATTCTTTCCTACCATATTAAGGGGGACTTTGGGTATACATCTCTGCAAATATCATTTGTGCATTTACTGATGGCTCAATTCCCAGATAGTTTGTTTTAAAATATTCCCAATGAGTCTAGTATTCAAGTAATAAAAAATACCTTCCTAAGAATTCTGTGTAAAAGAATAAGAGGAAGGGAAGCTCCTGTGTTTACATTAAAATCCAACCATCCTCTATCTGTTTATTGTCCTGGGATGTGAAGGACTTGTCTCTAGATATGATTTAGGATCGGCATGATGTCTCCTGGCATGCTCAGCAGGTCCTTTCCTTGAGCAGTTTTAGAAAAGGACTATTGCAGCCGTAACCACAGTGTTGTAACAGAATGTTGTTTGTAGTGATTGTAGATGCTGATTTTAAAATAATTTCAATGCATATTTATATAGAGTTCAAAGTGTTAGGCTAGCAGTAAATAAATCATTGGCATTTACTCACTACCAGTTTATGGTTCAGTGCAATTAATTGTTCTCAAATACCTGCTTCAAACTGAAAATCTACATTTGTTTATGTGTGCATATGTGTGCAATATGTGTCTATGAGTGTGAACACATGGACATATGCACCTATGTGTGTATGTGTGTAAGTACATATAGTCTTCTTTATTCCTCATTAAACATATCTGTAGCTTCCATATCTACACATTCCATTCCTTCAGGTTTCTACAAAATCAAAACAGGTTTGAGAGAATAGTAAGAATTGGCAAGTGTCATTAATGTGCCTTAGAGTGGACAGTGTCTACTCATGACTCATGTGGCTTTTAACAGGCAGATATATAAGTTTCCCTGTGTGGGTGCTGCCAAGAGTAGCATGGCATGAAGTCTGAGGATTAAGAAAACATTTACCTGAACGCCTTGCTTCTAAGTGTTACCATTTCTTCACATACTCCAGGGTAGCAGCATCCATTCCTTTAGGGTTATAGTCTTGTGATGATCCTGTGTCCCTCTCCAGCAGCTGAGATTTCTGAAAAAATAAAATAAAATAAAATAAAATAAAATAAAATAAAATAAAATAAAATAAAATAAAATAAAATAAAATAAAATCAAAACAGAACATTTGAAATGAGCTGGTTAGATTCAGGAGGAACAAGCGCTTCCTCCTACACAGCTCACTCCAGAGCTTCCTCTCTCCCCTCATTTTCCTTGGCTTCCTTTGTTCATCAATCTCAGACCCTTGCAGAAGAGGCAGCTTATGTTGCCCTAATTCCTCTTCCTTCTTGGAGGCTGTAAAACAAGAGCATCTTATAAGATTTTTTTTTTTTAAAGATTCCATTTTTGTTGTTTGCCTGGCTGACCTAAAGGCCTGTAGGGTCCAAATCAGCTCTACTTTAGAGTTGTCACAGCAGAGAAGAGTGTTCTCCCCTTCTTTTCCTGATTTTTTTCCTTTTTCTTTTGCTTGTTTTCTGTGCACTAAAGTGTTGTGTGAAGTGGGCAATCAATCCAACCTTTTCTCTCTGCAGAGCCAAAATCTTTGTCTATGCAGGTTGTGTTCCACACTGCCCCAGGAGAGCCATTCACACAACCCCTGCTGTTCACATGGTCCCTGGAGTCCTGGGAAGCAGAACCCATGCTTGGAGGCTGTTGAAGGAGTTCTTTCCACAACATTTTAATCATCTGCACATATATAGAAAATCCAGACCATTTGTATTTCCACATTTTTTTCTATTCATAGATTTCTCAGTGAATCCCCTGGTAAACCATTTTTCTACTGAAATCCTTTACTGTTTCAAAGCACTTAAAATGATTTGTTCTTGTTCCACATTAGGATGCAGTAATAATGGGGTGGAAGAACTAAAACAGCCGTGGAGATCACCCTGCATTTTCTTCTTATTTTATAAACAAAGGCACTGTGCCCTGCAATGAATATCATTCTCAAATTTTTAAAATAGAGGTGTCTGAGACTCATGTATGTTTTTCTCATCGGAGCACTGCATCACTACATTAAATGTAGGTTTATAGGCCATTTTCAAATCTCAACTAAAAGCCATAATACAGATATAAAACCATTTCTCTCTCAAAGAAGGAAACATCACCACAACGGAGTCTCCATTAACCAAAGTACAGCCAAATCTGAAAGGTGTGTTCTTATGTTAGCTTTCAGTGAATTAGCTCTGAACTTAGACTTTCTACAATTTCTTTTCAAGTGTTAAGAACTGACCCTAATTTTGACTAGGTACTTCATTAATATTCATTTGTGTATAATTGCCTTAATTTCAGTGATAATGACTTGAGCTACCAACTGTTTGATTGATGGGTCTTGCATCTTCTCTGGGAAGGAGCTAAGATATAAAAATCACACCATTCATGCATGCCTGGTATTTTTAGCTGCCTTTAATTACTAACCAGCTAAATAAGCATGCAAACCATGCTGTGATTGATAGGATCTCTTGGTTGAAGTGATTTTTTTTTCCCTGAGAATTTGGAAGATGCTTGAATCAATTGAGTACTAAAAATAACTGCTCAGAGCTGAATCTTCCAGTATCCGAGTGCTCGCGGATAAAAGCTCCTACCAAGAAGGAAGGATTAACCTGCAGTCGCTGAGACATTCTGAGGAGGAAGAAACAGAAAGTTCGTGTTGAGTGAGAGCAAGCTGCATGATAGAAGTTCAACGACAATCCAAATCTTTATTTAGTGCTCACATGCTAAGCAGCATCCTGCTGGGAATAATCAGAGACAGGCATCTCAAGTCAATAGGGGCAAAGGAAAGAATAAAGCGGAAAGTACAAAGTGTGCAATTGAGCCCTGTGATTTATGACTGGGGAAACACGGTTTAGCTCAGAACCATGTCTGCCCTGGAGGATAGCATTTCTCCTATCATAGCTTGCTCCTGCTGAGTAAGAGCTTGAGGAAGGCATCTAACCTAGAGATCTTTGGAAGTATCTGTAATGTAAATGCTTTCAAACTAAACATACTGCAAGAACAGTAGTGATCAACCAAAGATGACAATGACCATGAAAATCACCTAAGTCTGGGAGGGAGCTTGCTAAGCTAGGAAGTACTTTTCAGGTTAATAACAATGGCATTTCCCAGGAGAGCTATGCTAACAGTCCATTGCTACAGCTATGCATGTAGTTTTTTGTTTTTATGCCACTACAGAATATCTTGGATCCCATGGGCTGTAAAGTTTCTTATTTTTTATTTTTTTAATTGTTTTCTATTTTCCTTCATGGTCTCTTTCCATTGCCTGTACCCCTTCTTTGTCTTCTCCCTCCTCCTCCACCCATATCCAGTTAAAGTCCTAGTGTGCAGCATCATGGGAGGATGAAAATCTCCCAAATATCCAACACATCAGGGTACTCTTTCCCCAGCTACGTTATACTTACATCTACAAGGTACATTTAAAAAAATTGGATAGAGGCAAGCACGTTGAGGGATTATATTTACAACGTAGTTGAATTTTTAAAAAAATATATTATCATGTTCTTCAAATAGTTAACTTAAAAGGGAGGAAAACCAATGGGGGGATGTGTCTAGTTGACATATTACCAGCTATTTATTAGTTCTCAGTTGCTTATTTGTATTAAGAATTCATTTTTGAAGGTCCATGCTAAAGGTTAGGAGACAAACTCTAACAGCCAGGAGATACGGTATGAGGTGCTTCCTGTTAAGGGAACTTTAACTCAATAGCTTGCACTGACTGTGTTCTCTCTGATTGTATAAAATTAGGTATACAAGGCTATCTTTTCCTTCTTGCCTCAGAAAGGTAATGAATGCAGATTTATTCATTTATTTGTTTATTTATTTGGTAGGAGGGCAAGGATAGCAAACTAAAAGCAAAGCCAAAATAAAAAGTAAAATTGTCCTTATGATGTTCTGCATGTAGGATTTCTCAAGGCTCGAATCCAAGGAAACGACCCCAGCAAACAAGTCTTGTTCGTTTTGTACACAGGGCAAAGGTTCCTTCAGGAGACCTTTTAGCGTTTATCAGACACTTTCCCTGACTCATTGCTCCTTCAACTAGGTTCCTTTCTTCTGCAACTGAAAAATAGCCCCTTGCTCGCCTTTCTCTGTAGCATATATTGGAAAACAAACAAAAATAAAAACAGAGCGCTGAGATGGTGCATTTTTAGCTTTTGAAGGCCATGTGGGAGAGAAGGAAAGCTGCAATTATGTTAACATATGGAGCAGAGCGAGTCGCTAATGTACTTGGTTTCTTTTATTTATACTCCTCCTTCTGTTCCAAAAAGCCTGACTGGGCTGTGAGCACCCGTTGACACTCTTGCACGGTGCCAAGGTGTGTTCTTCCTGGGACTGGAGTTGGATTATGTTGGTGTTTTCAAGTGACAGATAAAAATGGGAAATTAAACTCCACAGCCAGAGTCTGTTGTCTACATTAGCTCTGAGCTGGGTAAGTCAGGAAACTTCTAGTCTTGCTGTGTTGAAAGGGACAGGGGGTACCCACTCATCCCGTGTGGGCGTCCTCTCTTGATTCTCTTGTTTACATATGACAGTCACAAGCATCTGACATTTCTATAGGTCACCAATAAGCACTTCCCTGCTCCCACAGAGCCGTAGAATTTGGGGGAGCATAGCAGTGGCAGGAAACCTAACAGAGAGTTCTCTGTTCTTGTGATAACTGCTACTTTGAAAATAAGTCAGTAGATACTGGAAGAATAAAAACAATCCATATAGAAGACAGTGAGAACTGATTATGGAATAAGGATATGAACTACCATCTACCTACTAGATATAGAAGGGGGTTTATCAAGCACAGAAATCTGCCTGAGGCTCAAACAGATGTAATGATGGAAGCCATTCTGCTAGACCGATTCTTCTAAATATCTGCATACATCACTTCTGTTTATATTGAAAAGAAGCCAATTGGGGATGACTTTTACTATTCTCTTTTCTTTTCTTTTTTTTTCCTGTTTTTTTATTAGATATTTTCTTCATTTACATTTCAAATACTATCCTGAAAGTCCCCTATGCCCACCCCCTGCCCTGCTCTCAAACCCACCCACTCCCCCGTCCTGACCCTGGCATTCCCCTGTACTGGGGCATATGATCTTCACAAGACCAAGTGGGGAAAATGAATTTTAAGAAAATAAGTGAGGTAATAATGGGACAAAGGCATGAGTACACTTTTGTCTGATGCCAGTCCTTGCTCCTGTCATTTCTGTGAATGTTATCTTTGCTATAGCTCCTCTCCTCCCAGTCCCACCCTTACAAATCCCTTCCTCCTTTGCCACCTCCCCTTCTTCTTAGAGAGAGGGGTTGCTTCCTTGGGTACCACCCCACCCTGGGAAATCTAGTCCCAGCAGGACTCTGCACATACTCTCCCACTGAGGCCCAACCAGGCAGTACAAAACATTCAACAAAAAATTTGTCTTGCCTACAAAATTTACAGGGGAAAAGATGGAGCAGAGACTGAAGGAACAGCCAGCCAATGACTGCCCCAACTTGAAGCCCATCCCATTCAAGAGAGCCAACTCCAGACACTATTAATGATGCTCTGTTATGCCTGCAGACAGGAGCCTAACACGACTGTCTCCTGAGAGGCTTAATTCAGCAGCAGATGGAGGCAGATGCAGAGACCTACCAACAAACATCTGGTAGAACTTGTGTAGTCTTGTGAAAGAGTGGGAGATAAAGGTGGACAAGCTGGGGGGGCGTGTCAAGGACACCACAAGAAAACCTACAGAGCCAACTAGGGGATCACGGAGTCTCAGACCTTGGGCCACCAACTAGGAAGCATGAAGGAGTTCTATCTATCTACCTATCTATCTATCTATTCAACACACTTACACATTTGTAGCTAATGTGCAGCATGGTTTTCATGTGGGTCCCCTAACAAGTAGGGTGAGGCTGTCTCAGTCTCTGGTCCCTGCTGTTGGATCCCCTTGCATTTGTTCTTTGGCTTTGAGTGCTTCTACACGATTACTGCTGCTGTGGTCCTTCACTGAAGTGAGATTTCAGTGCAAACTAAAGACCAGGGCATCTCTAGAAGTCCTTGAAGCTTGCAGCTTCAGCTAGGGACCACTGAGCTATCCAGGTATGCTGACTGATGAGCTACCAGGTTCTCAGCCTGTTCAGTGTACAGAGAGCTATCTTTGACTACATGGTTCTTATCACGTAAACAAATCTAGTATATTCATTATTAATGCATATGTATTCTATTGATTTTGTCCCTCTAGAGAATCCTGATTAATACAAAACTGAAATATTGTCTCTGAAATTTAGATTTTCCAACCATATAAGACTGTGTTTATACTTATTTTATAATTCTAGTAATGCTCCAAGTTAAATCAGCCATTCAGCTACAGCCTTACATTACATCATGCTACGACTCCTGGGAAAAACTATGTTCTATGTTTCTTGGTTTACTACTACTGGCCTAGAATTTCTCAGAATCTTTTAAATGAAATCTTAAATTGGAAGTCTTTGGGGATTTACATATTGCTTACATTAGTCCTTTATTAGATTTATGGATTTGAATGTTTGTAACACATTATTCTGCTTTAAGTACAGATTCTAGAACAAGCTCACAATTGTCCAATGAGTGAGAATCTGGGACGGTTCTGAGCAGATACGGAAATAATCACTTAGAGAAATTTTCATTATCAAGCTCACAACTCACCTGTGTGTCTAAGAGACAGGAAGTAGGGCAAGCAGCCTGGGGGTATTTTTCAAACATTGTTTTGAATGAACAAACAGTTGTTACAAGAGTTTCATGAAAACGCATGATGTATAGCTGTATTAAATGTAATTTATCCCCTCCTACTTAACATCTACTATACTCGCATTCATATAATAACGCTTAGTCACAGCTCTCTGAGTAAAATGAAGACAAATGGCTTAGTATTCAGGGGTAGAGGAAGGTCATCTTGATTGAAATATTTAAGCTTTCCCTCATTTTCCAATCTCAGTTATGGAGTGTAATAAATTACTCTCTTGTCCCCTGGAGAGTTAACAGAGATATAGCATTATTCTCTCTAGCTCTCTAAAAGCTAAACAAGTTTTTCTTTCTTTTACACTTCCCAGACTCGTTCACTGTGTACTCCCCTTGAAGGGCAAAACATCGCTGGGAGTGGTTATTCATAGGATCTGACTAAATGGCAGGCTGTGGTCAAGAGCAGACAAAGATGATCAGTTAAGGACCATTAGTCATGATGAAGGACATGACATCCTTTGTGATGGCATAGTAAAATGTGCCTCTAGTTAATCAAGCTATATGAATCCAAACTATAACGTTTTAGACACATGAAATTACTTTTAGGGTCGTCTTTTCATAGACATCATTACAGTTGATTATCTCAACCTAGCATGTGTGCTACCACCCCAAGACACTGTCATTTCTAAAAAGTTCAAACATTTCCTGTGTCCAATTAAATGTAGTATAAATTTTTCCTGTTTTTGCACTTCTCTTATCCAGACTTTGTTGCTACAGAATCAACATTTGTTGTTGTTGTTTGTTTGTTTTAGCTTTTGTTTTGGTACTTTACTTTCACACTTAGTCTTCATCATTCTCTAATGCAATACTGTCAGCCTCTCCTCTGAGGTATTTATACATATATAGTAGAGAATATTTCAGAGACAGTCAAGTTCAAACTCTGTTCTGGTCAATCTCACATCTTTCTTAGTTGCTGTCTTATAGGAAGGGGGCAAAACCAAAAAGTACAAAATTAAGGGAATATGAAAACAGAAAAGAAAAAAGATAGTAAAAGAAAAAAAATACTAAATAGCACCTTTAAATCCATGATCTATGAAAGCTGGGTGTAGGCAGAGGTATCATAAGTCAGTGTCTCAGAGGCACATTCCCATGTTCTGTCTTTCCTTCCTAGGAAAATAGGCTTAAGGAAATCTGCAAGGTTGAATTGTTTATCAGTTAAATACTCTGGCATCTTATGAAACAAACAAGATGTATGCTCATCAGAAAATATTAATAAGCCAGGTGATGGTGGCACACGTCTTTAATCCCAGAACTTGGGAGGCAGAGGCAGGCTGATTTCTGAGTTTGAGGCCAGCCTGGTCTACAAAGTGAGTTCCAGGACAGCCAGGACCATACAGAGAAACTCTTTCTCAAAAAAAAAAAAAAAAAATCAAACAAAAAAACAAAAAAAGAAAATATTAATAACAATGCTACCTTAACACTTCCTCAATGGACTCTTGTTATATCAAGCCAGCAATTGATTTCACTAGCTTCTTCCTGTAAGGGAAACAGTTCTCTCCACCTGTTACTAAGGGATGGTGCCTATGAAAACTGGTGGAATAATAATCATGACCAATCAAGTTTCATAATTCTGAAGCATACCTTTCAGTGGAACATTTCAGCACATGCTGTTCTTAGACCTGCATTTTGGTTGCTTCTTCTAAAGGCGAACTCAATAACATGAAGGACAATAAGATGATTTGTTCTTCAAGCTGAGTTAATTCAAACAAAATGCTCTTTTTATGAATGGCCTTCTTTCTTTGTCCTGAAATCAAAGTGATTCAGTTTTCTGTGACCATGTCTGCCTTCATCCTTTAATGAAAGTCAGTTTCTCCAAAGAATCAAAGTGTGTGTGTGTGTGTGTGTGTGTGTGTGTGTGCATAACTATTTAAGAAAAAACTATATATGCATATACATTAATTTTATAAATAATAAATACATTTATAAATTATATATACATAGTAGATCAAATAAACTAATCAAATATTAGTCATGTAGAGGAAATATTTAGAACAAGAAATGCATGGTATTCTAAGTCACAAATTGTCTTATGTAATAAAAGTGAAATGTACTGATTCTGTACTGATTTCCTTATCATATCATCAAAAGAAACATATGCAGATATACACAAATGTACAGAAATATAATGAAATGTACATACATACACATACACACAATTTTTCCCTTTAAGTAGCTGCATCATGAAGACAAAAATACAGCAGAATCTCAACTTTAATTAGCTTTCACAGTAAGATTAACAATAACTCAAGTAAAAAACTCAAGTAAGAAAGACCCATGTGTTGTGAGTCTTGGATTTCTCTGAGCCTATGTTGAATATTCTCTCAGTGCCACTTTCACTCTTGGGTAACATGATTTTTGAAAAAATTTCAAGCATCATATCTGGTCCCAATATCTCATAGGATAGGGAATATATAAAAATTTCGTCTAGAAAGACCTCCATAGCCTTAACTTAAAATTGTATTAAATGTTATGCCGTCTTGAGACCCTATCACCTGCAAGGGGCTGAAATGTCTGGTATAGACTATAGTAGTAGAGTATAGACCATACAGACTAGTATAGCCATAATTAAGCAGGCTGTATATCTGAGGCCTTTTCTATGGAACCCAGAGATATGAGGTAGAGTTTTCTGTTAAGTTAGACACAAATGTAAAGGAATAATGGTACTGGCAATATGATGCTGTGGCACAGGGTCCTTGCCACCAAGACTAATAACACCAGTTCAATCCCCAAAACCCACATGGTAGAGGGAGTGAACCAGTTCTCACAAAATGTCTTCTGACTACCACATAGACACACACACACACACACACACACACACACACACACACACACACACACATTCACACACATATACATACACACACATGCACATACACTTTGTGTTTTATTCCCCTTTGCTTTGCAAAATAAATGAATTAATTAATATAATTGTTACAAATTTAAAGACTATTGGGAAGCAATTAATAGCTATCTTTCTGATGATCAAAATAGTTTTCTGTACCTTTGATGATGTGATAGGGAAATCAGAATAGAGTCAATACATTTCATTTTATTGCATAGAACAATTTAGTACATAGAACACCATCAAGCACCTCATATTCTAAATATTTTCCCTACCTTCCATACAAGCGCTTCACTAGGTAGTTTATCTGACCTACTCAGCATGCATAAATGAAAGCAATTATTTATAAAATTAATTTAGGAGTAGTTCAATATTTTTAAAATGTAAATTTAAGGGAACTTTAATAAGTGGATGCTTTTTAAGATATTTTTTGAAACAGAAAAGAAGTTTTCAGGCAAAGATTAACAGTTACATTGCTTTGTACTTTGTATTCCTGCTATCTCCTTTATTTTTGGCCATTATGTACCTATTTCCGTGTGTGTGTGTGTGTGTGTGTGTGTGTGTGTGTGTGTGTGTGTTATCTCTTTGGGATTTTGACACCATCTTATTTGAAGTCATCCCTCACTGGGGAACAATTGTCTTCCTAAAATGTATATTAATAATTTACTCCAATGGTACTGTATATAGAAATGGGGCCTTTCAGAGAATGGTTAAAGTTGAATGAAGCCTTAAGAACAAGGCCTTATACTGATGAGGAGATCATTGTCCTTATAAAGGAAACCAGAACACTCTCATTCCACATCCACAGGTACCAGTGAAAGACCACATAAGGAACAGAGCACTCACTCATTCCACATCCACAGGTTACAGTGAAAGAACACATAAGGAAAGTTTAAGAAGAAGCAGTCGTTTATAATCCAGAAAGAAAAATGTTATAATTCCTGGAAAGCAAATTTACTTTCATTCTCATCAATCCTTGTTGCTTTCAGAATTGTGAGACAATGAGCACTTATCATTTAACCCAGCTATTTTCCTCCCACAGTCTGGATAGTTTAAAACACCCCTGAAGTGGAATTTCTCTGTGAGACAATATCTGTGCCCTTTCAGAGATGCCTGAAGACATCTGACCGTTACTAAATGAGGTATACATGGTCAGGGCTCTGCTAAAGTTTGTACTCTTGGTTAGGTGTAGCTCTGAGAAGCAGGGGAAATGTCTGAACAAAGCTAAGGAATTAACCACTGGGTAGTAGACATATTGAGTTGTCAAGAACCTAGTCTCTCTCCCTTAGCTTCCTCTTATTCCTAACTCTGCTTATCTAGCCTTTTTTTTTTTTTAATTTGCTGAACCCAAGAGCCACTTCATATTCCTTATCATTTAATGAATCCAATTTCGTTTGTGTGCCTAGACTGCATGGACATTTTCTCACAAGCTTACATCCATAAATTAGAGGGTGGGAACATTCAGAACCAAAATCTAGTGCTCCTAGGGCTTCTCCTTCCCCTCTCTGAGCATCTGAAAACTTGTGTTCTGTGTTGGTCCATACATCCTTTGCCTCTCAGACTTGCTCCAAACGGCCAAACTCAGTGTGAGAACTTTCCCATCCAAAACATGCTCGCATGTGTGAGATTAAGATTGGGATAGAGGAAAATGACTCTAAAATTCTCTTCAAAGGTATTCTTTTTCTGAAGAAGAGAAAGCCCAAGTAAAAACCTGAGTCATGATTTGATTGTGAAATTAGCAGTTGCTTCCTGTAGTCCGTCCTGGGCAAGAGAGACAAACAAATACACTGGAGGAAAACAAGTAGCCCAGTGAATTTGTAGAAGGCACAGCTAATCTCCCACTGTCTCTCTTTCTGTGTGTGTGTGTGTGTGTGTGT
>NC_034596.1:6332765-6351525 GCF_900095145.1 Mus pahari | reverse complement strand
TGTGTATATCTGTGTGTATGTATGTATATATATATATATATATATATATATATATATATATATATATATACAGACTTGTGTTTGTGAACAAAACAATATTCTTCTAAAGTTTTACTGTTATATTGTGGAACAGAAATACATGAGTATTTTAGAATCCATGTCCCCCACCAAAAGAGGTACATTTGTTATGAATGATAGACATCAAGTGGAACACAATTCTTAACCTACTCTGTAGTTTACTGTTCAGTCTTGATATTTTGTATTATTTTTTTATGATCATCTTTGGCCACTGTAGTTAAATATTTTATTTTTCAAAGGCAAAGCTTTTGTGCAGTAGAGTATAAGAAAAAGAAAGAAATCCTTAGGAGGTAAAAACCTAGTCAATAAAAATGCATTTCATGTTATTGATATGTAATTTCCTGTTGTATGTGATTTTCATTTACTGGCTGAAATGGGAGTAGCAGGAAGATTTGACTCATCCCATTAGCTGAGGCTCACGGTATCAATACTATACTGCCACAATTACAGCTGAACTCCAGCCATCAGCTTTTCAGTTCAAAAAAGGAAATGCTTCTGAGAAGGACAACGTAGTCAATCATTTTATATGATCAGAATAAGGTCACCGTGAGCAGGTAGATTCTAGCTGGGAGTGAACAGCGAAGTAGCTGGTGGAAGGGGGCAGAGACACATGGAGGGGGGTTGGGCAAGGCATGCATGGGAGACAGGTGATCAGGGATCATAATCACCTCATCAAGAGGAAATATTCTGAGTTGGTCTTACGATCTATGGATGTATATTGAGGCATATATCAGTGTGACTGAATTAATTAGCAAAGACTTGCATCACATTTCTTGCTAAGCCCTATTCAGATCACCAACATGGTATGATACACTGAGCTTTCCAAGGACCATGCCATCAGCATTTGGATGGGAGTATGTTCTCCCTCTCTAGGTTTATACTAAGTTGAGACTATTCTGTGTCTCTGAAAGGTGCCAGCATTCAGGATCCACAGACACATCTGTATCTTTAAGGCTGCACTATGAATCCAGGATGTGTATAGTGCTGGAGGGATTTGACTAGAGAAAAACAAGTCAATTTATCTTTTCTAGCCATTTTGGACCCAGCTAAGCAGCCACCCTTCCTAGAAAGTCAGGTCAGAAATTTTGTGTCCAGAGCTTCCAAACTGCAGGCATCCTTCAGCTTGCTGCATTTGGAAGTACAGGACTTCCAGGGTATGCGAGACACTGTTCTTCCAAGACTAGTTATTTTTTTTTTCTGTTCTGGAGACTCATCTTCACCAAAGCACAGCAGGATAATGAAGCTAATACCACAGTCTCCTCAGAGCCCAAGGCGTAAGAGGAAGAAGCATTCAGTGTCTCCTTTAAATTTTTTCTCCCTGCTTGACTAAGCCTGAAGACATGAACAGCTTCAGGACACATCGCACGTTTACTGCATCTCTTCCCTTTTTCCCCCTCTCCTCAATAGCTCTGATGTTGAGCTCCTTCCTATATTCCATAGTCGTAAAGATACATGCTGCCTTTGAATCAATATTTCTTCACAGCTTTCCTGGAAGGGATATTACTCCATCTGCCGTGTCCTCAGGTGATCTCAGAGGGGGGAAGTAAAGCCTGAAGCAAGAATCATTTGCCCAGATTTAAAATGAAGAATTACTGTTCATTTATCATCTTTTACTACCCAACCCATAAAGGGCCTTAACTATCAGAAAGTTACCATACATAAGAAAGATGATTCCATCTCTAGGGTGCGGGTGAGCATGGGCAACACAGAGCCCAAGATGACAGCAGAGCAACAGCTAAATAAGCAAGTATTTATAAATTTAGCTATCATCCTTTGTACCAAACATGCCCATTTTAAAATGGGGACTGAACCCACAAGCAATGCAGCCAGTGCATTAGATGCCCACTTGTTGTTGGCAGTAACACAAATTCCAACACATCACATTTCTGTCTCATCTTTATTCCTCCATGGAGGAGGTCCTTAAATCCCATTGGGTCCTCTTTGTTTTATAAGAGCTGTAGACATATTGCCCCATACCTAATTGCTGGGGTGCAAACCAAATGACTTGAGCTCCTGTAAAAATTGTCTGCTCTCCCTAGCTGTACTCACTCTTTGCTAAACCCAGGCTCTTCCTCTACAAAGGTCTGAGGTCATCCCATTAACTCTTCTGCCAAGTTTCACTGTGGTTAGGAATGAGATTTCACCATTTTTTCATCACTGAGTCCCTCTGAAATGATGATCTCCACTGCATGGTTCTCTTATCAGAATATGATGCAGTTCAAGTTTTCTGCTGTCTTGGAAGGGGCTGTGAGTCATCTTGTCTGGACATCTCTAACCAAGCCTGAGGTGTGGCGGGCATTAGGAGGGTTAATGAGTGCTGGGGCTCCATTGCTATGAACTTGCTATAGGGAAAATATATCAGGTTAAGGTTTTGACTTGCAGTTTCCCCTGTGTTAGTCCTTCCGTTCTAGCTTGAGACAGATAATAATGAATTAAAATCCTAATGTTTCTTATCAGGTCTAAGCTAAAAACAATTCCCATCTAGATCAATATACCTGTTTCTTGCCTCTTGATCTTCCTGACACATGAATAGCTCCTTTCTCTTCTTGTCTGCTGAGAGATTTCCCCCAATGTCCCTAAAGCTCATCTGTATTTAGCTGGTTCCATCATTAGCTTTGCCTGGGGAATCCCAGATTCCAAAACCAACTACATGTGGAGACATGTGGGTGTTTATTTGGCTGCGATTTATCAGTATAGCATTCTATCTTAATGATACTTTGTGAATCCCTGTCCAGTTCATCTTTCTCTTTTGTAGCAAAACTGATTAATAGGTTCAGACCTTTCCCAAATGCAGTGAAACACTGCTGTGTACTAAAGAGAAAAAGGCTCCAGACGGGGAAAAACATGCAAGATTTTCAATATTGCTTTTACCTTTCATAAACTAGATGGATAATGGAGTGGTCACTTAACTATCTGAGCCTTAGCACACTCATGTTTCTAGCCAAATAATTTCACTAAGTTTTTTAGGGATTTATTTTTATTGATTTTTAATATGTGTATCATGTGTGTCTCCATGCAAATATGAGCACAGGGCTGTAGGTGTTTGTGGAGGCGAGAGGCATCTGATCCTCTGGAGTTACAGAGGGTTGTGAACCATGTGAGTGCTGGGAATCAAAATCGAACATGGTATTCTGGAAGAGCAGTAAATTCCATTAACCACTGGGACATCACTCCAGTAATCCCCCTACACACACACACACACACACACATACACACACACTAGATTTTCTTAATAGGTCTATAGCCCAAACTCTGCGAAATTGATAGTCTTTGATTCTTGTTCTTCTACATTTTAAGTACTATCAACCTTTGATTGGGAAGTGGCTCCCACAGGCTCTTGGGTTTAAGTATTTGATTATTAACTTGTGGCATTATTTCACAACAGTAAAGTTTTGCTGAAAGAAATGAATGACCATGGCTGAACCTTGATGTGCCCAGTCCTACTTTCTGCCTACACTTCGGGTCACAAATCTGTGGTCTGCCTCAAGCTCCTGCTGCCTTGCCTCTCTAATCATGATGGACTAGATCCAGTTTTAAGCCTAAGCTAAACTTAGACTTAAGATAAACTTTGAACTTAAGATAAAGGCAAACCCTTCTTCTCTTAAGTTGTGTCTTGTAGGTGGTTGGGAACAGCAATGAGAACAGTAACAGTGATGAGAACCATTATACTTTTTTCCCGTTACTGTGACAAATGCCCAACATTCACAAATTAATGGAGGAAAGGTTTCCTTTGCTTCAAAAATTTCAGTGGTTTGTTCGTGGTAAAAGGAAGAATATCTCAGAGCAGGTAGAATTTTACCTTGTCTCATGTATCCAGGATACAAATATAGGGTATGTCACACTGGTTTTCTTCATTTTCCTCTGCCATTATAACTGGGTTCCCAGTCTGTGGATCATACTAACTCCAGCACAGATTCGTTTAGATGGTCCAACATGATTTGCTACATTAACAGTAATCCTCAATTCCCTCTAAGCCATTATGGTGACCAGAGAAAGAGGAGTGGTTTACATGGACGCATTTAAATTTTCTGACTGTGACGCCCACTTCAACCACAATTTTTAATTTATAGAGTTAAATCCAGCTGAGTTCAAATTCCATTGCAATAAGTCACCAGAGGGACTATCTCTCTCTTGTTCAGCAGAGAAGCCAAGCACAGCAGTTCAATTACGCTAGCACTGAGTCCCGCTCTCCAAAGACTGAAAGGCCAGAGGGAAAGGCACCAAGAGGAGACTTATATGATCCTGTTCACTCCCCTTGGCTAGAAATAACGTTGTGTTAGTGACTAGAAAATTGAAATGGAATGTGATCCAAGATGGCAGCCAGTGCCTTCTGTTCTATTAACCTCTGGGCTGGACAGCTCGGTACAGAGAAAGGTGACCAAGATGAATTACTTCTTTAATCTTTGTGGATTGCCTTTCTAATGTAAGAAGGTAATCTGAGAAGTTTTTGGTTTATATCCAAAATGTCTATGATTTTTAAAAGCCATTAGGATAAAGGTTTATATACCAGACAAGCAAACCAGGTATCTGAAAAATAAATTAATAAATACACCCCAGAATTTCAGAATAAATGAGAGATGAAATAGTAGAAGTTCTATAATAATTACTGGTTCTCAAATTAATGGTAATAATTACCACAGCAAATTGCCATGTAACTGTTCAGTGAACAAGTTTATAATCTAATCCTACATTTGTAACTGGTTTCTCTCTATTTTCATGTCTTGCGGATAAAGCTTCTTGCTTTAGAATAATTCTTGCTTTAATCCCTACTTACCTAAGCCCTTGTTCTGCATAATGAGAGTAAAATGATTGAAGAAAAGGTTTTAATGAATGCCAATCCTATATTTTGCACAAAAGGATCCTGAGCATAGCACCCACTGACCTGTCCCCGTAATGAGATGGGGGCGACTGTACTTTAATAACTGAAAAATTATTGTGATCTCTCGAGCCACATTCTGGACATTTGTCAGCTCAGAGTAGGTGACCAGGGTGAAGCATAGCTAGTATACTTTCCTTGCTGTGAAAAGGACTAAGTGGCTTTTCATTTTTCTCTGCCTAAGCAGTGTGGTCAGTCGAAAGACATTTTCCTAATGTAAATGCATAGTTGGCTTTCTTCTTCTCAGGTCTCCTGCTGATTCATTCTATTCTTATTAGGATCATTCCCTTGGTTTTGATATGTAATGTAATTTTGTCAAAACTTTAAAGCTTTTGTTTTACATATTGTTTTTTTATTTGCAGTTTACTTATTCTTCTCATTTGCAAAGTACCAGAGAAGAAGCAAGTTAAGGAGTTTATTTTGTTCATAGTTGGAGGAGATACAGATAACATTGCAGCAGGAATGTTCAGCAGCTGGATACATCATTTTCCAGGAAGGAGAGGGGAAGAGAGGGAGGCAAGGAGGGATGGAGGGAGAGGAAGAGATAGAGCATGAGAGCGAAAGAGCTAGAGAGAGACCTAGAGCGAGAGAGCCAGAGCAAGAGAGCGCGCGCGCGTGTGAGAGAGAGAGAGAGAGAGAGAGAGAGAGAGAGAGAGAGAGAGAGAGAGAGAGAGAGTCTCCAATGTTCAGGTTGTTTTTTCACTTTTATTCAGGTCAGGACCTCAAACTATGGGATGACATTGTGTATATTCACAGTGAGTCTTTCTGGCAAGATCCCCACAAGTCCTCCCAGAAAATGAATTTCCATGCTGATTATAAATCCAGTCAAAATGACTATAAAGATTCACTCCACAGTGGCCTATTCATTATTAAATATATGATCATTAAGCTGTATAATCATCTGATATCTCAATGAGGGTTTACTGTACCACACTTACACAAAGTGTACAGCTCTGTGCTCAGGTAAAATACTCAAATGCATTCATTATAGATTTACAACCTGGAAGGATGGCTCAAGACACATGGCTCAACCTGGTAACTTCTAAGTAGCAGAATCCTCAGTATGGGAGTTCATTCTATAGATTTGGGAGTAGGTGATATTTGGGAGGCTTTGAGATCATCTTAGAATAATTTGTGGTGTCATACTTGTTTAATAAATGAAAGGGTAGATAAACGCCACTGTAAATGCTAAAGGAGAGCTATGTACATTTGATAGGGATCATAATCTGGTTTATTGGTAATCCATTAGTAGATACAGATTTCTATACTGTAAATGAGGTTGAAGAAGAGTTGAGTATTATACAACTTTATGTCTGAACATCTAAGAAGCCATATTCCATAATCCTGGGCACACATTCCACAAGTAGCTATTGAAGAATCTAATACATTGGTCATACTACCAACTTGTTAAATACACAAATGTGGCAATCAAAAATAAATCTTAATTTAGAATCCTTTCTTTGCAAATGACATGTATTTGCATGAGTCACCTGTTTACTAAGATTGAAAATTTCCCATTAGTAGAGTAGGTATCGCTAGCAGGCAACGGTGAGGTGGAAGTGAAGCTAATGTGTTTCAAATGATTGGTAAGATTCGATGATACAAGAGGCATTCCCAAAATATAAGTTATGACTATTAAGATCGTCATCCTAATAATTCTAGAGACTGATGAGGATGTGAATGTGTACTGAACTATGTGTACATGAGGTTAGAGGAAGAATATCAGTAGGATAATGTGGTGCGTCGAGGAGACAGTTTGTACGTAAAGAGTAAGTGATGGGAACTGTCAGCTGATGAGATAAGAGCAGATGTCTCTCAAACCAAAGGCTGAGGAGTCTTTTTAATAAATTCATACTGGGAGGGGCCTCTTGGCGTACAATATAGCAACACAATGGTACAAGCCTTGGGTTTTTTCGGTATAGCAATATTGTTATTATTTCTTTTAAAAACGTATCTCAGACTCATCTGCACAGTCATTGCCAAAGCTGCTTCCTTGAGGAGATCAGAGGATGAGTTAGAGAATTATTTGTTTTAAGGTCTGTTCCATTGCTCAAATGTGTGGTAAAAAAGCAATAGTCTCTGAGAAATGCCATATCCGCATTTGCTAGGAAACCTTAAGCTTTCGGGTCCTTTAGAGAGCTGTACTCTCCTTGTACTGTAATTCTAAACACATTTCTTATCTTTTTAACACAAGAGAACCCTCAACTGAAAATTAATTTAGGGAAATTGAAAGTCCTTTTTCCATGTTCACCTGTTTGTAAATGATAAGGACCATAAACAATGGTTTTAATAATTCGGTCCTTTGCCCGGGAGTAGCAGTTTATGATCCAGGCAACATCTCATTCCCACATGAGCTGATCCTCCATTTCAAGCCAACACTCACTTTCTGTGATGAAATGCAAGGGCTCATCCCAATTTAATACATGGCTTCCTTCATACGGAACACGGGAAACAGAGTATCTGCTAGAGAGCTGGGCTAAGGTAGCGCCTCTTTCCACCAGACTGCAAGGGAGAAAATTAAATGAGGGAAAAAAAGTTCTGCTTATTCATGTTTTCTAAAACAATTTAAGTGTTGCTTTTTAAAAAAAAAAATCCCATTATAGGCTAGCTATTGCAGTGTGAGATCAAGTGGACAGTGGGCGGGGAAACTAATACCAATAACCCCTTGAAGGGCGCTTCAAAGCCAAAGATACATGAAAATGCAAAAGTGGAAGCAATGTATAA
Organism: Mus pahari; assembly: GCF_900095145.1. Classification (NCBI taxonomy): domain Eukaryota; kingdom Metazoa; phylum Chordata; class Mammalia; order Rodentia; family Muridae; genus Mus; species Mus pahari. Next base: position 6,343,847 of record NC_034596.1, on the reverse strand, counting down.
CTCTTATGTGGAAATTATTCAGGCAGTGACAGATACTATTTTAAGAGGCAGAAAGTACATTTCTTTAAAAAAAAAATTGAGACTCAGTCAATACTTTCCTAGTATACCCACCCACGCACACTCTTCACATTCTCAGGATGTGCTGAAGAGCTTTGATGGTCATGCCTAGGTATGAATTCATTGCGTCAATCATTCCCTGAACTGCTTTATCTACCATGGGACACTGACAATTCTTATGCTGTGTTTGCACCCCAGCAAGCTCTCTCAGTAGAGTTTGCTAGCTTTCATGCATGGCAGAGCTGGTTTGTCACTCTAGTGCTCCCCATCGGTGCTCTTGTTCAGCTTTGGAGATAATTGTATTTCACCGGACAACTTACTTAATGAAAGAATAACTATTGATTTGTTTTTAAAAAGTAAAGTTATTTGGAATTTCCCCTGGAATCCTGTGGAAAAAACCCATAAGCATTTTTCAAGGCCAGAACTCATGTTCTTACTTCTAGCTCTGTGGGACTCATCTATGGATTCAATTTACCTCAGAGTAAAGGAGCCATCCCCTAAGTTCTCAGAAATTCTCTACATCAGAATGTCTTTCCTCAGAAGAATTCACTTTACTAGTGTTATGCTTCTGTCAATTTTATTAAAAAAGAATCTGATAGTCATGAAAATAAGAGAGAAAAAAATCATAAAATCATTGCAATATATGCTAAAAATCCTTTCAAAAAGTTCAGTATTCATTCATGTTAAAAATATATTAAGAATATTACAAATAGGGGAATCCTTTGTCCAGATGAAAAGGAGACTACCAAAAATCTGTCTGTATCATTCGTAATATGAAAGAATAAATCCTTTTATTTCTAACATCAAATTCAGGACAAGTATGTCATTTTTAATTAATCATGATCAATATTGTCTGCTAGGAAGATAGTCCTTGCCAGTATGATAAAGAAAGAAAAATGAATAAAATCTCTACATATAAATAGAAGAAATAACAGATTTCTCAAAGAATGAATGACTGTCATTCTGGAAAATTCCAGAGTCTTGAGATGGTCATGAATGTACATGTCTTCTCCTGGGAATGATGGTATAAAAAGAAGGGAAATTCAAGTTCAAAACCAGCCTGTTTTACATAGCTAGTTGCTAGCCAGCCAAGGCTATATAGGGATACCTTGTGTAGACAAAATTATTCCAGGTGAACTTAAACTAATGCTACATAAGTACAAGTGATATTAACAGTTTATGTTTTGATGTACTAACATCAAAAGCTTGGAATGCAAAAAAAATGTTTAAAAGTCAAGTAACAATAGCACAAAATATAATATGTAAAGCACTTTTATATGAAAAATGTAAAATTACAGAGAAGGAAATCAAAGAAGGCAGCATTTGGTGGTTTGATGGCTTTCAGTAAACTCACGCTGATTCTTCACTCTCCAAAGTTAAATTAAAGTAAATAAAGTATCTGCATTTCTGAAAATTCTTAGCTGCTTTGGTGACCAGTCCAGAACATTGGATGGTGAGGTGACAAAGAGTACACAGGTATGTGATACGTGTTGAGTGAATTGTCAGCAGTTTCTACTTTAGTCATTGAGATAGTTCAAGGAGATGTGTATTATTATACCCAGTGAAGATGTCTCGAGTTCCTACATCCCAGAAGCTAAGGGAGGAGGATGAGGAAGTTGAAGCCATCCTTGCTGTATAATGAGACTCTGTCTCAAAAGAAAGTAAATTAAAAAAAAAATCAAGGACAAAAAGATATAGAAGAGAAGAATCTAGGACTATTTGAGAGAGAGGAGGGGAGGGAGGAAGCAAGGATGAGGGAGGGAGAGAGAGGGGAAGGAGAGGAAGAGGGGAATGGGAAGGGAAGGAAGGGAGAGGGGGAAGGTGAGGAAGAGGGAAAGATGGAGAGGGAGAGGGTGAGGGAGAGAGAATCTGAGGCTAAGTGATATTATTTATTTAGCCAGAAGACCCAAATATCATGCTCTTATGCAACAGAGCTTGCATGGAGCAACAAGCAGTTGTTAGAGTTCTTTCTACCACCAAAAATCTAAGATTAACTGGCATACTTGCACCTGTTGGTACACTGGCTCGGACATTATCACCAGCCACACTTTGCCTCCTTGCAGTGAGGTTTTTGCCATATGGTGGACATATGGTTTGCATGTGTCTCCCATGTGAGGCCTTCACACGTCCTTCTTGATGTGTCTAGCTTACGGGTTAACCCACATTCCTTCCATCTCTTTTCCTTATATAACTTTAAGACAAAGAAAGCCTGTCATCTCTCTTTCCTATAACTGATTCCTCCTCTGGAACCCAAAGAGCAAGGCTGCAGTCCGTATGGGCATGGTCTGAAAAGCTAGCTCCTCCTCCTCCGTCTTCTCTTCTAGCACCTGCTGGGAAACGCTATGAAGCCTTGGTTTCCTAGGAGCCTCTGTGCAGCGTCCTCAGCACAGGGGGTGCTTCTGCCCCTAGCTTTATCATCCTCCACTCAGTATTTGCAGGCTGCTTCCCAGCTTTGAAATGCAAAATGTGTTATATCTGGAAAGTGACAAGTGAAGATTTTTATCCATTGTCTGTGTCTGATGTGGTAGCACAAGCTCTGTGTTTTATACTTAAAACACAAGCTGGTTTTGTATAAAATGCATACAAGTAAAAAGACGGGCCCAGGGAAGTGAGTTGATGAATGCATCCTGATAGGCAATTAAGAAAGGGACACGATAATGCAGGGAAATTATATTTCTCTCGTTTTGCCCAAGATTCAGTGCATTTCCCTTCTAATATATCAGCAACTTCTATCCTCACGCCACATTCGAATTCTCCTGCTTGAAATTTATGGGTGCACATTGGCTATGTATCATTGCTCTTATTTAATTTCATGGCAAACACAAGCGCATCCACCCTATCCTCTGAGCTGCACCTTGCTACAAACAACAAATCGAAGAAACATATGCCTTCTCTTAGAGAACTAGGCAAGGAATAAAGATTGTTGGAAGGGGAGGGGAGTTTCTACAGATCCTTCTCTTTGGAGCACACCCAGGTGACTTACAGCACCCCCCACCCCCCAGGGCCTCCTGAGCTAAGAGGGGGTCCACTGCCACTCTTGTCATTGGAGGCTAGCTAAAAAAAAAAATGAGTTCTCTAGTTATGCTAATACACATCAAATTCTCAAGAGACTACATATGGCCTGGAAACTCAGCTACCTTTCAATGCAGCATATGTTTGTCTCTTGCTGAGTACTCTCTAGGTTCCCTATTTTGCAGCCTCCCAAAAGGAGCCAGATTTTTTCTCAATGCTTTCATAGTATTTATGGACAAACTTAGTCACCTCCTCATTAACTAGAGGTAGCTGACTGCAGAATTGATACCTCCACCCCAAGTCTTTCTTCTTCACTATTCTCATGCTATGCTTGACATTTACTCATGGCCTGTTTTGCTCTCCAATAGAGGTATGTGCTAAGATATTTTTCATTACACTGAGAGAGGGAAGGAGGGAGACAGAAATGGAAGTAGGGAGGGAGAAAGAGAGAAGACAGAGAGAAAGAGGGATAGGGGGAGGGGGATGGAAAGGGAGAAGGAGAGGGAGAGGGAGAGGGAGGGGAGGGGGAGGAGAAGGGGGAGGGGAGGAGAAGGGGGAGGGGGAAAGGGAGAGAGAGGGAGAGAGAGAGAGAGAGAGAGAGAGAGAGAGAGAGAGAGAGAGAGAGAATGCATGTAGATGCACACAGGCATGTGTATTATGCAGGCCAGAAGCAAAATTTATTTTCTCTTTCTACCACATTTACCACATGAGACCTGGGATCAAACTAAGGGTGTTAGTCTTGGTGGCAAATGCCTTTACCTGTCAAGTTATTCATTTGTCCTGTGTATTCCTGTCTTAGTCACCCAAGGGCCCAAGGTGATGATATTAGAAAATTTTGGGCTATGATAATAGACCCTTTCTGTGTATTATTATTCTTGCCTTTATAGAAGAGGCTTAAAAGAGCAGGCTTTTCCCTTCCTACAGTATGAGAACACAGCAGAAGGTGCCATATGAATTATCAAGAGATGCTTCTCTCTCGTGGAAGCAGCCAGGACTTTGATTTTCAAACTTCCACTTACAGAAAAATGTGCCTGCTACATAGGAACTTCTCAGTTTGTAGTGTTTGGCTAGAGCATCCCAAGAGGATTGAGACATCATGATACTACAATTTTGAGCCTAAAATAAGGCTCCACTCTGGGATTTAGTACAGTTACTCTAAAGTTTAGTTGATAATAGTAGTAATGATATCTAAATAGTAAGGCTTTCTTCTTCAGTGAAGCACATCTAAATATTTAAGGCATGTGGTCACATTTAGCCCACACATCAACTTTATGTAGACATATATAATGATCCCATTGTACAGCTAAAGACATTGAGATTTGGAGAGATGAGATTTGACAAAGGTCATTAACTCATTAAGGAGCTGAGACAGGGTTTTAGATCAGGTCTTTCTGACTAACCTTCATGTTCAGTCAAGTGAGTGTGCCACCCCCCAGGGATTAGCAGTTCCAGGGTGCTAATTATTATCTGTCTCAAATGAGACTTCTGGCATCTGACAGGATCAGAAGAAATGAGATAATGAATAGTAAGCTCCGATGAATAAAGGAAAAAGGAAATTACATGTCACAGAATTTTGCCTTTACATGATTTGGACATTTTGTGTCACAGCTGTAGAGCATCGTATAGAGTATTCTAATCAGGTGATGGAGGACAAGAGTAGTGTGTACCAGGACAGGGCACAGGCTGAGCTGGCAGTGATGGTGCATTGTCTTCTTACAAAGATTTTCCTGAATGTGAGATGAGAGCTGGGAAGAGATCCTGCTTTTGTATGTGCAGCAAAGCAGGCCCTATATAGGGGCAAAATTATCCCTCAGGTACCAGAATACAGTGTCTCCTTAAGTATGGATGGCAGCTTGAACATTTATATCTTTCCAAAGTTCATGTGGAAATTTAATCCTCAATACACTGGTATAAAGAGGGGGAACGTTTAAGAAGTGCCCACGTCATGAGGTCATTGTCATCATGAATGGAATTCATACCCTCATAAAGAGACTGAATGAACTACGTAGACCTGCGATGCCCTTCCACTCTGCTCCTGCTTCCTTCATGAAGCACAGCACATGTCTCTTTCTCCACGTAAAGTTATAGCAAGAAGGCATCCTGACCTTGTACTTCCCCTTGAGCTGGATCCCACTTTGGGCCTGTCGCTGGACCTTCTTTTCCTCAGGCTCCTCTTCATTTCCATTCCTGTAATGAGGCTATGGAGCACTCACAGAAAGGGACCTATCATGACTGCCTCCCCCGAAAGACCCAAGAGCTGAAAGAGTCAGATGCATTTATTTGCACCCAACCAATGGACAGAAGCAGCTGACCCATGTTGGTGAATTTGGGGAGGCTGAAAGAAGCTGAGGAGAAGGGCAATCCTTTAGGAGGACCAGCAGTCTCAATTAACCTGGACCCCCTGAAATTTCTCAAACAATGGACCACCAAACAGGCAGCATGCACCAGCTGATATGAGGCCCCCAACACATATACAGTAGAGGACTTCTGGGTCTGTGTTCATTCAGAGATGATGTACCTAACCCTCAAGAGACTAGAGGCCTCAGGAAGTTTAGAAGTCAAGTGGGGTGGGGGTTGGGGACATCCACGTGGAGACAGGGTGGGTGGGGAGGAGGTGTGGGAAGTAGAGCAGTTGGAGGGTGGATGGGGGCAGGGAATAGAATATGGACTGTAAAAAATAAATTAATTATAAAAATGGAATAAAATAAAGGAAAAAAAGAAAATATGTAATCAATATCCTGTTGTAATATTCTTTGTGTAAGGATTTTGATCTGTTTTTATGGTGATTATTTCTAGGAAATGTGTAAAGTGTAGCTATAGGGTAATTTTCTTCCTAATTAAAAGCAAACAACCAACAACAACAACAACAACAACAACAACAACAACAAAACCCTTTGTTTCAAGGGGTATAAAGGGGGTTAAGGAAAGAAATAAATCTCCGGAGCGTCCCGAAAGAAGAGAGCCTGCCTTTATCAGGCTCCCAATGAGCTTATCCATCTGTGACCTTTCCAGCTTCCAGAACTATGAGAAATGCATTTATAGCATTCTTAAATTATCCACCACATTGTGGTTTGTTACAGCAGCAGCAGCAGAAATGCACAGAAACAACAGGCAATGTCATTGTTTGTATACTTGCATATTTAAAATATTTCAGTGTGCATAGCAGTTTCCTAGGACCGACATTCTCCCCATTACATAGAATGTCTCAACTTCCTTTTGGGAGATCTATAAAATCATGGAATAGATACTAGCAGTCCCAGAGGTATGGTGCTTGGCCAGTGATTACTGATACACCAAAATGGCTCATTTTTACCTAAGTGTATAAAATTACTCACTATCATGAGTGCCTACCATGTATAGAAGAGCTAACCTTTATTAATTGAGATGTACCAGAGAGAATATAGAAGTCAGTTGTAACTTCATGAGCTTTGTCTAAAATAAACAGGTTATATTATTATTATTATTATTATTATTATTATTATTATTAAAATTTCCTCATCCACCTATGTGATCCCTGTGTATTGATGGGACCCAGAGCTATATCTGAATATCAATCCCTTGGTCAGCCCCAATGAAGGAAGCCTTAATCAAGGAGGCTCAGAACTACAAACCATTTTCCAAATCTATCCTTTGGCCATGAGCCTGAGACCCAGCTGGTCTAAGCAGCCCTCCCTTCACACCTATAAACCAGCTGAGCCTCCTTGACTATACTTTCTGGAGAGTTTGTGTTTCCTATTTTAAATCTGCCCTTGACTCAATCTGCTCTGTTGGGAGTCTGCTCCTCTGAAAAAGGGACCAATATGTCAGTCCTCAAAGCACAAAATCAAACCAAAGAACAGATGAAATGGATAAAAATATCATATACTAACTAAGCTACGTGGCTCAGGTTGCTGCTCACCACTTTGTAGCTGGCTTTCCTCAGGCAAACTTATATACCTATATTTTAATAAGGTACCCTACTTCTTTATGTGACTGTGGTTTGAGAAGTAATGTTCTGTTTTATCATGTACCTATGGTAGTCACAGAAAGGTAATTGTGCCATGAAAATGAACCATTTCAATTCAGTGGAGGTGGAATAATTCCAAAAGCTATGAACAATTACCTTATTTTCTTGAATGTTCATTTATCAGTGAAAAAAAAAACCCAAACCAACAACAACAACAAAAAAGAAATATGTGTGAGAAGTCCCTCACCTATCATCCATTGCCACCTCTCCTACCATATCACACATTGCTCCCACTGGCTCTAAGCTTGTCCCTGCCTTAGCACGATGTTATTCATTTAATTCTCCTGCCAGATTGTGAGGTCTTCTGAGAACAGGGACTTTATCTTTTTCTAATATCTCTTTTTAAACACTCCACATGATGTCTGGCATACACATCAAAGGAATGAATGAGAAAAATAAAAGGGATAAATTAATTGTTCAAAATCACTTGTATTGGACACTACTCTTGCAAATAGAGAAAATACTACCTTTATGCTAGGATCTGAAGACATCATGGTTTGCTTGGCCAGAGTAAAATTGGGACACAGCTGCAAGATTGTTGGCTAAAATTCAGGTCTCACAAGTGTCAGAAAGTCTTGGTCCAGCTTCCAGTTTTATATTCATTTGTTGAGAGAATATTTTGTGTATTGTATGGATGCATCACCTGACAATTAAGAAACCAATGGCCTATAGGAAAGGGCAGAACAGAAAGCAGGACATCCAGGAAGGAAGCAGAGAGACTCCTGGGATAGCGCCAGGTGCAGAAGGTTATCCCTGGAAGATGTGAAGAGACAGACACACGTTACCTGAGCACAGATAACCAGCTACCCAGCAGAATGTAGGTGAAAATAAATGGGTTATCTTAAATTATAATTCTTGTGAGAGAAGAGCTTAGCTGTATGGCAAATGTATTTGTATATATTTTTAGCCAGAGTCTTATTTCTGGGAGCATGGGGATGGGAGTAAGAACTTCAACCAACTTTTATACTCATTCAGTTATTTTGCTACTGGTAAGTTGCCTACAATTGAAGTTTTTGAAGCAACAATCCTTTACCAAGCTGCAAGCTTCTCTTGAGCCAGTTACAGGTCCTTGATGTCATAAAGTGATAATTATTGCAACACAAGAAAAAGAAAAGGCATGCCCTGTGGTTTTTGGAGGCTCACTCCTTCCTATTAATTCAGGTGCTGAAGGTTGTGACTCTTGTCATCTGAAAGATAATTTTCCTCAGATTTAATAATCGCAGTTAAGTCTCAGATTTGATTTTAATTTCAGACCTTGATGTCATGAAGTATTAATTATCTCTATTACCTACTGATAATATTCCTGCAAACATGCACATGTTTGATTGGCAGGGGTTTTTATTAATTTACAAGGATGAACTCAATTAGAAAAGCTCACTTACCGGCACAGTTCTACGTACACACCTGTAATTTGGAGGGGAGCAGATTCTAGCCAACTCACAGTTACAAGGATAGAGGGTCAAATCCTCTGAGCGGAGTGGCTACAGCTGGCTGACTCTAGTGGAGATTGACTGACACACATTTCATTGTCTGATCTTCCTGATTTTGGTTTAAAATGAGTGAGGAAAAAACCTTTGGGACTAATTAAGATTCTTAGAGTAAAGTAATGAGAGAGTACTTCCATGTCTGCATGGCTTTCTTTTCCCCTCCACTTCCATGCCCAGGGTTTTACTTGGGGCTGGCATAGTCATCTCATTTAAGGAACTACATTTGTTTCCACAGTGCTTTAATTACACTCTGGGAATAAAAGAACCCAAAACCTGAAACCTAACGAACGTTAATATTTTATGTTAAGTGAATTGGCTCCTCACAGCTCAGCTACCAACCATATATCTAAGAAAGGAGAAACCACATCAATGGAATATAACAACAATTTTTGAATGTGACAGGGACATTGGGATTTGAGGCAGCCAACCCTACTTATCTCCTGTTCTATGTGTCACTTTCCAGCTCTGTCAGACTTTGACTTGAACAAATTTTATTTGGATAGAATGAATGTACTGAATGAATGAATGAACGAGTGAGTGAGTGAATGAATGAATGAATGAATGCAAAGTGGTTTAGCACGAACTGAGTTCTCCAGCACAAAGAAAGGATAGGGGATTTTGTTCACCCCTCCTCCCCCAAAGTGAAATAAACGTTTGCTAAATGACATTGTAAAAATCTTGCATTCTGATTCTTTATCCAGAAGAAAACACTGCTTTTGCTTGGGGAGTAACAGTGGCAGAATCATAAAATGAAGAAATGCCAGCATTGCCTTTTAGTATCCACTTCCCAGTGGAGTGCAGTTGTCTGTCCAAAATGCCTATACACAGCCAAGGAGTGGAGCCCTAACTGGGTCTCAGGGAAAAATAATAATATTAATTCAGACTTGCTTCGTCATCTTCAGGATGAACTTGATGGGGTGTGGGAGGTGGAGTTCAGCTAGAGTACAATTCCTCTCATGGAAAAGCTTACATCTGTTTAGAAGACTGGATGATTTTTGTTTGTGATTTGGGACTAAGGCAAACAAAATGGTTTTACAGTAAATATTTGCCTGCAGAATCATTTTATCCAGTGAGGTGGCAAAAGAAACAGAATCTCTGGTACTGAGATAACACTAATAATACATGCCATGGGAGTCTTTTATGTAAGCACCTTAAAAAGGTGCTGCAGTGGGAAGAATGTGGTGGGAAATACCTTGAATACAGGATGTCCTCTTCCATGCTCCCTGCTGTTTATCTGTTTATTCCTCTGGCTATAACTGTGGACTGACTATTGAATACTGGTTGCTATATTTTGACAGTGTTATTTTCAAATTTTATATGAAAGTTAATTCCAAAGCAGCTGTCTGGAGAAGGAGAGATTTGTGAAGGTGACCAGGTCATGAAGATGCTGTTCTCACAGGATGAGGATTCAGCCATTACAAAGAGGCCAGGGACCACAAACTAGGTGCTTCTTAAATCTCAGCCCATTGTCTCTGCCCTGTTAAGAAACACTACTCACTGCTTTTTCCATGTGGATGGCAGCTCTTTCTTAGGTATAAAATGTTGTTGATTTAGTTCCTGTAAACCTCCAGAAAGATGACTGCCTTATTGATGTCATGTGTAAATTACTGTCTGCGATCCTTTTAAAGAAGTAGGGATGGACTTCAACATTTCTCAAGAGCTATCTTGGGATTGTACTCAGTGATAACACCATCAAAATCATGTGTCTTTAGGAGAACACTACTCTAAGGAATACTAGGGAAAAGATCGGAAAATGAGAAGCCTGGTGGGGTGGGGTGGGGGGAATGTTTACCATTCCAAGACCTTATCCTGAATTATCTGGTTTTGCTAATTCCATACAGGCATAGACAGAACTGAGATGATTGAATTATTTCTGGTCTCCAGAGTCTAAGTTAGAAGAAGAAATGTTGAGGACCAGTGAGGTGTTGTCTATATATCGCATCCAAGAAATAGTTTTCCTCTTTCTGTTTTCCTGGCCTATGGGGTTAGTGATGGGCAAGAAACCTCTTGCCTCCAGATGAGTTTCTCCACAAGTGGTTTCTATGGAAACATAATGTGCAAGAAGTTAATGTATACTATAAAAATAGTCCCATGCTTAAATAAAGCACTCAATAGGATAACGTTGGATGATTTCTAATTGCCAGATTGTGCTGTCTCTTTAATATATTAATTTTTTGGTGCACATTTTAAGTTACATGATACCCCTCCTAAGCTGCTAAAGCTACAGACTGTGTAATGTTGGTTGGACACAATCTGAGCAATGTCACAGTTGATTGTTTCCACAATATCTGGGTGTGGTTTTTCCTAACATTAAGGGAATATGTAATGTTTAACATTATAGTCACTCATATGTTAGATTTATTAAGATATATGGCAATGCAATGCCAAGTGGTGAGAATGATGTAAAAGGGAGACTAGAGAACAGGCAGTCATCCCCCTGCCAGATCCACCCCATACACACACACACACACACACACACATACACACACACACACACACACACATACACACACACACACA
>NC_034596.1:6320095-6332755 GCF_900095145.1 Mus pahari | reverse complement strand
ACACACACACACACACACACACACACACACACAACCGCAGCACATGAAAAATTAAAAAGCAGCAAATAATTAGAACTGTTTTATAGACAGGCAGCACTTACACAAGTCAGTGAACCATGGTATAAAAACAGGTTAGGGCTTTCTTAAAGTGACAGGATTCTCAAACTACAATTGATCTGACTTAAGTTTATCAAAATTTCTGTCTGTTTGTTCCACTCTCTCTCTCCCTACAGGAGGTCTCTCTCTCTCTCTGTGTCACCATGATTCTGAATGCTTCCCTAGGATCTTAGAAAACTTGGATAATCTGGAGCTAGAGCTAGAAGTGTGATTCAGCTGTTGAGAGCATCTATTGCTTTTACAGAGTGTCACACTTTGGTTCACAGAGCCAGGAGCTAGATTCTCACAAGCATCCACTCTTCTAGCCCAAGGAATTTTGATACCTACCCTCTGGTCTCCATGGGTACCTAAAGACATAAACACAGAATCACACTCAGATATACATGCATACACACAGTTAAAAACAAAAACAAACCTTTGAAAGATACCTTGGGGCAATAAAATTTGGAATCACATGTTAAATAGATCTTGTCCTTCAAATTTATTTTGATTAACAGAGCATGTTGGCCCAAATCTTGCATAATTTTCATATCAATATCTGTCTGGTAGAAATACAATGTGGAACATGTTTGCAATTTTAAACTTTCAAATAGATTTGCTAAACAGAAAAAATGGGTAAGATATTTTCTGGTGATTATAATCCTTAGTCAAAATATTTGAAAATATTATTTTGAGATATAATTGTATAAAACAATCACTCTAGTATTCTGTATTTATTTATTAAAATTGCCTTATTTTCTCAATGCATATATTCCTGTCATGTCACATAATTTGTACGTACCACTCTACATGCTGGTATTCAGTTATATGGGACTGAAGACTACCTTATCAAACACTGCAAGTTTAAAATAGTATTGGATACAGGTCATTCCTGCAATCTCTGCTTTGGAGCTATCTGGACATTTTTTTAATTGGATATTTTCTTTATTTACATTTCAAATGTTATCCTCTTAGCCAGTCCCCCTTCCCAGAAACCCCATATCCCACCCTCCCTGTTCCTGCTTCTATGAGGGTGTTACTCTACCCACCTACCCACTCCTACCTCCCTGCCCTCAGTTTCCCTATACTGGGGCATCTATCAAGCCTTCATAGGATCAAGGACCTCTCCTTCTGTTGATGCATGACAAGGCCATCCTCTGTCACATATGAAGCTGGAGCCATGTGTACTCCTTTGTTGATGGCCTAGTCCCTGGGAGCTCTTGGGGCACTGGTTGGTTGATATTGTTGTTCTTCCAGTGGGGTTGCAATCCCCTTCAACACCAACGGTCCTTTCTCTAACTCCTCTATTGGGGACCCCATGCTCAGTCCAGTTGTTGGCTGCGAACACTAGTCTCTGTATTTGTAAGGCTCTGGCAGGGGCTTTCAGGAGACAGTCATATCAGGCTACTTTCAGCACGCACTTCTTGGCATCCACAATAGTGTCTGGGCTTGGTAACTCTATATGGGATGAATTGCCAGGTGGAACAGTCTCTGGGTGGCCTTTCTTTTAGTCTCTGCACTATACTTTATCTCCACATTTGCTCCTGTGAGTATTTTGTTCTCCTTCTAAGAAGGACCGAAGCACCCACACTTTGGTCTTTCTTCTTCTTGGGCTTCATGTGGTCTGTGAATTGTATCTTGGTTATTTGGAGCTTTGGGGCTAGTATCCATTTATCAGTGAGTGCATACCATGTGTGTTCTTTTGCAATTGGGTTACCTCACTCAGAATGAGTGCTTAAGAATTTCCAGAATTCATCATTTTTAATAGCTGAGTAGTATTCCATTGTGTAAATGTACCACATTATCTGTACTCATTCCTCTGTTGAAGGACATCTGGGTTCTTTCCAGCTCCTGGCTATTATAAATAAGGCTGCTATGAACATAGTGGAGCATGTGTCCTTGTTATATGTTGGAGCTTCTTCTGGGTATAAGTCCAGGAGTGGTATAGTTGAGGCTTCAGGTTGTACTGTGTCCAATTTTCTGAAGAACTGCCAGAATGATTTCCAGAGAGGTTGTACCAGTTTGCAATCCAACCAGCAATAGAGGAGTGTTCCTCTTTATCCACATCCTCACCAGCACCTGCTGTCACCTGAATTTTGGATTTTAGCCATTCTGACTGGTGTGAGGTGGAATAATGCATTTCCCTGGTGACTAAGGATGTCTAACATTTCTTTAGGTGCTTCTCAGCCATTTGGTATTCCTCAGTTTAAAATTCTTTGTTTAATTCTATACCCCATTTTTAACAGGGTTATTTGATTTTCTGGAGTCTAACTTCTTGAGCTCTTTGTATATATTGGATATTAGTCTTCTATTGGATGTAGGATTGGTAAAGATCTTTTCCCAATCTGTTGGTTGCCTTTTTGTCCTATTGATAGTTTCTTTTGCCTTACAGAAACTTTGCAATTTTATGAGGCCCCATTTGTCTATTGTTGATCATAAAACATAAGCCATTGGTGTTCTGTTCAGGAATTTTTCCCCTGTGCCCATGTGTTCCAGGTTCTTCCCTACTTTCTCTTCTATAAGTTTCAGCGTGTATGGTTTTATGTGGAGATCCTTGATCCACTTTGACTTGAGCTTTGTGCAAGGAGATAAGAATGGGTCAATTTGCATTTTTCTACATATTGACTGCCAGTTGAACCAGCACCATTTGTTTAAAATGCTGTCTTTTTTCCAATGGATGGTTTTAGCTCCTTTGTCAAATCACCAGTGACCATATGTGTGTGGGTTCATTTCTGTGTCTTCAACTCTATTCCCCTGATCTTCCTGTCTGTCTCTGTACCAATACCTTACAGTTTTTATCACTATTGCTCTGTTATACAGCTTGAGGTCATGGATAGTAATTCCCCCAGAAGTTCTTTTATTGTTGAGAATAGTTTTAGCTATCCTCGATTTTTTGTTATTCCATATGAATTTGAAAATTGCTTATATATATATATATATATATATATATATATATATATATATATATATATATAAATTATTGAGTACTAACCCTGGCCCATGACTATGAAATTCTGGGAGTGAGAATCAGCAGTTCTCACATACACTGAGCATTTTGATTGCTTTTGAAAATTTGAAAACCAATGCCTAGGACATTCTGAGAAACTCATTGTATGTAGGTGAGGATTTTAAAGAAAGAAATATTTCCAAAGCGTTTCCATAAGGCTTTGCCAAGTAATGTTATTAAACAGCAACAGATTCCTTTTATAATTTTACAGAAAAGCATTTTCCATTTTTAATGTTCTCCTTATAATTTCAAAAGTATTTGTGCTTATAATGTTGGCCAGCCCAAATACAAAGAGTGCACTATGCATGGATAAAGGCTGAGTATAATCAGGCTGGGCAGGGCCAGCATGTGGAGGGGTGAGCATGCACCTGTGTCTCCTGCATCTTTTCCTGAAGAAGAAACGTTACTGTTTCTGCCCCAATCCACGGTTTCCTGCTTCTGTTTGACACCAGTTTCCTCAGAGGGGCAAATACTCTCTTGGGAAATGCAAATAGTCTTGTTTTCTTTGGGATAATTGCTTATTTTGAATAATATATGCTGTGCATTAATAATCAGTGCAGAAACTGTACAAACATGCCTTTCTCCAGTTGCACTCTATGTGGGTACCAGAAAATCCATGCTGAGTTGGGCATGCCCACTACTCCAGCTAAACTCCTGTTAGTCTTAGTACTTGTGCATTACTGTGAGTCTCTCTGCTGGTCTTGAGAACAGCCAGCTTCAACCTGCTGTCTTGTTTGCTAAACTGTCAGCAGATCATTTCACGGTGATATAGATGGTATGGCAATCCAACTCAGGATTCATAAGTCTTGGTTTAAGTTGGGCCAGCTTACACACAGGCTGCCCTCCCCACCCAGTCCAGTTGGAAGCAGCAAAGTCAACCCAGGAATGGAAGATAGGATTTCATTGGCTACTTTCATTGGCTAGACTCAGGGAATGATGCAAAGACTTGAAGATTTGTCCCAGACATGAGACAAGAATCCCCTTAGTTCATCATACCCCCATCAGTAGTCCCTCCAGACATAGAATAATAAGCTCTACCTTGAGTAAAGATTCCTCATGTCTTACTGGACAAACAGGACTAGATATCTTCTGTGAAAAATAGGTTAGTTAGCTTCATTCTCCCTTCCAATTTTATTTATCTTGGGAGCTCTTTATTATTCTGTGGTATAAGCTAGTAAGTATACTAGTTGAGGGAACAACTCAGGGATACAGATGGAAGCACTCATTTGAAGAAGAGAGGAGGGGAGGAGGCCAAGTCAAGCTAGTTATTTAATATGAACCAATTCAAGAGAAAAATGAGATCTGCTGCTGAGTTCTGGAAGTACAAGCAGCTAACTAACCTATACCCCCCTCGGAATCTTTGAATGCCCAGAGTTTCAACTATTACAGGTGCCTAAAAATTAGAAATTCAGTGAAAACCTTCTTATTTTCATAAAGTTGAAAGACTATTACCAGATACATGCTAATGCACATATCATAAGTCAATATTAATACAACTGGCTAATTTCTATAGATACTTTCTTGATTGTGATGGAATCATCAATTCAGTCAAGATAGGTCAGTTTGGCTAGAGTGTTCTTTGAAATTCTGGGCATAGTGCTCACAGAACATCAGAAACAGTTTCTATGGTCTACATCTTGTCTGTGTTCACTCATCTTGGGAACACATAGCTATCACACTGATGATCACTTGGCACCAAGACTGAGCTCTTAGAATAAAAAGAAAAAAAAAACAAAGAAACAACCAATAATAACAACCAAAAAGACAAAACCAAAACAACAATAACAAAACCAAAAAAGCAAACCACCTTTATTTAAAATGGCAACAAAGGGTTGCTGTTTTAGACAAATATTAAAAGTATAGAAGAAATCCAAGACAAAATAGTAACCATCACACTTTGCCTTTTGAAATCTCCTAAGAGGTGTGACATTCCAAAATGGACAGAACATTTAGTAGTGAAATATTTTATTTTATTTTATGCTTTTTTCTGACTATATTGTATATACCCAAGACATTTTATAGAATCAGTTTCAGAGAAATATTTCTAAGAAACTTTTTCTAAAAAAATTCACATTAATCAGTTCTGGTCCTCATAAGCAAATGTCTTTGTGGATATACTAAATAACAGAACTTATTTCACTTTTTCTAGAATCAGGAAGTATGAGATCAAGGTGTAAGTATGATCAGATTCTGGTAAGTACTTTCTGGCTTGCTGAAGGCTACTTAGTTTATATATTCCCATGTAATCTTCCCTTGCTGCCTATACATGGGAAGAGTTTGGGCCCTCTTCTATATACTCTTAAAAAGATATTTCTCTTACCAGATGACTCCATTTCTACTTCAGTTACCTGGTATTTAAATATAATTATATAAGATCTTAAAGCTTTAGCATATGGGTTTCTTGAAACAGAATATATTTATGTGCTGTAAAGAATAGAGGCCACTCTAAGACCATTAAGACTGGTAGTAAGGTTATCTCATTTAGGAAAGATCACACATATTCATCTACTCGCCAGTTTCTTAAATATAAACAAAGGAAGAAGAAAGTATAGTCTGCCTATTATAGGAAGCGATTTTCAATAGAGAATAGCTGCTCTGAACTACAAGGAAAAGGTTGAACCAGACTGGGTTTTAGATTCTCTTTCTACCCAGTCTTGGAATCAGATTATTGAACAAATAGGTATTCTTAGGAAAAGCAGCATTAATCAAAACTAACCATTATCAAGTGTATTAAAGACAGTGGATGAAGATTAAAAGAAAGCATCATTATGCTGGAGAAATGGTTCATTGGTTATCAGTGGGTTGTTGTGGATAGCCCTGGGGCTAATTATATTTGATGTTAATTCCGTTCTCCTGTGAGTGGTTGTGAACAAGGAATGAGTCAGTATTCAGGTGATTTCCCACCTTAATTTGTAAACTGAAGGAGAGCTGATGATTGGGCAGATAAAAGGGAAGGTGGAGCAGAAGGTGGGAGAGAAGAAGGAGAAAATGGAAGAGGGAGAGGACACAGAGGAGGAGGAAGAAGGAGAAAAGCAGAGCAGAAGCAAGTGGCCTGGAGCAACTGCAACTTCTAGGGGGTCTCATAGATGTGGAAGATGGTAATGTAGTGGTAGATCTGCCCAATCTAGGTGCACAGCATGTATTCATATTAATTGTGTTGTGTTTTCATTGCAGGAGCATAATTAGGTTGGAGAGATTTACTGTAACAGTGGGTAAACTGCTTGCATGCAAGACCAAGTTCTAATCCTCAGAACCCACATAAAAAGCCAGACGTCACCATGTGTGTGTCTATAATCCCAGTGGTTCTATTGGGAGATGGGAGGTGTAGTCTTGGAAGCTCATGAGATAGTCTGACATAAAGACAACAGAAGTTGCTTTAAATATGGTAGATGCTTCTTAATAGCTGGGTAGTATTCCATTGTGTAAATGAACTATATTTCTTATCCATTCTTCTGTCGTTGGACATCTAGGTTATTTCCAACTTCTGACTATCACAAATAAGGCTGCTATCACAAATAGTGGAACATGTGCCCCTGTGGCATGGTGGGGCATCTTTTGGGTATATTCCCAAGAGTGGTGTAGCTGAGTCTTCAGGTAGATCTATTTTCAATTTTCTGAGGAACCTCCAGGCTGATTTCCAGAGTTGTTGTAACAGTTTGCAATACCATCAGCAATGGAGGAGCATTCTTCTTTCTCCACATCCTCTCCAACATGTGTTGTCACCTGAGGTTTTGATCTTAGTCATTTTTGTTTGGAGTAAGGTGGAATCTCAGGGTCATTTTGATTTGCATTTCTTTGACTGCTAAAGATTTTGAACATTTCTTTAGGTGCTTCTCAGCCATTTGAAATTCATCAGTTGTGAATTCTCAGTTTAGTTCTATACCCCATTTTTTGATTGGGTTGTTTGGTTTTTATGGTGATTAACTTCTTGAGTTCATTATGTATTTTGGATATTAGCCCTCTATCAGATGTGGGATTAGTGAAGGTTTTTCCCCAATCTGTAGTTTGCCAATTTATTTGTCGTGTTGACTATGTCCTTTGCCGTTGTAGTGGCAATTCCTGGCTGTCAACTTGACTATATTTGGAATGAACTATAATCCAGAATTGGAAGGCTCACCAGTGACCCTAATCTGGAGGCTGGGAGATAGAAGTTTCTGATCTGGATCTTGGTATGGATATCTTGAGACACAAGATCTCCAGTGGCTATGGATTCCAGAAGATTAAGATAGGGAGATCTCCGATTTCAAGGTCATCTGGGATTAAAGGTGTGGTGGCACACACCTTTAATCTGGGCTAAACCTTCTGCTGGAGACAATATAAGGACATTGGAAGAAAGGATTCTTGTTCTCGCTCTTTCGCCTTCTTGCCGTGTGGGACTATACAACTGCTAGATCCTTGGTCTTCCATTCACAGCTACTACTGAACCATTGTTGGGAATTGGACTGCAGACTGTATGTCATCAATAAATTCCTTTACTATATAGAGCATATCCGTAAGTTCTGTGACTCTAGAGAACCCTGACTAATACAGCCGTACAGAAGTTTCCAGTTTCGTGAAGTCTCATTTATCAATTGTTGATCTTAGAGCATGAACTATTGGATGGAACTAGAAAATATCATTCTGAGTGAGATAATTCAGACCCAAAAGGATATGTATGTTATGTACTCTCTAATAAGCGAATATTAGCCAAATCCCTCCCCAAACCAAAACAAAACAAACAAAAACTTACAACAGCAACAAAAAAGAAACATAAAAAACATCCAAGATACAGTCCATAGAACTCAAAAAGCTCAACAAGCTGAAGTGCCCAAGTGAGGATGCCTTAGTCCCACTTGGGAGAAAGAAGAGAACAATCACAAGTGGAGAGGGAGGGAAGGACCTGGGAGGGAAAGTGGACTGACCAGGGGAGAGGTTAGTGGGGGAAGAGAGAAACCTGATCTGGTACTGTGTGTGGGGAAAGAAATGAAGCTCTGAGGGCCAGCAGGAAGAATATAAACAGGAAACCTCAGGAAATAGGAGGTTGGGGGGACCCCCCCCCAGAATGCACCAGACACCTGGGAGGTGAGAGACTCCTAGGACTCAAAGGGAGGGAACTTAGATGAAATGCCCAACAGTAGAGAGATGGAACTTATAGAGCCCACCTCCAACAAGAAGACAGGACATCAAGTGAGGAATGGGGTTGCCATCTCACAGTCACATCTCTGACCTTTAGTTGTTCCTGTCTGAAAGAATTACAGGGATGGAAATGGAGAGGAGCTTGAGGAAAAGAAGGACCAGTGACAGGACCAAAGTGGGATCCAGCCCAAGGGGAGGTCCCAAGGCCTGACACTATTACTGAGGCTATGGAGCGCTTGCCCTCCAAAAGAACCAACCAGCAGCTGAAAGAATCAGATGCATATATTTGCACCCAAACAATGGACAGAAGCAGCTGACCCCTGTTAGTGAATTAGGGAAGGCTGAAAGAAACTGAGGAGAAGGGAGATCCTGTAGGAGGACCAGCAGTCTCAATCTGGACCCCTGAGATCTCTCAATCACTGGGCCACCAAACAGACAGCATATACCAGTTGATATGAGGCCCCCAACACACATACAGTAGAGGACTTCCGGGTCTGTGCTCATTCAGAGATGATGCACCTAACCCTCAAGAGACTTGAGGCCTCAGGGAGTTTAGAGATCAGGTATTATGGGGGTGAGATGAGGCCAACTACGTGGAGATGGGGTCGGGTGGAGAGGAGGTGTGGGGTGTGGGCCGACTCAGGGTGGATAGGGGAGCAGGGAATGGAATATGGAGTGTAAAAAATAAATTAAAAATAAAATTAAATAAAAAATAAGGTAGATATTGAGAACCAATACCTGAGGTGTCTTCTTACCTGTATATATGTGCCATAACATTTCCATACTCACATTTACTTCATGAATGTTCACACACATGTGCATGCATATACATATACACAAAACCATTTGAGAGCTTACACTTTGCACACAGGCATGAATGCAAAAATTTTCTCTCTCTTTCTCTCTCTTGTGAGTGCACACATGCATGTACATAACACACACACACACACACACACAGGCACACACAACCAAAAACAAAAGGGAACATTATTAGTCTTAGATATTCTTATATAAACTATAACATTCTATTCAAAAAGAGTCAAAAGCGAATTGTCACATACTTAATTGTTTTGCCATTTGCTATAGAAATGCTTTCACTCTGCCTCCAAGGAACAGGGTGAGTCATGCAGGTCTACATCTGGTTGCTTCATTCACAGTTCAAAATATTTGTTTGTGTTCAGTTGCCAGGAATAGAAAGGTGACATATCTCATTTACACCAAGGGAGGAGCAGTGAGGGTCTCTCTTATGTTCCTGCTCAGATCTGAGTGCAGCAGACAAGAAAGAGATGTGACGATTGATGGGAAATGATGAATTCTAGAGGGGAAATGAATTTCTTCAGAAGATGTGCCCGCCCTGCAGAAAGGTTAGTTTCCAGATCTGAGTTAATGTACTGTAAACTCTTAAACTATTTCCTAAACAAAGAGAGTGTATAAATGGCCCATTGACTGGTTTTGGTTGCTGCCTTGTATGCTTTAGGTTACAGTTTGTTTGTAACTGAAAACAAACAGTAGTGATGTGATAGATTTGCCTCTATATGAATGCTTCTTCAACAAGGGAATCACAAAATGTTTACTTCTAGTCCTAAGAACTCCCAGTGCTGTGCAGTTTGCCCTTCTGATTTCATCCAAATATGATGGGAGGAAGAAAAGAATCCATAACACCAGTGTGCACTTAATTGTCAGAGGGAAATAAAATTATAACCTTCAATAATGCTATAAAATTCTGTGCTGTTATGCAAGAACCTAAAATTACGTGCTCTCTGAAGGAAAATCATGATACTACAGGGACTCCCAAAAGTGTTCTAAACAGGGTTTCATGGGCTCACAGCAAAGAGCAGATCCTTCTGCCTGAAAGAAACTCAGAAACAAAACAAAGGAAAAATATTGTCAAGTTGTGAGACTCACGGTGACTGGGTTACTCTTCCATTTTGAGAACATGGAGTTGAAAAACTGGAGACTAGGGGTCTGGATGTTTTTTGAAAAATAGGATGAGCCAGGCAGTGATAGAGCATGCCTTTAATCCCAGCACTTGGAGGGTAGAGGCAGGTGGATTTCTGAGTTCAAGTGGAGCCTGGTCTACAGAGTGAGTTACAAGACAATCAGGGCTACACAGAGAAACCCTGTCTTGAAAAACAAACAAACAAACAAACAAACAAACAAAAACCAAACAAACAAAAATAGCGTGAATTTAAACCATGCCCTGTTATTTGGTTTGAACTCCAATTAGGACTTTCTTTTACATCATAATAGTTTAATCTTCTGCTTGAAAAGGCTATTGGATTCTCTTAAATATGACCATAGCTTAGGAAGCAAAACAGAAAAACAAAAGAGAAACATCATGAATAATTAGCTAATAATCAGAGTGATTTCTCCTAAGATTGGGAGCTTTGAGTCTCCTCATTGGCAGAGGGTTGGTGGAAAGTACACTACGTTTAGTTAAAGGCTCTCTGACTTCAAATTCAGGCTTTGTTTATTGGTGAGTATAGCAGAGAGGTTTCAGACGACTTATTCTGAGTCTCTAGGAATCAGGGCAAGTGAACTAATGGGCCTCCAAGACACGGTTGTTATACAGTCTTTTCCTTCCTGCATTCCTTTGTCTACTGTGACTTTTCATGTTTAGGTTCCCTGGGTCAGATGACTGAGCTCCTACAGAGCTTGCCCATGCCATGATATTGCTCAGTGTATAGAGAGAAACCATGGTCATTATGTAGTGCTGATGAAGACCATGTTCCTTATGAGTGATGTCTTTATGTTGCAACAAAATTATCTCCACCTGCATTTCAGTGAGACCAAATGGAAAGGGAATGGCTTTGGAACCAGAATTCTCTGGGTCCAAGGGCTGGTTCTACTTGTAAGGTACATAGTGTCAGGTATGATTTTAAATTACATTATTCTTGAGTGGCTCACATTTGACATGATAGCTAGTCTTTGTTAAGTTGATATATCTTGGAAGATGGAATTTCAGTTGGACAATTTTTCCCATCATGTTGGCCCATAGGCATGTCTATGAACATTTATGTGTACACACACATAAGTGTGTGTCTCTGTGTGTGTGTGTGTGTGTGTGTGTGTGTGTGTGTGTGTGCTTGTGTTTGATGTAGGAGGGCTCAAGCTACTGTGGAAGTTATCATCTCCAGGCAACGAAGCTTGCATTGTATAAAAACAGTAGCTGAATGAGAACCTGGAAGCCAGTTAGTAGTTGTGCAGTTTCTTATTCAAGCTTCTGTCTGGAGTTCCCTTGGCTTCCCTTGATGATGGATTGTGACCTAGAAGGTTGAGCTTAATCCCATAGTTACTTTTAGTCAGAGGTGTTTTTATAACAGCAGCAGAAAGCAAACTAGGCCACTTCAGTCTCAGAATTAAAGAAGCAGAGGCAGTAGGATGTCCATGAGTCAGAGGCCAGATTAGGATACATAGTGAGTTCTAAACCAGCCAGGGCTAAAATGTGAGATCCTGTTTCTGTTAAACAACCAAAACAAGTCAACTGAGATTTGAATTTTTCTCTTTATAGATTTGAGATAGCAGCTGGTTCTTAGTTTTGTTAGATTCCTTCTTTGTCTTGGCACCAGATTTGAGTCTTTACAGGCAGTGAAAATTACTGTAAAAAGTAGAATTAGTTCCAAAAAAATTGGTAAAAATTAAAAACATCCCTAAATATGAACATTTATGGTGTGCAAGTAAAGGCTAACTTAGAATTACCAGTTGGGTTTTATAGATATTATATGCCACATATGACATATGGGTCATATTTGCATGCATTACCCTTTATTTGAAATTCAGAAAACAATTAGACCCCCTGTTCTTTATAGTACAAAAAAAATCCATAAATGAATATGCAAGAAAGAGACTGGGCAATTCCACCAGGGCAGGTGAAGTGGAACACATTGGGAGGCAGCTTGCTTATTATTGCTATGTGTCAAAAGCAGTAGGTGGGAGAATTAGCTGAGGTTCTTTGAAAAGCCAGGCTTGGCTAAGTGTGATATGTCAGTACTTAAATAACTGACGATTGGTAACATACTCTAATTGCTAACGTGTTTAATCAGAAGTTAGTTTGTAGTAAGAGTTTACTTATGTTGAATGGATATATCCGGCAGCATGACGGTTGTGGGTTTTCCTGAGTCAGTTATTTGGAGCTCAGGAAGGGGGAAGGGATTTCATCCCCTCCCTTACAAGATAAAACATGCGGATAAAATTCCTTTTTTAAAAAAATTTTTTTATTATTTTCATTATTTACATTTCAAATGATATCCCGAAAGTTCCCTATTACCCCCCACCCCCATTCCCCTACCCACCCACTCCCACTACTTGGCACAGGCGTTCCCTTGTGCTGGGTATATAAAGTTGGCAAGACCAAGGGGCCTCTCTTCCCAGTGATGGCCGATTAGGCCATCTTCTGCTACATATGCAGCTAGAGACACAAGCTCAGGGGGTACTGGTTAGTT
>NC_034596.1:6298781-6318555 GCF_900095145.1 Mus pahari | reverse complement strand
ATTCTCATTCTTCTACATGATAGCCGCCAGTTGTGCCAGCACCATTTGTTGAAAATGCTGTCTTTTTTCCACTGGATGGTTTTAGCCCCCTTGTCAAAAATCAAGTGACCATAGTTGTGTGGATTCATTTCTGGATCTTCAATTCTATTCCATTGATCTACATGTCTGTTGCTGTACCAGTACCATGCAGTTTTTATCACAGTATTATGCTCTGTAGTACAGCTTAAGGTCAGGCATGGTGATTCCACCAGAGGTTCTTTTACTGTTGATAATGGTTTTTGCCATCCTAGATTTTTTATTATTCCAGATGAATTTGCAAATCGCCCCACTGTGGGACCTTTCCACAGCTGAGCTTTTGGGACACTAACCTGGAGTAGGCCTAGAATTTCCTCTCTAGGTTGGGGCATTATGTTTTTCTTTTTCTACATTAAATAGAAAACACCTTGCATGTCAACTCAGATAATTTGATTTTTAGGATAGACACTACAACATTTCTGCTGCTATATGTCTCGTAGGCACTCTGTTGATTTTGGTGCTGGTGACCAAAGAGATTGGATTGCCTTGGGGTACTGCATTTCTGAATTCATAGAGAATCTCAAAGAAAATGAAGCTCATCATTTGGCTGGATGGACTCTCTCCAACCCTTAATGTTAAGGTTACAGAGCTGCTATTGCATCAAGCTCTTTATATGGGCCCTGAATACCTGTCCTCCAGTTTTTATCCCACAGTGTCAAGTGCTTTACTCACAGAGCCATTTCAACAACACCTACTTTTGTGATTTTCATTTGACAAAATAATAATAGCTGTTTATAACCTTTATTTTTATATAAATATATAACACGATTTTGATGCAATTCTAAAAAATTCAACTCAGAACTTTCATAGAATTTCAGAGTATTTGTAGCATACTTTTATTACTTTTTCTTGTTATTTTTTTTTTAATCAGACTAAATATGAGCTAATGTTTGGAAGTTACTTTTAAAAGTCTGAAACTTTGAGGAAGGACAGAATTTTTTTTTTTTTAAATTTTTATTTTTATGTTTTGATAAGGTCTCTCTCACTATGTGGTGCATGCTGACCTTGAACTTTTCTTCCTCCACCTTCTAAGATTCTGTGCTTACAGGCAGTGCTTGAGTTCTGAGGCTGCTTAAGGACACACAGGACTGAAAGAGACCAGTGTGAACTCACCAGATAGTACTGTTGAATTCAAACTCAAGGGGGAGACACAGCAGGAAAGGGATTTCTGCTAAGAGGGAAGGGGATTCCTGGAGTTTGTATGGGAGCTTTGGAGAGTGGAGAGTGAGCAGTGAATTTGTTGTTCAGAGGGCTAAGTACAAGCCTGTAATGTTTCTGTCCTTGGCTTAATTGTTCAAACAGTGCTTTTTAACTTAGAAACTGTGTTGTCACAGCTATCAGCATATGGAGATACTGGGAGACAGAGTTAGGCAATGACAGCTGGGGGACAGAGGCTGGAGTTTCAGTCCAGAGCATTGGTCAAGGACTGACTGGAGCCTTCAGTCAGGGTTATTCCAACAGCATGCTTCACTTAGAATTCTGATTTTTCTGATATCTTTTAGTTTCTGTTTCTCCTCCATTTTACCATTTATTCTAGACATTTATGCCAACTAGATTTTTAACCACCTCATTTATTGCAATTATTTTCTTTAGTGGCTTTGTCCTTTTGAACACATTTTTAAAATTTAAATTCTCCACTTTTTTTCCTGAATTAGCATATCACAGTTACCCATTAATAATGTCTAACAAAATCAAATCAGGATATAATATGCTCTTGTTTTAGCTTTGGTGTTTTTCTAAAGGCACTGTGCTATGCAAATCTCTCCTGTCCTTAAGTCCTACCTTTTGTCTTTTTTGTGATGCTCTTGTTTGTATTACCTAAACTTTATCTTTCCTTATTTTAAAAAACACCTTCTTGACAATTGCAATTAAATTTGCTTCCTGTAAATTTTGATTAAGCATTATCTATTCATATGAGGATTTTTGTAGAGGTCAGCTTACTAACATAATATTTCATTTCCAAATCCATGAGAACTTTTAAAACTCTTTATAATTGCTTTTTTCTTATTTATTAGTATTATTTGCATTTAGATCACATATATTTTTAATCTTCCATCTCCTTTCCCTTGGCGGTTGTGTGTTCTTTGCCCCCATCTCTTCACTTAGGTATTTTTAAATAATTTATTGTAGCCTCCTTTAGTCAATTTTATAAATACTTTATGCATGATCAATAAGAATATATGTTCTGCGCTTTCTTGGCTGTAAATGTCTCAATTTACTGCACAGATTAATTCGATTCATCTACATTATTGCCTGTGATTTCCAATTTCTATTTATTAGACATTTGTGTTCTATATATTCTTGAAGGGAGCAGGACACTGCTCTAGCAACAACTGATACTTGGTGTGTGTGTGTGTGTGTGTGAGCTTCATTTGGCATTATAGATTTTGTGAGTATATTATATTATGTAAGATTTACAATCAATTATGCTAGTTCTATTTTCTCATCCTATTGTACTTTTTATTAGTATAATGATGTTTTTGGTCACTTTGTGAGTTTTTAAGTTCATACGTATGTGCATATGCCTGTCTGTCTGTGTGTGTAACACAGACATATTGATGCCGCCAGGCCTGAATAGCGTGAAGGAACCGTGGAACTGGAACTAAAGGCAGCTGTGAGACAGCTAACGTGGGTGCTAGAAACTGAGCCCAGTCACTCTGTTAGAGTAGCACATAGTCTCAACACCTGAGCCTCTCTTGAGGTCTTATGGATGTTTAAATCTAAAATTATATTTTCCAAATATTAAGAATAAGAATATGTTTTTCAGTTAATATTTGTATAGTAACAGTTTCCATCTTTTTTTTAGTTCTGATTTTAATATATTACACATAGATATATTTTGTATATTTGTGGCTGGTTATTTTATTTATGAATTAATTTTATTACATGATCAAAGGTATACTAGCCTTTCTTTCAGATTAATGTTTTCCCTTTCATAGAACTTTTGTTTTTTTCCCTTCCTTTTGTATGTTTAGTTTTCACTTAGATGTTTTTTTATTCACTTACTTTGTGTTGTGTGTGTGTGTGTTTCTGTGGCACATGTGAGTGTTGGCCAGTTTAGTTAGGTTGACCAATCTGTAAACTCTAGAGATCTGCCTCAGTCTATCCAGTGTTGCAAGTACACACTTAAATGCTCGAGTTTTTATATAAATGCTTTGGGACTTGAATTCAAGTGATATATATATATATATATATATATATATATATATATATATATATATATATCATATGTATATATAACTATAATGAACACAAGTGAGATAGCTCAGTAGGTAATGAAGCTTGATGACCTGAGTTTGATCCTCAAGGCTTACATAGTAAAGTAGATAACTGACTCCTAAATGTGGCTTATAGGCTGTAGTCCAGCTAATCCAATAATGACTCTCTTCCAATAGAAAATCTAAGAACCAAGTAGTTGTTCAGTCCAGAAGGCTGGATATTTCAGCTGACCTTCAGTCTACATTGGAAGCCTTATGAATTAGGTTCTAATACTTGTGAAATGATGTCTCAGCAACTGGGCAGATGAGCTTGTCAATGAGAGTGAGGGCAAGCAGCTGAAAAGGAAAAGCTTTCTCCGTCCCTCTCCTTTTATGTAGATTGACATGGGAAGGTATACCCCAGATTTAGTGTGGGTCTTCCCACCTCAAATGATCCAAGAAAATTCCTCACAGATGTCCCCATCTGCTTGCGCTTTAGTTGCTCCTGTTGTAGTCAAAGTTGATAACCAAGATTAGCCACCACATGTGACAAGCACCTTACAAGTCATTTCTTAGCCCCCCTCCTTTGTTCATTTCTAATGACCTTGGGTGGTAAGCACACTGTACATATAGACTCCATGTTTCCTTCTTTGCTTGCCTCAAGAAGCAGCTAAACCTACCACATCATATCAAACCATTCTTTTTTTTTTTTAATTTAATTTTAATTTTTTGTCTCTGTTTCCTGGTTTGCTGCACAGAATCCAAGGAAATCAAATAGTGCATTCATTTTCCCCTTTTTCCAATTTTTATTAGGTATTTACTTCATTTACATTTTAAATGCTAACCCCAAAGTCCCCTATACCCCCCCAACCCCCTACCCACCCACCCCCTCCCCTTGGCCCTGGTGTTTCCCTGTACTGGGGCATATAAAGTTTGCAAGACCAAGGGTCTTCTCTTCCCAATGATGGCTGACTAGATCATCTTCTGCTACATATGCAGCTAGAGACACGAGCTCTGGGGGTGCTGGTTAGTTCATATTTTNGTTCCACCTATAGGGTTGCAGACCCCTTAATCTCCTTGGGTACTTTCTCTAGCTCTTCTATTGGGGCCCTGTGTTCCATACGAGAGCTGACTGTGAGCATCCACTTCTGTGTTTGCCAGGCACTGGCATAGCCTCACAAGAGACAGCTATATCAGGGTCCTTTCATCCAAATCTTGCTGGTATATGCAATAGTGTCTGTGTTTGGTGGCTGATTATGGGATGGACCCCTGGGTGGGGCAGTTTTTGGATGGTCCATCCTTTCGTCTCAGCTCCAAACTTTGTCTCTGTAACCCCTTCCATGGGAGTTTGGTTCCCAATTCTAAGAAGGGGCGAAGTGTCCACATTTTGGTCTTCCTTCTTCTTGAGTTTAATTCAAATATGGCTTTATCTTTTTCTTACGTACATTCCTCTACCAACAGTGTTGTCCCAAGTCGATTTTCACATTGCTACTCCTCCATAAACATACCTGAAAGTACTTTTATTCTTTCTTTTATGGTTGTATTCTATCAATTGAATCCAGGGACTTGTGTCTGCTAGGCAACTCCCCCAGCACCTTGCTTTCACTTTTCAATACCAATATAGTTGCAAAACAAATCCCAGAATCTGAAGGCTACCTCACCATACACAGCCTGCTTATTTTGTGGGAATATGTTAGCAAGTTATGTGTCTCAGATATTTTTATATAATCTTTTTTTACCTAACCTACTGGAGACTTTCTGGGTCCTTCAAGACTTCGGTCTTACCGTGTTTTTTATTATAGAGATTTCCCTTCTATACGTGTGCAAACATACTTTTCCCATGTACTACCTTTTTGTCTTAAATTTACAGAAGTTGACACTTCTACTGTCCTCTTCATTTCCCAGGTGTCTGCAATATTCTGCTGCCATCCCTTTTCTATGTATTCTTAGAATATTTTTAATGCAATTATTTGCTTACTCATTCACTATTACATTGGACTCTTATTTAAGTGACTTAAAATTTCCATATTTTTACTCTGCATATTTAATATTTCAACTTTTAAAAAGGACTTCTTATTCCTGTATATTATTAATATACTCCCTCCTATATGTAATAATATTTACTGTGCCTCTTTTATATCCCTTGACCATCTGTTTCAATAATTCTGCTATGTGTAGCATATGTTGTTTGGTTTGTAGTCTTTCTTCAGTAGTTATAGTACTCTGCAGGAACATAAAATTTAGCCTGCCAGTGTATAATTTCTAGGATGATAGCAACATTTTTAAGATAATTCCTATAGCCAAATTTGAATTCACCTTGGAATTCTGATGGATAAAATCCTAGTGTTAAAGGAGGTCTAGACCTCTTAGAGACCCATGGATGACAAAAGCAGGCAAGCCACGATGAGTCATGCTGTCATGTAAAACTCTTTTTATAGTACAAAAGGGGCCTGTGGCTTGTTTCTAACAGGCCTTGAAAACAGTAATGAAATTCCTTCTGTTACATCATGATCATGTTTTGTTTTATGGGATTTTACCCTAGTGGTCTTTGAGGAGATTTTCCACCCCTTGTCTTAATGAAGCAAATGGATACATGGTAATTTGACAAGAGACAGAGTCACAAAACAAGGAATGCTGAGTGTCCTAAGAAATGAACATCATCTCTGGATGACAGGAGGAAAGGGAAAGTTTCCTTCTTGTAGTTTCAAGGAGGTAAATGATTCAAAGTGTTGACAGAGTTTAGAAGTGGATAATTTCCAGCCAGGTCTCTGATGAGACTGTACCTTCAGCCAACAGGATTACGTTTGATTAGACACTAAACAGAGGGCTCAGCTAATCTCTACCTGAATTTCATGTCATACAGAAATGAAACACATTTCCTCAAGCACTTATCTTTGTAGAAATTGGTTGTTTAATGGTAAAAAAAGATAGTCTACCATCTAACAAAGACACTCACTCAACTATGTTCATATCAGCTTTATTTGCAATAGCTAGAAACTAGAAATAACATAGATGTCTCTCAACTGAAGAATGGATACAGAAAATGTGCTATATCTACACAATTGAATACTACTCAGCCATTAAAAACAAGGATACAGGGCATTTTGCAGGCAAATGGATGGAACTAGAAAATATCATCTAGTGTAAGGTAACCCAGACCCAAAGGACATGCATGGTATGCATGGTCTTATAAGTAGGTATTAGCCATAAAGTACAGGATAACCATGCTCTAATCAACAAACCCAAAGAATCCAAATAACATGGACAGCATAAGGGAGGATGTTTGAATATTTTCAGATTGAGAAATAAAATAGATATTGGAGGTGAATAGAAGGAGGGAACTGGGTGGAAGAAGGTATGGAGAAGGGAGTAGCAGTGTTCTATGTAGGGAGAGGAGGGAAAGAGAAGTGAGATTGGTTAGGTGGTGGGGCAATCTCTAGGACATAGCAGAGACCTAGATGGGGAAAGACTCAGAGGATCTAAGAGGGCAACTCTAGGTGAGATTCCTAGCAGTGGAGAATATGGATCCCGAAGTGGCCACTTCCTGTAGCCAGGCAGGACTCTGAGTGGAGAGATGAGAACATCAAACCCATCTACAAAACCCTTTGACCCAAATTTTGTCCTGCCTATAAGATGTGCAGGGACAAAGAGAGAGCAGAGTCTGAGGGAATGGTCAACCAATGGCTATCCCAAATTGAGACCCATTCAAGAACCAATTCCAGGCACTATTAATGATACTCTATTATACTTGTAGACAGGAACCTAGCATAACTGTCCTCTGTGAGGTTCCATCCAAAATATAATGCAAAGAGATGCAGACACACCCAAACGGGAGATGGATATTAGAGAGTCTTACAGAAGAGTTTGGTGAAAGAGTGAAGAACCCAAGGAGGACAGGGACTCTACAGGAAGATCAATAGAGTCAACTCACCTGGACACTTGGGGAATCACAGAGACTAAATCACCAAAGAGTGAGCACCATATTGACCTAGGTTCCCTGAACATATGTAGCAGATGAACAGCTTGGTCTTTATAAGGGTACCCCAAACAATTGGAGCAGCGGCTGTTCTGAACCTATTACCTACCTGCCTACCTATGGATCCCACATCCCAAAATTGGCAGTGGACTCAGTGGGAGAGGGTATGCCTTATTCTGAATCAACTTGATTGGTAGGGGTGTGAAGGGTATGGATGGGGACATGAGAGGGATAAGGGTGACAGTGATATAGGGGGCCTGGGGGTTGAGACCCAAAGTGGGGATTCCTCCTCTAAAAGTACTAAAAGAAGGACTTACATGAGGGAGTACTAAGAGGAGAGGAAGGGCTGGTATTGGTCAGAAAGTGAATAAATAAATGAATTTAATTAAAGAATTTTTATTTCTAATTTAAATAGTTGTTTTCTATGATGGTCTCTATCTGTTACAAAAAAAATCTTTTATTGACAGAAAATATGTGAAACAAACTTTACTTTTGGGAACATATCCCTTCCCACTTTGGAAGAAAATCTCACATTCATTATCATATTTAGTGCTCCAACGATGAACAATGTTTAAAATATATATATATATATATATATATATATATATATATATATATATTATCACATATCACTTATCTTTATCAAATGAAAGCATACAGAAGATTTTTAAAACATATGTCTGGATAGGTTATATTTTCTTAACATACAAAACTAATCACATTAATAATTTCATTCATTATTTTTTGACATTTGGAAGCAAAAATATGTCCTTTAATATGTTTATAAATAAATACATTATTATACATTAATATTTTGGAATACTACAGAGTGATAAAATGTAATGACCTTTTAGAAGTAGATTTTTAAACAATCTTTGTGTCTTCTCTTCTGCAGTGTTTCCCAAGCCTAAGGTAATGTAATATTTTTTTTAGATTTAAGCATTGGGATTGGGCTCTACAACTCTGTATTTTGATTGGCTGTGATTTTTGTTAATGATCTCTATTTATTACAAAGAGAAGTTTGCTTAGTGAGAGGCGAACATGCCCTTTATTTGCAGGTATTAGAACAAATTAGAAAAATGTAGATAGATATATTAAATTTGTGGTCATAGGTTCTCTCCAAGATCCATGACTACATTAGCCCTAGGTAATTGGCTAGATTTCCTGAACCAGTAATGATTTACCCCTTTTTGAGAGGCTTTTAAGTACAGTAATAGAGTTGGTGGTTATCACCAAAGTATGCAGGCCACTACTGCATCTTTAGGCTATTGTCCCATGTTCTGTGTTGTGGTAGTTCATAGATATTATAATTATAGCTTGTTAACACTGACTATTGGCTACCTTCTTCCTTTGGAAACTTTCATGGTGCCTTCTGATACCATGAACCTGTTTTATGTAAAAACAAATTCTCAAACTGGAGGAGGAAAAAGAAAAAACCCAAATTTAGAGAGCTTGGGAGTGGCAGATATATATTTTGAACCAAGAGTTCCTGGATACTCTGTTGCTCTTCTGTCTCTAGACAAACCTAGAAATGATGACCAGGAATGTGGAAGTGATGGCCAGAAATTTGAGCCTTACCCAAAATATTTCACTGGGCTAGTATTAGAGGACATTTAGAACTTCATGGTTTGATCCCAGTTTTGGTTTCAATTTGTTTCTTGACTTCTCTGTAAAGTTGAATGACAGTGCTAAGTTTATAACTCTAGCTGGATAGTGGTGTGTTATACAGAGGTGATGATGTGGCCATGTCTTAGGCAACAAGTCATTAGGCTTGTCTTTCTTGTAGATTTGCTTCTGAATGAGCACATTCTCCTTTGAGCCAATTTCTACATGAAGCTAATATTTCTAGTGGTTTCAGAGATCTGATGATTTAAGTACTAAGTCAGGTGAAGGATATTTAATAGCATCTATTAGTATCCTGTGCAGTAACCAAGCAGATTTTATATAGATTGCCAACATGAGAGTATATTTACCAGAGCGTTGTGGTGTATGTCTATGTGTGTGTATATGTGTGTGTGTGTGTATGTATGTACATATGAATGTATGTTTCTATGAATGTATACATGAGAATGTATACATGAGTATGAGAATATGAGTAGGAATGTACTTCACTACATCTATGCCTAATCCTATTTTAAGAGATGAAAAAAAATAAGTAAGACACACAAATTCATTAGCATATATGTGCATGCAAAATGTTTGTTTACAAATGTGTGTATGCATTCAAATCGAAAGTTTCAGATCCCAGAGCTCTTCTTCTTTCCTTAGAAAGCAATTTGTTATTTGTGGTCATAGGTCTATGCTTACATAATAAAGAAGGTAGGAAGGTAGGGAGATAGAGCTAGGAAGATTACTGTACCTGGGGCAAGTTTCCTGGAAAAGCATAGGATCCAAGTAAATGTTTGTATAAGGAAGATGGCAGACATCCTAGATGAAGTGTAGAAATAAAGCAGGAAAAGAGTATGGCAAAAATATGAGCAGTGTCTTAGTAAGGATTTCTATTCCTCCACAAACATTATGACTGAGAAGCAAGTTATTCAGCGTACACTTCCACACTGCTGTTCATCACCAAAGGATGTCCAGACTGTAACTCAAACAGGTCAGAAAGCAGGAGTTGATGCAGAGGCCATGGAGGGATGTTCCTTACTGNCTTGCTTCTACTGGCTTGTTCAGCCTGCTCTTTTATAGAACCCAAGACTACCAGCTCAGGGATGGCACCACCCACAAGGAGCCCTCCTCCATCAGTCACTAATTGAGAAAATGTCCCACAGCTGGATCTCATGAAGGCACTTCCAAAACTGAAGCTCCTTTCTCTGTGATAATTCCAGTCTGTGTCAAGTTGACACACAAAACCAGCTAGTACAAGCAGGATACCATTCATTATCAAAGATAGACATTGTATAAAGCTCTGTTAAATTTACAATATTCATACAATAATGTCCTGGAATTTGTAGGCTATCTTACACCTTTTTGGTTTTTGAATAAATGTCTAATCTATTTCTTGCAGACAAATGTAGTTTTTTTCTCTTTCATCTTAGAAAACTTACATTAATGCCTTTTATTGAAAGGTGTATACACCACTGGAGAAACATTTTATATCTTATACCATACATGTTTTCTTACATAAGAGGAATGACTTATTTTAAGAAACATTGAGTGTTATTCAGCACTTCTCTAGTATATTGCCTAAGCTATCCATGGCCACTCTAATTTTAGAACAACAGACCAAATGCTATCTCCCTAATAGAATGACACATCTGGGAGCCCAGTGTCTCTCAACCTGTGGCTGAGACTCCTTTAGTGATTGAATGATTCTTTCACAGGGGTTGCCTAAGATCATCTTGTATATCAAATATTTATGTTCTGATTCACAACAGTAGCAAATCTAGTTATGAAGTAGCAACAAAAATAATTCTATGGTTGTCGGTCACTACAACTTGAGGGTTTCAGCATTAGGAAGATTGAGAACCACTGTGTTATCACCCTTAGAGTGAGGAACAGGGCAAGGTGTGCTGCTATATGGTGACCTGGTAATTCACAGAAGAGGGTAACTGGGATGGGTTGTCTTGTCATCATGGATCAGCATGGTTCTGGCTAAACTCACATGCATTAATCTCAGAGAACAAACCAGAATGTATCCATGACTTAGGTTAAACAAAAAGGTGTTGTTCAACTCAACCAAGGGCTTATTTGAATTTTATCTGTATATGCCATCAGATAGTACAGGGGATGAACACAGAATGTCAGCACTTCATGATATAATCTGTGGTCCAAACAAAGGATAGATAGATAAAGTCCAAGAGGAGATTATGATCTAGTGATTTAGTGACCCTGGGGTTAGCAGCATGTGATGTTCTATCTCCTTGTAAGTTCGAACAGATTAAGAGCTGTGTGCAGACATACTTTGGGACTAGGTGCCAGACTGTCATGAATATTTGTAGTTTTCTTAATTTAGTCACTACTAGACAAACACAGAAAACCAAAGTTGAATTCATTTGAATTTTGAAAGATTAAACTCAATATTTAATTTTAACCATTGCCAAGGATGTCTTATACTAGGGTGATTAGCAAGACATGCATGGTCTGTGCCCAAATTAGTTGATGTTACCCTGATGTGTGCATTTGGAAGTAGATAAAGTTACAGGGATGCTGCGAGAGATTGATTTGGGGTATGTTGTTCAGTATGTATGAAGAGCTTTAAGGTGGAAGATATGGTACTGAATTCATTGATTTTTAACAGAGCCCCTGGTGTACAGGTTTTAATACAATGATTTTCTAGGGCAATGGTCGTCACTTTCCTAATGCTCCTCTTTAATACACTTCCTCATGCTGTGGTAACCCCCCAGACCTAAGATGAGTTTTGTTTGTACTTCATAACTATCATTTTCATACTGTTAAGACTTATAAATATCCGATATGCAGATGGTTTTGGTAACCCCTGTGAAAGGATCATTCTCCCTCCACGTGGGTCACGACCCACAAGTTAAGAACCATGGTTCTAGGAGATTGTTAGACCTAGAGAGATACATCTGTGGGTTAAGAAGCAGTGTTCCTGTTGAGCCATCTGCTGTTCCCAGAACTTCTCAGTTCAGTCTTTCAGTGGGTCTGATGTGAAATTTAAGCAACTTCCGTCAATACCTATGGGACCCAGTCTCCAGAGATAACCAGAATATCTCAGGGAAGTGGGTGCAGGGATAGCTTTATAAGCTTGGTGCACACTGTTCTCTGAGTTGGGATAGCAGCACGCAAAGACAGAGAGGCAGATGAATCTTGTCTTTAGGCTTCATGGGAACATTTTTCCTTTGCAGTTTACACTGGGATGGTGTCCAGACCACTTTCTCCTGAATAAGGTCGATGCAGAGCCTAGAAACGTAGTTTGTTTTCTTTCTTTCTTTCTTTCTTTCTTTCTTTCTTTCTTTCTTTCTTTCTTTCTTTCTTTCTTTCTTTCTTTCTTTCTTTCTTTCTTTCTTCTTTTTCTTGTCCTGGAAACTTGGGA
Organism: Mus pahari; assembly: GCF_900095145.1. NCBI lineage: Eukaryota > Metazoa > Chordata > Mammalia > Rodentia > Muridae > Mus > Mus pahari. The sequence goes on along the minus strand of NC_034596.1, from coordinate 6,306,311 downwards.
AGAGAAGGTATTTTGCAACTCAGCTTAGTTGTTTTTTTAATGTTTGGAAAGAAATATGCCTTCTTGTGGATTTATTTTAAAGCTGAACAGAAACACACTCCCAATGTACAGAAGCGCCTATTCCATATTCATGCTAGATTTGCATTTGAGCAATACAATGATTTCATTCCTTGATAGTTTGACAAGCTCAAAAATTAGTGTGAGACACACTCCCTATGGGGTCCCTCTGCAAATGGGATTTGCAGTAAGTGGGAGGGAACACAGTAAAGCCTTCCCTGTAGAAAGAAGAGATTTGTGCTCCGTTTACCCTTATTGGCTATCATGCTGAATAATCACTTTGACATTTGTAAAGCACCCTTTGTGCTACAGTACCCCAGGTCAAGATCACTGAAGATTGGTATTCGGAATGTCACTTCTGTATAGAGTGACATGTTATTATCTCCAGGTGGGAGGCTGTGCCTTCAAATGGAGGAGAAAAGTATGACATGCTAAAAGTTAAAACTGAATAATAATAATAATAATAATAATAATAATAATAATAATAATAAAGAAGAGTCTCCTGGGGGAAGACATAGGATTAGGAATCCTTGTGCATACACAGGAACCTGCCAGCCCATGTGGTTATTTAGGTGAAAGTGACTTTCGGGCTAGTAGCTTCACTCCAGGGCAATTATTAAGCATGCCTTGGGTAATTGTCGGATTTTGGGAAGAGTCCCTTAAAACTCAGTTTATGTAAACTTCAGTGCTGATGACAGCGGTCCAGCAGACTGTCGATTCAAATAGAGTGAGCCTTTATCAAAGCAGAAACCTTCCTTAAACATGAACACTTACATGGAAATGCTATGCTTAGGTCTATATTGGGAAGAGTCTCCAAAATGAATGAATATGAATGACAGTGACTATTATCCTACCTTATTCACAGTATAGTACTGCACTGAGAAGCTACTGTGGTGGAAATTAAGAGAATATTGCTTAATATGCTATTAATAAATTACATGCTAGAGCAGCAATGGTGGTAGCTCCCCAGGCTAATGTACCAGAATATGTAAGTATGTAGAGTAGCGAAGTTTTATGGGAGCCAGTCTCACTGTTGAAGTTTTTGCAGGGAAAGTTGCCCAATTATGATTTATTTTGTTTCCATACCATTTAGAATATACCAACTATGTGTTTACCAGCTCAGAGTAGTTCACAGAAATATATACATATTTAAATACTTTATTTTTCTATAAGTTACTTTGTCTGAATGAGCTGTATTGGATTATCTACGTCTGGGGTTTCATTTGTTTCCAAACAACTTTGAAGATGGCAAAACTCTGTGTTGCCTGTGGTTTAGTGTAAAGGCAAAGCAGAATTCTCCAATTTTTGTGAAATAGTCTTTTTTTATATATATAAAGGGGAAAAGGACATGGTTTCTTTTTTTATTGTATATCAATAAGTGGACTATCTCTTTGACTTGTCCCTTCTTTTTTTGTTGTTTTGTTTTTTCTCAATTTTTTTATCAGATATTTTCTTTATTTACATTTCAAATGCTATCCCGAAAGTTCCCTATACCCTCCCCATGCCCCTGCTCCCCTACCCACCCACTCCCACTTCTTGGCCCTGGCATTCCCCTGTACTGGGGCATAAAAAGTTTGCAAGACCAAGGGGCCTCTCTTCCCAATGATGGTCAACTAGGCCATCTTCTGCTACATATGCAACTAGAGACATGAGCTCAGGGGGTACTGGTTAGTTCATATTATTGTTCCACCTATAGGATTGCAGCCCCCTTCAGCTCCTTGGATACTTTCTCTAGCCCCTCCACTGGGGCCCTGTGTTTCATCCAATAGCTGACTGTGAGCATCCACTTCTATATTTGCCAGGCACTGGCATAGCCTCACTAGAGGCTGCTATATCAGGGTCCCTTCAGCAGAATCTTGCTGGCATGTGCAATAGTATCTGGGTTTGGTGACTGATGATGGGATGGATCCCTGGGTGGGGTAGTTTCTGGATAGTCCATCCTTTCATCTTAGGTCTAATTTTATCTCTGTATCTATATCCTTTCATGGGTATTTTGTTTCTGATTCTAAGGAGGAATAAAGTTTTTAAAAATTCTTCTCTATGGAATTATTTTTTCTATTTTCTTAAGTGAGATATGCCCTTTGTTTTTCTTCATTTTTAAAATGTCCAATTATGACTCACTGAATTATAGCAAGGTTTGAGTTTATGCTTGATAAACAAACCCCACACATGATATACATTTGCTATAATACAGTGGACAATAATAAAACTAATTAAAATATTAAAATTATATATATAAATCAATTCAGAATAATTAACTTTTCTGACTAAATTCAGAAAGTAGCCATACTTTAAAATTTAATTGAAATATAGAATTTTCAGTTGCTTGAAAGAGATTTCAAAATTAATATTTTTATTTTACTAACATGACCAAGTAGAGATAGGACAAACCCTTCAACTATTCATGGTTTTAATCACACTGGGAATTTGGAAAATGCTTTGACCAAAATTAGATATTCATGTTGAACTATGTAGACTTTAAATAAGCATTTATTTAATTAATAAAATCTTTATTTAATATTTTATTTAATAAAGTATTTTAATAAATACTAAATATTTATTACACAGCATATTATATATTATACATATATATTTATATACATTATGTAAGTATATGTGTATACATGCACATGCATATATAAATAATATAATGAATATTAAACAACTAATAAAATAACTAGTAAAATTTTATATATACATAAATATATGTGTATATTGGTATATGCATATAGATATATCTTTATATACATTTATATATAGTTATATACATACATAAGTATTTATTTTTATGCATATATGAATATTTATATGCAAATATATTTATTTTATAGAACTTGGTATATAACAAATATTTTATTTATTAAATAATTTATTAAATACAAATTTTAAATAGAAATATATAATAAACTATATTTTTAAGTAAATAAATAAATAATAAACATCTATTCTACAAAACAAGGAAAGGTATCCAGGCAAGCAGGGTGCTTGATTTACTTCCCATGTCCCATGAAACACAGCCTTGAAGAAGTAACATGTGTATATTGTAATACACATAGCAAGTAGACAGAATATCTTTTCCTATTTAATGCATATCCAATACATTAAATGACTCTCTTCTGTACTGAATTTAAAGTGGTTTCTGAAAGCATAGTATATAAACACAATTTCAAGCTTATATGATACCAGAATGAGGAACTAGGCTTGAGTAAAGCCTCATTCATAGTTAATACTCTTGACTATGAAGTGTAAGATGTAATAACATCATTATGTTATGCCTTGTGAAGTATAGTGAATGCCTTTAGCCTCTTGCTGTGAAGTATTGAGAATGCAAAAGCACAAGAAAGGTTAGGAAGGTTTTTATATTTAATAGGTTGGGAGCAGAGGTTATGAAGAGTAGCAGTATACATACACATGTAATTGAATTTCAATGAAGTGCCTTCCATATTTGGCTAGATTGAACAATAGTAACTGGATTCACCTCCAACATGTCAAGAAGACAGATAAAACGTGTGACACTATTAGTTTCAATACATTCTAGTCCAGTGCTACCTGAAAGAAATAAAAATGATTGCATTCAAAATAATGGAGAGGAAGACTATATTAATGAATATGCATTGGGAGAAATGGCAGATTTGCTATAAATAGAATAAATTTGCTGAGATTACAAGCATTGCAATAGAAGAAGAATAGAAATAAAATTAAAAAAAAGCTATGTAAATTGAAGAAAAGCTCTGTTACTCATCTACAAGCAATAGGAGTCATCAAAGAAGAAGAGAGGGAAAAACAACAGAATCTTTGAAGAAACAGCTGTAAAAATTTTCCAAATTTGTCTAAAATTGTAAGCTCAAGTATCAAAGTTGGGAGAAAGCCAATATAAGACGCACACAAAAAAAGTGAGTTTGCTCAAAACCAGTGGAAAAATGGGAAAGATGTTCAAAGTAGCCAAAGGGGAAAATAAAGTAGGTATAGAAGAACTCCTACAGATAGGACTGTTTCTCTGCTATGAGGACCAATCAAATCCTGACTTCTGGAATCATGAGGAGTAGAAGGATTGCATATTACACCAAGTTATACAGGCATGGGAAGACAAACATTTCATGCTCTCTCTCATGAAAGCCAATGGGGAAGTGTGGAAGGGAGAGATAAAGCTCCAAATGTCAGGAATTAAAGAACTACAAAAATAATGAAAGACACAAGGGAATAAATCCATGAAAATATGAAATATATGAGCTGGTAGGAAAGAATTATTTTATAATTAATATATTTTTAAAAGTTACCTATTTAGTAATTTAAAAATTGATGGGATATATAAAATAAATAAAGATAACACATCTAGTAAAAATCACTAGAAAGTTGAGGAGGGAAATATTCTTGTAAGTTTCTAATCATTTTTTAGAGGGTAGTAGTAGAATACAGTTTTTGAAGATAGTCGATATTAAGTTAAATATCCCAAGCACAAGTTTCAGGGGTGCAGTAAACAATATAGCAACAAGGAGACTTAGAATCAGTAACTAAATACATGAAATAAAACATGTTCTTTATTCAATTAAAAATATAACATGAAGTAAATAACCATCTCAAAACCTGCAGATGAAATAAATTCTATCACAATCACATTATTTTTCAGTTGCATAAATTTAAGTGTTAGAGATATTGAACTTGAATAAAACTCAAGACCACACTAACTATTGCCTGTTAAAAAAATGTACTCCTGATATGACATAGTAAAGAGAAAATGGAAAAAAATAGAATGAATGCATGACATAGTAATAATACTCAAGAGAAAACTGAAATAGTTATTTTATTGTTCCATGATGTTATTATGAAACAAAAATATGTTCCAAGAAAAGAAAGGTGGATTTATAATGCTAAAGGTTAGTGGTAGAAATTTTACAAAATAATTGTTTTCCCACATAGTAACTTCTATATTCAGATTTCTTCACTGGAGGGCTCTATTCAATACTAAGAATGTACTAAATACTCTCCTTTTTCATTATTTTATTTATTTATATTCCAGATGTTGTCCCCACTCCTAGTCCCCCCTCCCAGATTTCTTCATCTCATTCCCCCAGCCCTTTTGTCTCTGAGAGGGTGCCCCCCAGCATCCCACTTCCCTGGGGCATCAATTTTCTATATGATTCGACACATCTTCTCCCATTGAGGCCAGATAAGGCAGTCCTCTGCTACATATGTGCCAGGGACCTCAGATAAGCCCATGCTCTTTGGTTGGTGACTTAGTATATGGGAGCTCCCAGGGGTCCTGGTTAGTTGACACTGTTGGTCATCCTATGAGTTTGCCATCCCGTTCAGCTCCTTCAGTCTTTCCCCTAACTCTTCCATAGGGATTCCCAACCTCTGTCCAATGGTTGGCCCTAAGTAACTGCATCTGTCTCAGTCAGCTGCTGGTACAACTTCTCAGAGGAGAGCCATGCTAGGCACCTGTCTACAGATGAGGGGGGAGAGGGAATTATTCTCAGTTCATGACTTCAACCAAACATTAATCAAATTATAAAGTCAAAATTTACAAAAATATCCTAAATATATATACCACAGCACATACAGAAAAACAAAAGAATTCCAATAGATTCATCTGATAAAGAATTATTTGCTGTTCTCAAATGCAAAGATTTTATAAAACTATAAGAAACTGGAAAATGCCATTACGATAAAAGTCACAATCCTACTCTACTGTGAATGCTGAAAGCCACAGTTATGAGCCTAGCTTGGCAAGATATGGCTATTAGAGCTGGACATCACTGCACACACCTTTAATCTAAACATTTGGGAGGAACAGGACAGTAACTCTCTGTGAGTTGAAGGCTAGCTTCATCTACATTGTTAGTGTCAGTCCAGGCAGAACTATGTAGTAATAACCTTGTTCAAAGTAAATAAAGATATTTCCATTGACACATGATTATAACCATGTGTAACCAAATGCTTTCTAATTAGCAATAGGACCTGCCACTTTTGAAAGGCTTATGCCTGGAACTGGAAACCTATCCAAAAATACATGGCTGCTGAGTTCATAGAACATACAACTATGTTATTAAAGAAATATAGTATCAAACTGCCTTATAAACACTTATTCGTATACTTATGGAGTATTGTAACTCTCACCCTCATCAGAGAAGATTCTTCATGTGGCAAAGAGTCACAGATTGTCTCTGTGCAGAGAATAAGTGATTTAGGGCTCCTCATCACTAAATGTATCATGTATATCATATACCCCTAACACAGCAAGACTCAGAGAACACCAAGGAGGGGGCAGTAGAAAGAATATTAGAACCAGAGGTTTTGAAAGGTTGCTGTGTCCACACATTGTTCTTCCTTCTTCCTGATTTTCTTGTGTTTTGCAAATTGTATCTTGGGTATTCTAAGTTTCTGGGCTAATATCCACTTATCAGTGAGTGTATATCAAGTGACTTCTTTTATGATTGGGTAACCTCACTCAGGATGATATCCTCCAGATACATCCATTTGCCCAAGAATTTCATGAATTCATTGTTTTTAATAGCTGAGTATGTGTAAATGTACCACATTTTCTGTATCCATTCCTCTCTTGAGGGACATAAGGATTCTTTCCAGCTTCTAGCTATTATAAATAAGGCTGCTATGAACATGTGCCCTTATTACCAGTTGGAAGATCTTCTGGGTATATGCCCAGGAGAGGTATTGCTGGATCTTCTGGTAGTACTATGTCCAATTTTCTGAGGAACCTCCAGACTGATTTCCAGAATGGTTGTACAAGCTTGCAATCCCACCAGCAATGGAAGAGTGTTCCTCTTTCTCCACATCCTTGTCAGCATCTGTTGTCACCTGAGTTTTTGATCTCAACATGTAGATCATTCTTCCTTAGAATAGGGAACAAAATACCCATGGGAGTAGTTACAGAGACAAAGTTTGGAGCTAAGATGAAAGTATGGACCATCCAGGGACTACCCAACCTGGAGATCCATCCCACAATCAACCACCAAACACAGACACTATTGCACATGCCAGCAAGATTTTGCTGAAAGGACCCTGATATAGCTGTCTCGTGTGAGGCTATGCCACTGCCTGGCAAATATAGAAGTGGATGCTCACAGTCATTATAGGTTCCCCAGTGGAGGAGCTAGAGAAAGTACCCAAGGAGCGGAAGGGGTCTGCAATCCTATAGGTGGAACAACAATATGAACTAACCAGTACCTCAGAGCTCGTGTCTCTAGCAGCATATGCGGCAGAAGATGGCCTAGTTGGCCATTATTGGGAAGAGAGGCCACTTGGTTTTGCAAACTTTATGTGCCCCAATCAAAACAGGAGAATGCCAGGGCCAAGAAGTACGAGTGGGTAGGTTGGGAGCAGGGCGGGGGAGGAGGGTTGTAGTGGCTATTCCTGGTTGTCAACTTGACTATATTTGAAATGAACTACAATCCAGAATTGGAAGGCTCACCAGTGGACCTAATCTGGAGACTGGGAGATAGAAGTTTCTGATCT
>NC_034596.1:6292605-6298770 GCF_900095145.1 Mus pahari | reverse complement strand
AGCGACTGCTAGATCCTTGGACTTCCATTCACAGCTACTACTGAACCATTGTTGGGATTTGGACTGCAGACTGTAAGTCATCAATAAATTCCTTTACTACATAGAGACTATCTGTAAGTTCTGTGACTCTAGAGAACCCTGACTAATACAAGGGTATAGGGGACTTTTGGGATAGCATTTGAAATGTAAATGAAGAAAATATCTAATAAAAAATTGAAAAACAAAAGAAAGGTTGCTGTAAAATAATGTCTTCTGGGCATGACAAGACTGTTACACTCATGACCTCCAAAGAAGCTCTAATTCCTGGCAGAAAGCCTGAACAAGATCAGCTGTAACATTTCATCACAGAGAGGGAAGGAACTGGTAAGTCCCCATGGATAACCAAAGAGCAGTTCCAGTTGATAGTCCCTGGGGAAGGAGAGTCCATTTTCTTAGGTGGTGTCATTGCAGTTAGGTTGCCCATGCCCCAGAATATGGGGCATTACACCCAAAGCACGTAGGGTATAATTGTACTTTATGGATTGTACAAGTCAAGCTGGGAAGGAGCTTTGGGAAAGAAGAATCTTGGTGGTTTCAGAGACTTTAAAAGGTCCATCAACACAAAAGAAACACACGTGATGAAGAGTATATGAAGAGTTGTTCTATGTCCAACATCATTGCAGAATGGCAAATAAAAATGTCAATGGAATATCTAATATACCTGTTAGAATGCTAAGATATGGAATACCAACAGTTTGAGATGCTGTTGAGACCATGGAGCAAAAGGAACTCTTCATTGCAGTATAGACCCATGGCAAGTGGTTATCTTCTAACAAGCCAAGACTCGCTAAAAATTCTAGTAAATGAACTCAGTGATTCTTTTACCAGCTTACCAAACTTCAAAACTTATATCTTCACAAGTACCTGCACATATGAGTTAACTGTACATTATTCATAATTGTTGAAATTTAAAAGCAGCCAATATATCCTTTAACAGTAATGACTGGGTAAGCAGCAGTACATTAAGATAGAGGGGAGAGGAGTATCAGTCTGTCTGTCTGTCTGTCTGTGTACATGTATATGATGTATATATGCATATTGTTGTGTATTCATGTATATGTGATACTTATATGCATATATGTAATATATGAATATGTATATCTATGCATATATGTTGTATATTTATGTACGTGTATATGTGTGTGTATGTGTGTGTATGTATACATGTACAGGTGGATGTACATGCATGGGCATATGTTGTGTATATGTTTGTTTATGTATGTATGTATGTATATATGTATGTGTGTGTTTGTATATTATGGACATACATGTATATATTACAATATATGATATGCTATATTGCTTTTAACTAATGATATAAGGTATGAGAGAATATTAAATGATATTAGAAAGTGACAGCAATTATTAAATTAATTTCTACTCATTATATATTGCTTAAATTATATTGCTTATAGTATATATTACATAATATACAATGTTATATTGCTTTGAGGAAATAAGGTCATTAGAACATATAGAGGAACTTTAAGTGGTTTTGCCAAGTGACAAAAATCAGTGTTTAGCAAATTTTTATTTAGTACATTACTCCAATGTTTGCCATTATTCTGTCTGCATGTTTGGACTTCTTAGACGTCCAGCCATTCTTCTTTAGTCACCAACAAGTTACAATAAGGATTATGGCTTACCCCAACTTCGAATCGAAGGAACCTACAGCATTTCATGGACTGCCTTGTCCTAGAAGGATTTCCCTGTGTGACAGTTGGGCATAGGGTGAGGATGGGAATCACCTGAGACAATACCACAGCTTCTCACTATCCTCACCAAGGCCCCAGAAAGTTAATGTTAGTAAAGTGTTATACAATTTTTCATGTGTCTTATGTTTGCATCCGTGTCTGGCCTTGTTTACTCCATCTTTGAATGGAGAAGGCAAGCTGAACTTCTGACACTACTGAATTGGAAATCTTTATTGCTGGTATTTTGAGCAATACTATGATCTGGAAAAAAGAGAACATTGCTAAATTCAATGATGATGGAATGTTTCAGAAGATTGTTGCACATTATTACCGCACCATTCAGCATTTCTATCATTTACTTTGGTAAAATAGGCAACTAACACATTGATTTTTTAAAATTTCTTACTGAGCATATATTTTTGGTATTAAGAGTTATAATATGTCTGACATGAGACTTGAGTAGAAGATCTTTTATTTCATTATCTAGTGGAGTTTTAAACATTAGATAAAAAATCTTTGTAATGTCCTCCATTTCTGAGAAACTCACTACGAAGGGTTTTCTCTCCATGTTTGTGCCCATTTGGTCTCCTGAGTTGAGTTCATTCTTCCTCAATAGCTATGTCACTTTTGTTGGAAATAATCTTTTAAGAACCATTTCCACAGAAGATGAGTTCCATCATTCTTCTGATGGTAGACTCCCAGGTTCATACAGAATACAGAGGTGTTCTTCAATAGGGAAATACCAGTTGTTGTTGTTCTTGTTGTTGTTATATAGCATTTCCAAAAGTATTGGACATTTAGAACATTCTAGCCCAATGTATAAATTTTATTGAAATTTCTGAACTTTGGGTCTATAATGTTCTTCAAATTGCTTTAGAAAACAACACTATGCTCGCCCTTTTTTATAGTGTGCCTGCTAACAGGCACATGTAGGGACCATGTTCTCAGATGCCTGAGGCTTTGAAAGGTGCAGGCTTTTCTTTTCTAAGCCAGAATTCCAAGTTGTCAGTTTGTCTAGATTTTTTTTGCTTGCACTTTATTTACCAAGGTTACATTCTTTCAGTACCAAATTCTGGATTCACCATTAAATTGTCATGACATTTTATTCATGGTTCTTCTGGTTTATGCTTTATTCTCATCTGAATAACCACCCCAAAATGACATTATTAGAGTCAGCACAAAGGTGCTATCCCTGTGCCCCACAGGCAATCAGGGATGCCACAGTCCTCCTTTCTTTCATTTAATTCTAATTAGTGAGGGCAGCACAGGTTGTAGAATTGGGTAGGTGGAGGGCTGGGGAGGAATCAGAAAGGGAATACCATAATCAGACTATATTGTATATCAAAAATCTATTTTTAATTTAATGTAAAAATAGAGTAAACTGCTGGGTGTGGTGGCACACGCCTTTAATACAAGCACTTGGGAGGCAGAGGCAGGCAAATTTCTGAGTTCACAGCCAGCCTGGTCTACAGAGTGAGTTCCAGGACAGCCAGGGCTGTACAGAGAAACCCTGTCTCAAAAAACTAAAAAAAAAACTAAAAAAAAAAAAAAAAAAAGAGTAAGCCATTGAAATATTCTAAAAATAATAGAGAAAGGAGAAAAGTTAAAAAAATAATTAGCATAATATTGGGTTCTTGTACTTGGGGATCTAATTCATTGTAGCCCCTCAGCCCTAGTGCTGAAAGAATAAAATAATTAAAAAAAAAAACAAAAAGAAAGAAAACAAGATTTTTCTAAATACATGCCTGTACACACCCTATATTTTCATTCATTGCATGTGTAATGTGATGCAGAGCCAGGTATGAAAAGAGAGGCATTGCAGTAGCTCATCTAACTGCAGGAGAAAATACCAAATCTGACACCAGACATAGTCATTATTAAATTCATCCTCCTGAATACTCCTTTATTTAAAAAGAGAGACGATTTCACATTTTTAAATTAAGTTATATCTTCCTTTTGAATGTTTGCCATGTCTAACAGTACTACTAGAAAGAGAAGTTGGAAGATTTTTTAAATCTCACTATTAAATAATTATATAGATACTGACAGAGTGACTCATTAGTTGAATCCATTAATCTCATCGAAGAGAAGGATCCAGAAGGAATTGAAAGGAAATGATACACTACTTTCTCAGATTGCAGGATCCCTCCACCCACATCTTAAGAAAGGAGGTTTTATATTTAGCTTGACTAGTGAGATAGAAGTCACAATTTATATTGTTTGGGAGATAACAGAAGGAACCAATGGCATACATAACAGTTTTGTTTTCTTCATTTTCAAGAACAGAAAAGCAGTATGAAATCGTAAAATCTGTAAAAATATTAATATACATACTGTGAGAAGCAACAATTATGGTATGTGATGCTGTTTTGCAGAGAGTTGCACAAATCTGCAAAGAGAAATAACATCTTGAATCCAGGCTTTGTACAAATATACAATTATACACACATGCACACACAGAGAAGCACACAAACATACACACACAAATATATACACATACACACAGCTACACACACACATACACACATGCACACAGACACAAATGCATCTAAAACATAGAATCAGATATAAGCATATTCACACTTACACACATATGTACACAGATACACACATGCACGCATAGACACACACAGATACATATTCACATGCACAGACACATACATGCAATGTACATACACACAAGAAGAATCACACAATGCTGACACAAATAGACACACACACAAGCACTATAGACATACACAGTTACACACCAGAGACAACAACTCCTCCTTTTTCCTATCAAATGCTCATTGATTCCTTAGCAAATGTTGCATAGCTAAATTCTGTAAGCTTGCTTTGAAAGCTGAATTTGCCTATTTAAGTGAAAAAGAAAGATTTCTGGCAGGATTAGTGTAAACATGAGGTTTGAGTCAATTGGATTGAAAGTTTTAGTGGTTGTGTTTAGCATTGCCTGAACAATTCACTTAATCTCACCATAATTCAGATTTCTTATCTGCAAATGGGCAATAAAAATAGCTGATTCAATGTTGTGAGGGTGATATTAGTTAATGTCTGTCAGCCAGTCACTGCCCCCCGAGGTAGATGCTCAAAGGTGTACAGATCTTTGCACCTTTGTGTCTTTTCTGTTACAGATGGGGGTGGGGAGAGAAACTGAAGATCTGAGGCTTTAAATGAAGAATATTGAATCGCTGAGAAGCAAGATCTTTCAAGATGTAATAAACCAGCTTTCATCCCATGAGAGTTGTAGAACTCACTGAAGGGTAAAGAGTTATTACAAAAAAGCAATAACCACTGTACTGGGGAACTTAAATGGCTCACAACAAGGGGATGCATAAACCACTCAAGACCTCGGGAAAGGAAGGGCCCTGGATTTTCTGTAGAATAGACGGTTGGATGCTTGCTTTCTCCACTGTGTCCCACACCCTGCATTCTGAGAAAGCTGGGGGAAGGCAGGCCTCCACTTTCTTTCCATTTTTTTTTTACATGTTTTCTACTCTACCCTGAAGGAGTTTCTCACATAGTTTTTCAGAAAAGGTGAGGGTAGGTAGGGGATGGGTACTGCTCAGACCAATCTTTTAGCCTGTTGTAGGCTGACTCATTTGAATAGCATACCTAGTAGCGCCTGAGCTCAGACAAGCGTAGTGGTTGCTAATATCATGCAAGCAGTACTTGCAAACACCTTAAAATGACTACAACTAAGATATGAACACATGTGTGCTTTGCCTGGTACAGTTCCTGTATCTTTGAGACATTCTCTTGTAAGAAAACTCTCTTTAATGTGTATATAACTTCTCTTCCATAAGTATAATCACTATTCTCCTCTGAAATACACACAGATTGACTGTTGAACCTGCTCAGAACAGTATTTTAAGTTCTATGAAGAGCTGTGAAAACATGCAAACATTGACAATGATTCAAAATACATACATAAATCATGGGTGCACTATAACTTAGTGTTTATTGTGTCCAGTACTTAGCAAAACCTTTCAGACACCACAGGGACTCAATGGTTTTGAATTCAATTTAAACGGATTATTTAAATGCCATTTAGATGGTGAGAATATTAGAAATTTTCTTCCAAGTAGTCATGTTATTACAAAGTTCAAAAACAAAGACTTGTGTTCATCCTGTATTCCTACTGCTTTAGACTTGAATACACATTAACAATGGGATAAAGACTTTTTGTTCATTCCTGAGAAAATATGTCTCCTCAATACAAGTAATATGTCAATGTCTGTTGCCGGTTCCCAGTCATTGTACAAATACACATGGTATCACAGTTTTCATAAGAACTGGACTGTAGGAGACTTGAATCTTTATCCCTCACACACAGACAAAAATTTCTCCTCCTCCTCCTCCTCCTCCTCCTCCTCCTCCTCTTCCTCCACTCCTCCTATCCCTCCTCCTCCTCCTCTCCTTCTTCTCCTTCCTC
>NC_034596.1:6272717-6291559 GCF_900095145.1 Mus pahari | reverse complement strand
CCTAATTGGCCCCTTGGGAATAGAGGCCCCTTGGTCTTGCAAACTTTATATGACCCAGCACAAGGGAAGGCCTGGGCCAAGTAGTGGGAGTGGGTAGGTAGGGGAGCAGGGGCGGGGGGGGGGTTTAGGGAACTTTCGGGATAGCATTTGAAATGTAAATAAAGAAAATAAAGAAAATTTAAAAAAAGAACATTAAGCAAGAACCTCTAGCCTCTTCTGCAGAGGTGAGCACCAGAATTCTGTTTTCAATTTTTATTATTTTATTTATTTACATTACTGTCATTGCCCACCCTCTTTCACCCCCTCCAACAGTTCCTCATCTGATTCCTCATCTCCCTTGCCTCTGAGAGGGTGCTCCTTCACTACCAGACTTCCACCTTTCCTGGGGTTTCAAGTCTTTCAAGGATTAAATGTGTCTCCTCCCACTAAGGCCTGACCTGGCAGACCTCTGCCATATTTGTGCTAGGGGCGTGGGACGGGTCTGTGTATGCTCCTGCTTGGTGGCTCAGTCTCTGGGAGCACCCTGAGGTCTGGATAAGTTGACACTGTTGGTATTCCTTTGGGTCACTCTCCCATTCAGCTTCTTCTATCCTTCCCCTAATTTAACCATTGGAGTCCCTAACTTCAGTCCAATGGTTGGGTGTAAGTATCTGCTTCTATCTCAGTCAGCTGCTGGTAGGACCTCTCAGGGAGCAGCCACACCAGGCTCCCATCTGTAAGCACATCATACTATCAGTAATAGTGTCAGGCATTGGTGCCCTCCCATGAGAATGATCCCAAGTTGGGCCAGTCATTGGACCGACTTTCCTTAAGTTTCTTCTTCATTTTTGTCCCTGCAGTTCTTTTAGACAGGAGCAGTTCTGAGGCAGAAATTTTATTGTGGGTTAGTAACCACGCCCTTCCATTTGAGGCCCTGTCTGTCCACTGAAGTTGGGCTACTTGAGTTTCATCTCCCCAATGCTGGGCATTTGGTTAAGGTCACCCTCATTGAGTCCTGAGATTCTCTCAACTCCTGGGTCTCTGGTACTTTCTATAGGGTCCCCCCCCCAAATGCTGCCTATCTCCATTCATTCTCTTGGCCCTCTGGGCTTCTCTCCTGTCTCCCTCCCCCATACCTGATTCTATTCCTCCTCTCTCCTTCCTCTCCCACTCTTGTTACTTCATTGCTCCCTCCCTCTTCCCATAATTATTTCCTTCCTCTTTTTTTGTTTGTTTGTTTGTTTGTTTTTTGAGACAGGGTTTCTCTGTGTAGCCCTCACTGTCCTGGAACTCACTCTGTAGACCAGGCTGGCCTCGAACTCAGAAATCTGCCTGCCTCTGCCTCCCCAGTACTGGGATTAAAGGTGTGTGCCACCACCACCTGACTCCTTTGTCTTTTTAAGTGGACTTGAAACATCCTCTCTTGGGCCTTCCTGCTTGTTAAACTTCTTATGGTCTGTGGGTGATATCTTAAATATTGTGCAATTTTTGGCTGAAATCCACTAATACCAGTGAGTACATACCATGTATGTCCTTTTGGTTCTGGGTTACCTCACTCAGGGTGATATTTTCTAGATCCATCCATTTGGTTGCAAAATTCATGATGTTCTCATTTTTGATAGCTGGATAGTATTCCATTATGTAAATGAACCACATTTTCTTTACCCAATCCTCATTTGAGGGATATCCGGGTTGTTACCAGCTTCTGGCTATTAAAAATTAGAGTACTATGAACATGGTGGAGCATATGTCCTTTTGGCATTGTGTGGCATCTTTTGGCTATGTGCAGAAGAGTTTATAGCTGGGTCTTCAGGATGAATTATTTCTAACTTTCTGAGGAATCACTAGAATGATTTCCAGAGTGGTTGTACCAACTGGCAATCTCACCATTAGAATTCTGTTACTTCAGCTTTTAAGCTCTTCATTCAGCTCTTCTTCTTAGGCATTATTCGGTAGCTGCCACACATTTGGAGAGATTGTGATGTGGGCATTTAAGTCTATTTTTGGGTAATCATAACTGTCACTTTCCTTGAATATATTCTATAAGCAAAGTGATATAAAATAAGAGAGAAAACACCTTCATGGAAATTCAGTTTATTGATAGCAGTAAGACCTTCAGAATTTCATATAATTTGCAATGAATTTTGGTTTGTTATTAAAGAGAAAGAATCGTGCTTCTGTATGTTTAGGAAAGACTGCCAGGGCCACATTCATACAGCCATTGTGTTTTTTGTTTGTTTGTTTGTTTGTTTGTTTTGTTTGTTTGATTTCTGTTCATTTGAGACATGTGTCATGTAGCTCAGCATGGCCAGAAACATTCAGTATAGCTGACAATGGCTTTGAATCTGTGTTCCTTCTGCCTCTACCTCTACATGGGGCCTATAGGCATGTTCCACAAAAGCCAGTTTATGTAGTGCCTGAGATCAAACTGAAGGGTTCCTGCATATTAGGGTAAGAACTTTACCAACTGAGCTATCTTCTCACCCTATCTTGTATTTTTCTGAGAACTTTGAGAGTATAATAAGCATAGATGTTAGCCATACAAGCTAGGTGACACTAGGATAGGAGGAATAGACACAGGTAAAATGAAGAAGAAAATTGGCCACTGGAAAGAAGTCCTTCTTATTCATTAAACTTTAAATATTGAAGATGTTTATCAATCCATATATATATATATATATATATATATATATATATATATATATGCCTGAGTACACACACATGCACATACACACACACACACACACACATACACATGGACACACACACACACACACATCTGCATCTTTGCCTATCAGACTTTGTATTTTTTATTACACTATTCCCAGGTTTTTATTCTTGAAGCTCAGAAGTATATCATTAACTGTTCATTTCTAATTATTATTGATTATGATATGGTTTTCCTACAGTTGTTTCTATTGTGATGACATTTAATGTATTACAGGACAAAGTAGGTATGATTTTCCTCAAGCTACTGATTTACATTGAGGTCTAGAATATTCTCAGTCATCGCCTTCTCCAAAGCTTCTGTAGATGCTTTAAATGTACTCACTCTGCAATCAAATTGAATGTGAAGGGGATGCTCTCATTTGCATGCGGGCCCTACACTCTTTATCTTATTTTCTTTCTCTTTTTGCACAATTTATGTAATTTCATAAATTACTCCTTTAATCATGTTTTAAATACCCTTAATTCTTCCATTATGTATTTTTCAACATTTCTAATACTACCTTTTTATTTGAGAAGACATATTTTGTTCTTCATTGAACACAGATAGCATTTTATATTTTCTTAGATTTAAATTTTTGATGTGGAATATATCAAGCATCCAGATTTTATCCTCAGAGTCTCATAATTTCTAGAGTTAGAGCAACTGTCCCTGGGATTCTGTACTCTGAGTTCACAGTCTGTGTTCATTCATTGTGCCATGTATACATGGATATACATTCTAAGGTTGATTATGATGCAATAAATTAAATTTCATTCTCTGAGGCCACTGTTGAGAAAGGCTCATGGTATAGATAGCTTGTGTTTGCTTTTGTGAGCTCTCAGAAGATTTTCAAAGTGGGTGTTTTCTTTTTTTTTTTTTAATTAGATATTTTCTTTATTTACATTTCAAATGTTATACCCTTTCCTAGTTTGTCCTCGGAAAATCCCCTATCCCCTCCCCTGTCCCCCTGGTCCCCAACCCACACACTCCCATTCCTGGTCCTGGCATTCCCCTATACTGGGGCATAGAGCCTTCACAGGACCAAGGGCCTCTCCTCCCATTGATGACCAACTAGGCCATCCTATACTACATATATAGCTAGAGCCACATAAATATGAACTAACCAGTACCCCTGAACTCTTTGGAAGTGGGGCTTTTCTTATATAGTATGTGGTTCAGTGTAAAATTTAAAAAAATATTGAAACTAAACTTCATAGCTAAGTGATTCAAACTGGAGAGTGAAGGAGGCCATAGCATGCTGACATACATGACAAAATATCCTTTAAACAATCAAGAGCCTTCTACAATTTTTATGAGAAATAAATGGCAGGTTTAGTACTAGAATCCTTAAGAAGAACTGTTCTACCTACATCTGGGTAGTCAGTGTCTACAAGAAGTTTAAGATGAGGCAAAGGCCCTAAGGAAGTCTACTAGATAGTTGTTTATTACCATGATTATATATATATATATATATATATATATATATATATATAAAACATTATATATGATATGTTACATATATAATGTATTATATTACATGATGTATATATTTTGTATTTATACACACATATACTGAATATTTTATGTATTCAAGGAAGAAATGATGAAGGATTAAAAATAAAATTGTAGTAGGTAGATAGGGTAGGAATAATAGATAGTGAAGTCTCTGACTTTAGATGGAATCATACAGAAAAAATATACAGAAAAAAACATAAACAGAGCTGAGGTAATGCCTGGATTTCTGAACTGTGTTATTGACTCTGCATGGTAGGTATTCACATAGGGAGGTAAAGAATATATATGATGTTCCTGACTCTACAATTTAGTCATGGCTCGGTTCTAAGCTTAGATGCAATTTTGGGATGTGTAATACTAAACACCAGCAGACTGTTTAGCTTTCTAAAATATTTTCTGTGACAATATGTATGAGACTTTCAGCTATGTGAATATAACACGCAGGGAACTAATCAAGGATACTACATGGAAGCCCTCTATAAGCTTTACAGATAAAATGAAGACTTTCGTGAGGTTGACTACTGACTGAGCATTTCTTGATGGAAAAATACTGATAACTTAAATGATAGAATCCTGGGGAAATAAAAATTTAAGTTTTTATGGTCTGCGGAGTATGAATCAGAGAAGAATATTTTAGGGAAGTATGTGTAGGTAGGAATATTAGAATAAATTGAAATTTAAACAAGCACATATATTTTAAATTGAAATCACAAATGGGAACAACATAAAATATGTTTTGTACATAAATAGGTCATGGAAAGTAGTACCAATTGATTTTAATTTCATTGGTATTCTATGGCAAAAGATCCAGTAGAATGATCTAGTCTAAATATTTATAGTATATTGATATATGCACCTCAGAGTAGATGAATACAGCATTCAGTCACAATGTGATTGAAATGGAAAAACAAATAAACAACAAACAAAATTAGCAACCCAAGTTTTAAAAATAATTGTGGAAGGTTTATATTTTCTAAGAATTTTAGAGATTAAATATATTTGAGCATCTATTGGAAGGACATGCACGTAGAATGGAGCAAGGTGCATGTAAAAATTTGAAGAAAATATGAGATGGTCAAGAGGAGAAATGATAGCTAGGGGGACACAGTGAAGTAGGTGAAAAATATCTCATCTGAGATGAAGGTCCCATTCAGAGAACATTGACGTTTGTCTTCTACTAACTGGAAAGGGCAGCATCGTCTCTTTCTATATTACAGTCAATATTATGGAAAGAGCTAGTGCAAAATGTAAGCATGTATACCATATCAAGTATTGTTACACTATTCAATCCTTCATTCAAATCTACTAGGGGGCAACTCTTGTCTCTCCTTCCACTTCTCTTTTTCAAGAGATAATGGAGTCTCAGATTATTTAAAGAAATATCCCATTGCCATAGTTGTTTTAGGATAGTTGATCACACTGTGAACCCTAAGATTGTGTTGTTTGCCAGAAATACTTGTTTCTAGTGGTTGTGGGGCTCAGCCCTGGCACATACCTTTAATCCAAGAGCTTTCTGTTCATTGTAAACAGGATCAAATAAAGTCAATCATGGGTCAAGAGACAAAGTAAGCAACCAGTTGACAGGGAGGGAACATAGAAAACAAAATCAAACAAACGAACAAATAAAAAGCAACAATGGAGAATAAGAGGAAATCAGGTGGACAGATAGATGTATAGGTGGTAGAAGGGAGGGACATTCAGCTTGAAGGGCAAAATTGAACAATGCTTTACACCCTGTGCTTAAAAACAACACATGATTAGCGTAGGAAGGCTCGGAGAGAGACCTCCTGTAATACACTTAGGCCTCAACCTTAAGGCTCTGGCACTTGACACAGTTGGACTGGACTTACTTGTATAATCATCTCTAGATGATATCTGGTACGTTTTCTGGAGACCATTCCTTATTTCCTGACTCAAAAATATCTCAAAGCAGGACATATTTGCAGTTTCTCCACAACTTGCATACTTTCAGAGTTTTAGGAAAAATGCTGCAAATCACTACTACCCAAGGGACACTAGGCCACCACAGCCCTGGGCTTTCTCCTCTGCTCAGCAATAGTCGCTTTGGGGTTCAAAGAAAGTCAATTTCTGATGATTCTGAAGAGAAGATGTTGGTATGAAGTAGGAGAAAAATAAAATTATGGGAAAGACTGATATGCTGAAATAGAAAACTCTAGGTAATAAATGCCAACAAATTGTGAACTGACTTTATTTTTTAGAATGAAACATAAATTAATATTTTTCCTCCCATATACAGATGCTATAAATGTTTTAATTGCTGAGAAGCTGATGTAGCAATTTTTATCACAGATATGTATGAATAAAGAAATCATCTGCTATTTTAACATTGCAATGAAGGAGTTGCCATTCTTTTCAATGTTTGATATATGTACAAGATGCAAAGTAAACATTTCACTTTGTATTTGCAACAAAACAGTGACATACACGTTTTCATGTAGCAACTTAATATAACTTTGAATATTAATCCCCATCAAGTAAATGTCAGTAACTGGGCATTTTGAATAATTATTTTTCTTTTTTTTTCTATTGTAGCTAACACTGCTGTGAACATGCTGGTCTCTAAGCATTCTACTTCTGTTTAATGATTTCTTTAGCATGAGTGCTCATGAGAAGGGTGGTTACATTAGAAGCACTTAATTGTTTTCTTTTTTTTTTTTTTCTGTAAACTAGGGAGTTCCTGACACGAAAATAGAAGTAAAGAAGAAACCTGAAGAGATACAAATTTCTGAGTATACCTCCTTTGCTTCTTCTGGTATGTACAGTTCCTGGATTTAATTATTTCTTGTTCAATCCGCATGCCCTTCTGGAAACTAGCTATTCTAGGTCATGGGGAAATGAAATTCAATCTTCAGCCTCAGGTTCTAGGATGAAATAAAGAGCAAATAATTACAGTAACGCATGCATCGAATATGTGTCTCTTTATGATGCCTCTTCTTGATTTATAAAACATGTTCTACTGTTGTTATTCTTATGTGCCCCGTTAAATATTTTCTTTTAAACGTGAATACAAACCAGTCACTTCATGATGTGGAAATTAGCTCTATTAATCTTCTTTGCTCTTTTACACATTACTCCCCTAGTTTGTAGGGAGGAGGGTGATTCTAAATAGTCCAGTGGAGAACCAAGGAACAGCCCTCAGATATGGTGGATATTCAAAATGAAAAGTATTAGATTCTCCCAATTAGAATCCAGCTGGTTTGTGACATGAAAAGGAAGCACTCCTCTATCATATTAAATTACATTGAAAGAAAGTTCGGTGGTTTTATTGCTGGTATGACAGCCTCTTTACATAAGGATAGGCATAAACCCATAGTACTGTGTAGAAGAACCCCAAAATGCACAACTCTTTGCTAGGATGTAGTAATAAATCTTCAAGAAACACAGAATATGATAGTGTTTGTGTCTCGTTTGCAGTGTTGACTTAATGGGACTTTAAGCCTAATGATGTTGTCATTTGCTTACAACATACCTGTAGCACAGGGGATATAAAATTTTGGTAAAGTGGTTGACAGTCTTGTCTTTAGAAACAAGTCTCTCCTCTATGAGATTTATCTGCTTATTTGTGTGTTTGCTTGCTTTGAAATCTTGGCATCCTCTATAAATTTATACAGCCAAAGGGATTAATAAGCATTGAACATGAGGCCATGGTCTCTAGATCATGAATTCAATATCTGTGATGTCACAAGAGACAAACAACTGTGAAATCCCCCATGTCGGGTCTTTTGGATGAGACTCCGGGGGGAAGCCAACTCACATGGAGCGATCTGCCTGAGGTGATTAGACTGGCATTTAATTTTATTTAAATGTGTGAACACTTTTAATAAGGCTCTAGAGGTATTATGAAGTTTGTAGAATTTTTCTATTGGAAAAATGTTTTATTTTGCTTGATAACACATAGAAAAGCCCTTATTGTGATTAGCATGTGAATAGTGGGATCATCTTAACACTCTTGTTATTAATATGACAGATTTGATTTTCCCAAAGGTGGCAACTGAACCCCTGTCTCAGATCAGTTAATCCATGTATTTATGTAAATTGAACTTTCCTAACTTGTAATTTGGTTCTGGAGTGCATTGGATTTCCTACTGCCCTGTGGGGCTTATACACCAATTTAAATCCCTAAGTTACTGGCCTACATTATCTGATATAAAGACATAGATTTCTTGCCTGGATGTTGAACATGGTCTGTGTGTTTCTTTTGGGCAACAGTCAATCATGTCACTTTGGGATCCTGAAATTTGGTGCCACTGCATCTGCTTCAGAACCTTGTGTCTTTGTTTGGGTCCACTCTGCTTTGAAAATGGTTGCTCAGTAATCATTGAAGCCTATGTTATAGAAGGAAGAAGGAAGAATGGAAATAAGGGAGGGGGATAAGGTGAGCTCCTTTATTTTCACTTTTTTCTTTTTCCCATCTCTGTGTTAGACTTCAAGTTTTCTCTGTCTAAATATATTATAATATCATTTCTTTCCTATCATAATATGTCCCTTGCTTACATCAATGGCTCTCAGCCTACCTCTTCATTCATCCACACAAAGCAACTTCTTCATCTTGGTTTCATGTCCCAGAACATCTCTGATGGTTAAGATAATAACATCTGAAAAACAGCAGAGATAAAAATTTCCTTCATTTAGTTGGTTTCCCGAGGTATTTGTCACAGTAATGGTATGAACCCATGAGTATGTGATTCTTTTCACATTGCTCATGCCAATTTATTTCTACGTCCTGGCCAAGGATTGTGCATTCTGGGGGGTTTTCTATGTCACACTATGGGTTTATTCCTATCTTTCTGTAAAGTGAAACCAGTATGCACTTCTACACTGTAAGTTTCTTCTCCAATTTTGTCTTTTAGAAAAATAGCATTCCTCAATGAGCCTACTGCTTTTGCTTAGAAGATATAAGAATTATGCATTCAAAAAAAAAAAAAAAGGAATTATGCAATCTGCACTGAAGTTAGCAAGAATACACAAAGCCCTGGTAGCTTGAAAGCATCAGAGAGATGAGAGAGAGAGAGAGAGAGAGAGAGAGAGAGAGAGAGAGAGAGGAGACAGAGACAGAGACAGAGACAGAGGTGAATAGAAATTCAGATGATTTTAAATCCATAAACCTTTTCATTTCTAGTACTTATGTTTGTTGTCCATTTCACTAGCATCCCATTCAGTCAGTCAGTATTTCATCTCCAGGAAATTTCCAAGATTCCCATGTTTGGACCCCAGATACCTCTCGTTTATGGGCTGCCTCTCTTCTGTATATGTTGATCTGCTCGCTACTTTTCCAATGCTTCCAAGATTTTCTCATCTAAAGCTTTCCTAAATACTCTTCCCTCACTTTTCATGAGTATTGGATATTGTTATGTTTTTATGTCCAGTTATATTCTTTCAAACCAAGGATACAAACAATGAGTACCCACTAGATTTTTGATATCTATAATAATATGAAAACACAGGCCCATGGATTATGAAAACCCAGGTCTTCCAACATATAGTCATGGTACATCCTGTGGATATGAGCTACATTGTTCTAAATCATTTCAAGTGCATTATGGTAGTCAGAGATGTACATGATGAGCAGAAAGCAAGAAATCCGTTAAGTCTAGATTCCAGTCCCTTCTCAATATTAAGGATTCATGACCTTGGGAAACCTAACTCATCTAATGCAGTTCAGTTTTAATTTTCTGCAAAAAACATGACGTGCTTAAGAGTTGTCTTTCCTAGTGTCATCAGAAAACCAAACTTGTTATAATTTTAGAAAAGTACTATTTTACTTTTTTGATTAGTAATTTAATATATAATATTCTTTGAGAATTCCATTAAAAATATACTGCATATTGTGATCATATTCATGCTCTCTCCTCTGATTCTTGGAGCATTACCCTTCCCAAGCATGTAAACAACCCTGCCCTTTCTTTAAAACACATCATATCCTGTTAAGACCATCCATAATGTGCATGAGTGTAAAACCATCCACTAGAGCATGGAAAACCTACTAGGCAACAGGTCACAAAAGAAAGCTGACTCCTCCCCCTTCCATTAGCCATCATATGCCAATATCTCCTTAGATCATTGTGGAGTAGTTTGATATTGCATGACAATTCACATTCATACTGAACTTTTTGTAAAATCACATTGCATCTTCTGTACTTAATAAATGTACTCTACTTCTTGAGTTCCTTATATAGTTTGGCTATTAAGTCTGTTGGATGTAGCCTTGGTGAAGGCCATGGAAGTCCATTCTGTAGGCTGTCTTTTTGTCCTATTGATGGTAACTTTTTGCCATACAGAAGTTTTTCAGTTTCATGATGTCTCATTTATTAATTGTTGATCTTAGTACCTGAAGTGTTGGTGTTCTGTTCAGGAAATATCTTTTTACCAATGCATTCAAAGCTATTGTACACTTTCTCTTCTATTAGATTTAGTATATTCAGTTTTATGTTGAGGTCTTTGATCCACTTGAACTTGAATTTTCTGCAGGGTGATAAATTTGGATATATTTGCATTCTTCTACATGTAGGCAGTCAGTTAGACTATCTCATTTGTTGAAGGTTTTTGTCTCATTTTATGGTTTTGGATTCTTTGTCAAAAATCAAGTGTCTATAGGTATGTGGGTTTATTTCTGAGCTTTCATATGTAAAGTGAATAAATAAATAAATAAATAAATAAAAAACAATAAATATATTGAAATTATCAGGCAATGTTCAATGAGAAGAAAAGAACAGGAAGTCATAAATAAATATGTTAAATTATACTTGAGAACCAGTCTCAATATTTTAAAACCAGGCCATGTATTTATCCTTTAAATCCATGCAGTTTTCTTCTTATTTTGACAGCAGGCGTCTCTTTTTTCCTCCTTAATTTTATTTCAACAAATAGTTTCCTGCTATGCGTGTATATCAAATGAATGAACAACTCAAAATAAAATTTAAAGAAAAAAGTATGTTGGTGCAAGATTTGTATCGATTGACAGGTTGGGATTTTTTTTCTATTGAAATGGTGGCATGCCTCTCAGAAACTCAAGGAGAATGACATGGACACAGTGTGGGGCACTAGTTCAAACTTCTGTTCCTTTGTATATTTCATGGTCTGAAAGCTGGAGGGTGGACTTTTAGGTATTCTTGAGTTTGCATTTTCTCCTTGAGGATGGAAAAGCAGGTACATAGGTGCACAGTCATAGTGAATGAAGAAGTAGAAAGGTTTTTCTAGAGTATTGTGCTAAAGTGATCTTTGTAAAGGATCAGCAGAGGTTCTGGTAGGCATTTGGCAAAGCAGGTAGATCTTGCTTCTATTCATTAAAGGAAGAGCGAATTATTCCTCCCTGATATAATGGCTCTGACCAGAGAAAGCCAGATCACAACCTGCTGCTGACAATTACCACTAACAGGCTGAGGCGCAATGTCACATCGCACTGTCAGCCTATACCACATTGCTGACAAAGACTGTGACCTTTGGTGGACTTGATTCACTAAAATAATGAGGGGTCAGGAGGACACTCATTTGCATAATGTAAGGAATGTATATGTTACTGCCAGAGAAGAATGCCATGTATAATGAAAATGCTAAGCATTCTGTCCTTCCTAACTAGATGTGTAACCCCAGGGTCAGACACAATGGAAGTATAAAACCTTAGAGCATTAATCAGATGCAGAGCTTGTAGAGTTTTTTTTTTTGTTTTTGGTATCTCTGAAGCCTTACTTGGTATAAAATAGAGAAAAGTAGCCAGGAGGAAAATGCCATAAAAAGAGTTTAGAACTGGAAAGCAAATCCTCCTTCTATTCTTGCTTATTAAAACCCATAATATAGGCCATTTATTCTTCCCGAGGCTTAGCTTCTCAAGCATGAAATGAGGACCATGATTCTGTGGGCCTAAATGAAGCAGTGCCAGGAATACTTAGGTTACCATCAGTGCTGAGTATGGAGTAAAACTGTTAATGTCAGAAAACAGCTCGAGATGTTATTAGGTCTTAGGGTAGGTCTTACAAGAAGCACTCGCAAAGAAGACTTTTGTAATGAATTGTCAGTGTGGGTGAAATTGTGGAGTCAATTGGCAAAGAAGAGCAGACAGGACTTTTGTGAGTATGACTCTGAGTAAAGAAGAGTGGAGAAAAGGTTGGATGAGGACCTAACATCCAAAGAATTTTCGTTCATTCTAAGGATTGGAAACACTACCCAAGTGTCTCCATATGAAGGTGGCTCTTATGGTAGATCTGGCTGTCCTTTGAAGGGTATGTCTTAGTATCATTACCAATCTTGATCTATAACTGAAAGGTATTTCCTTGGTGGAAACAAAGGGGGGTATACAGAAGTGCAGTGGCTATGTCACTGTTGTCCTTTCTGGTTGTAAGTGTGAGAAGATCATCTCCATAAGTGCTGCTTATATATCATACTTTAGGTGTCTCCGATGTGGCAGCCTGAAATATAGGCACAGCAACTAGCTAGTGAGAGAGAGGGCATAGTTGAAAGCAAAGAAACTGTGAAGCAAGGTGATAAAGGCTGTCAAGTCTTAACATCTTCAAAGAGGCCAGTGAAACTGAGCCATAGCAAATAAGGCAAGAACAGCATGAATCAGCTCATGGGGCTGGCTGGGGCCACCTAATTCAGAACCTTGCTGGACACATGAAGATTATGGTTTGGTAATTTCTCTTGGCCTGTCATGCAAAATCATTAAAGTATTTTTTAAGGCAGATAATAAATAGCCTGGTAAATGTTAACATTTTAAGATACTAGTGTGTCTGGAGTACATGAATTATTTGGGGGCAAGAGTGGAAGAAAAGAGACTAGTTATAAAATCCAATTCAGGTAAAAGGATCAGACCTGGGGCAGGATGATAAGATGATAAGAAGGCACACACTTGAAAAGGAACTACCCATTGTGTGATGTGATGGAAGTATGTATGACAAAACTCTGCTGCAGGAAGGAGGAAGACAGCATTGGGAGGTTTTGCCGGAAACTTTGGCCTTCAGGACATGGTGTTTGGTACTGTGTTTTCTTTAAGTAGAATACTGAATGGTAACTAGTTTCTAGGAATTAGATATGGTTGGGTTGAGATGCTTAATTGACATTTAATAAAATATATAAGGATGAGATCAGAATGTATAATTTAGGAGATCATTGATGTATTGGTTATATGCAAATACTTAGTTAAAATTACATTGCATAATAGACATGACAGGAGGAGAGAGATCCTAGGATCACATCCTGGAGGGGTACCAGGCTGAAATAATCTATAAGCAGTAGAGCAAAATGCATTATTTGGAAATCTAGAATAGGGGAATCAGTGATAATCCATTATAATTTAAACCAAAGTGAAATGATAACACTTTATACTCTATTTCAATAATAGAAATTTCACTAATAGAAATTTGAAAATTGGTCAAGAACCATGTTGCTATTGTATGGTGTTTACTAAACCCTTACAAAGTTATAATACTTAATGTATACAAATAACATACAATAATATAAACAAATACTGTGTTCATAAAATATTTTCCTGGACAATATGATTGATCATTATATATTATGATAATGTTGGGGTCTTTTTTCCTTAGGAATATTGGAAACTTTAAAAGAAAAGTAACAATAGGTTGTGAATTTGCTGAGTATTTGGTGTCATCAAACATAATATTTACAAGACAGGACTTAGATTTTGCTGGTGGGTTGGACAAGAGTTTGGCATACTTACAAATAAGGTTGGACATACAACCCAAAAGACCATAAACCAATGATTACCACAGTACTATACTAGTGTGACATTTTATCTCACTAGTAAAAATTGCTCCCCAAACTTTCCTGCTGTCTGTGGGTTCAGAGGCCACTTCTCAGATAAGCTGAATTAACTATGGAAATTCAGTATTGTTTGGGTTTCCTTGGCAAGTTCTTTATTACCAAGATTTTCCTTTTATTCTTGATGACTTTTATTGTAAAATCCATAAATATATTTTGATTATACCCACAGCCCCAATAACCTTCTTAACTCTTTTACTTTCTTGCTGAACATCTTCCAAATGAGCTTTGTAGTTGGGGTGAAGTGGCAGAAGTTGACACCTCCTTTACTATCAATCATTACCATCAATATTACCACATAAAGGGATAGGACTTGTTGGGACCTCCTTTATCTCTGATAGGATGTTGAAGAAACTTCTCTTCTTCAAGCATCAATGGCTGTTGTAGGTCTAACAACACGGTTATGAAAATTCTGAGTAACTCAAGCGAGGGTCATAATATTGTCTTCAGACACACATCCTACTTTGTGGTTCATGCCATGTGATCTATGATGCTCAAAGGTGGTGCTTTATAACTACTACTTACTAACCAGGAATGCTTAATTGTGGTGGTTTAAAGAAAATATAAACAAGGAGCTTAAAGTACACTTGCTGTGAGAGTGTGGGCAATGGTCTGACTTTGAAGATGAGTCTCCATATGTGGGCCTGTCTTATTATATGCCAGGGAACCCCAGGTGTAAAGACTGACCAGGAATTTATTTATTTCACTACCATTTAGTATCTGAAACAGGTGTTAGTGGCTTTGAAAATGAAGGGAACATCATCTGTGTTTCCATACTCCATCGATTCTGAGACAGTAGGACCTGAGGGAGTTTGGCCTGGAGAAAACACTGATGACATGTGGACTGTCAATAAATATTTGATGTGCTGTCATGTGGAACAGGAAGCAGGCTTGCTCTGTTTGAATCCAGCAGGCAGAACGGGGACAAATATATGAGAATTATATGGAAACAGATGTGGACTCAACATCACAAACATCTTTCTAACAGTGGGAACTGTTTGAAATTAAATAGGACAATTGCACAAAGAAACTAGATTATTGTTGCTTGGAGATTTAAAAATGACTATTTTTTTCATAAAACATTTCATGAGATGATGGTAGGCAATTTCCAATATATCATCCAGGTAAAAGTATTAATAACCCAATACCTCAACCTGAGTTATATTTGATGGAAGAAAAGCACTTCTCAGGTCTTTCATTCTATATACATATCACTTAGCAACATGTGTCATGATTTCAAACACATAATAATCAAGGTCTCCTCATATACATTGAAATTCTTTCAGGAGCCTAGTTATCTGAATGTCTTTTAATTTCTTACTAATTCCCCCTTTTATGTTTTATTTAATTTTTTGTTTGCTTGTTTATTTATTTATTTGTTTATTTCACTGGGTCCTCCTCTAGACCCAATTTCACTTTTACTCCTTTTTCTAGAAAATGTGTTTTTAAAAAGAACACACTTTTTGGCATCTACTTTTTTTGACAAAGGTATTATTCATATTATTAATGACATTATTGACATTTTCTTCTGTTTACAACTAACAACAACAACAACAAAAAGGTTCCTGTCTTATATCTTTCATGGTTTGTGTTCCTTTAAACTAGTAAAATTTTATATGTTATGACTGCAAAATTTGAAGGGCGATTACCTCTTATTCTTTAACTCTATAATTTTAATTGTAAATCAATACCATTTTTTTAATGTTCCGTTTAAGGCTTGTTACCCACCACTTGCTAACTAAACACTTTTATGGGAATATTATCTACAACTTCTTTACCCCATTAATAGAAGTCAGCCTTTCTCAAGACTTGACTATGTGGATATCACCCATCACCATTTTTAGCACTAATACCACATCTTTGTATAATTGTGATGATACAGGGATTTCTGAATAACATGGAAATTATATTTTTAATTTTTTGACAATCTCAATTCTGTTGTACATAATGGTTGTTATAATTAATGTTCTCACCTTTGTGTGCATGAGTATTCTTTTTCCCACATTCTCTCCAATGGTGACTGTTCTCTTTTTGATACTAGTTGGTCTTTGCGCATTCATTAATCAAAGAATTAGGACGTTCTTTTGTTATATTTGTTTATTTTCCAATTGTGTCATTGAGTTAGGGATAGTAATTTTTATGAAGTTTATTGTTGGCAAATATATCCTTTCATTCATTTCAAAGGTTTTCTCAGCAGTGAAACATTGGAGTTTTAGAAAAGCTCAACCCCCATTTCTTTGTGACCTAGGCTTTAGAGGGCACATTAGAAAGAAACATTGCCAAACTCAATGACAAGAATTTGTCTCTCACTTTCTTCTGACAGCTGTGAACTTTCAGATCAGATGGTTATATTTTTGTTGTGTTGTATATTCATTTTTTATGTCATTAAATAAAACTCCAATGTCAGTCTTCTACATTTTCACATTCATTTTGTCAAAACTATTCACTAAAGGGATTGTTCTTTATCTTTTGTGCATCCCTGACATTTTTATAGGATCTACAGGTAGAAAATGTATTTTTTTCATAATTGTTTATTCAATTCTATCACTGTTGATACAGATTGCATTGTATGGTGGCATATTTGGATTAAGATAGTGAAATATGTCCAGATTAGATTCCTTTGTATTAACTCTTTTGTGTTTTAAGAGAGTGTGTTATGGCTGATTATGGGATTGCACATGCCAGCAAGATGTTGCTGACAGGACCTGATATAGCTGTCTCATGTGAGGCTATGCCACTGCCTGGCAAACACAGAAGTGGATGCTCACAGTCAGCTATTGGATGGAACACAGGGCCCCCAATGGAGGAGCTAGAGAAATTACCCAAGGAGCTAAAGGGTTCTGCAACCCTATAGGTGGAACAACAATATGAACTAATCAGTACCCCCAGAGCTCGGGTCTCTAGCTGCATATGTAGCAGAAGATGGCCTAGTCGGCCATCATTGGGAAGAGAGGCCCCTTGGTCTTGCAAACTTTATATTCCCCAGTACAGGGGAACACCAGGGCCAAGAAGTAGGAGTGGGTGGGTAGGGGAGCAGGGCGGGGGGTATAGGGCACTTTCGGGATAGCATTTGAAATGTAAATGAAGAAAATATCTAATAAAAAATTGAAAAAAAAAGAGTGTATTATGATTTCACATACATTTTAGGATCATCTATTTCCATTCTGTAGTAAATGTCATTGGACATTTAATAGTCTTACCTTTAATCTCTCTTCATTTTGAGTGTATGAGCATTTACAGTGTGTTTGCTCTTTAATTCTATGAGCATGGACTATCTTTCCATTTCTTTGTGTCTAGTTTCATTTGTTTCATAATTGTTTTACAGTTATCACGTTAGAGGTCTTTGACCTTCTTAGTTCAATTCACGTAGCAGTTTTATTTTATATTTTTGAAGTCATTTTAATGGATTTGTTTGCTTGGTCTACTTTGAGGATGTTTAGTGTGAGTTCAAAGAAACTGCTAAGTTGTAGATTGTGAAAATTTATTGAATTTATTACTTTAGAAAGTCTTCATTGTTTACAATATGTGGGGGAATGAAATCTACAAAACAGTATGATTGCTTCTTTTTCAATTTGAATGCTTTTACTTTTATTTCTTCCCTAATTGCCTTGGCTAGGACTGCTATACTGAGTAAAATTGTTAATATAAGAAATCTTTGTCTTGCTCTGATCTTCAAATAAAACTGCTGGCTTTTAACTGGTGAGCAGGATATCAGTTGTGAGCATAGATAGTCTGGCCCTAGATAGGATTTACTCTCAGATGAATTCTTAGAAGATTTCTTTCTTCTTGAAACAAGGTTAAATTTTGCTAGATATATTTTATATGCCTACAGAGATGATCATGTGGTTTTGTCTTTTATTGTGTAATGTTGTATTTCACATTTACTGGATTATATATATTAAGCCATCATTGTATTTCAGGGAAAAATCATGCTTGAACATAGTGAATGATATTTTTAATGTACTGTGAATTGGATTTGTGCATATTTTGTTGGAAAGTACTGCCTCTATATTTATCAGGAATATTGGGTTGTAATTTTCTTTGAATTGTAGTGTTCTTTGGCCTTGATATTATATTAAGTCTTGCTTTGCTAAATGAGCCTGGAAATGTTCCATTTTTCTCATTTTTTGGAAGAGTTTGAGAAATCTTGGCACTAAATCTTTGACTACTTGGTAGAATTTACAAAGGGAAGTCATCTGGTCCTGGACTTTTTATTGGGTGGATTTGATTCTATTATACTTGTCGAGGATATTTTTTATCATTTCCTGATTTAATATAGGTATGTCTTTGTAGAAATGACTGTTTCCCTTTTTTTAGATTCTGTTGATATGTACAATTCCAGAACAGTTCTCGTATAAACCCTTTGCATGCATGTAAGCATCAGACCAACACTCTCCTGACACAAGCTCTGCACTATCCCACTTAAAGGCTTAAGTAGGGAGTTTGCCTATAGATCATTGTAAATTATCAACTCACAGTCTCTGGAAGAGATAACTTGGAGAAGGTTTTATTTGTTGTAACAGGTCTCTAAGGTATTATTTGATGCATGAAAATGCCCAACACAGAGCCATAAGAATTACAAGGAATCACGGAAACATGTTGTCATCGAAGGAACAAAGCAAAGCAGTTGTGAGTGACCCCAGAGAAATAGAAAGCCTCAGCCTGTGTGAGAAAGAATTCAGCATGATTTACAACTTAGTGAGCAGCAAGGGGACACACATAGACATCCGACAAAATTAGGAAAACAATATCCAAGCCCACTTCGAATAAAATGCAGAAATCACAACAGCAACAGTGCCAATCAAAAAAAAAAAAAAAAAAAAAAAAAAAAAAAAAAAAAAAA
>NC_034596.1:6246709-6272478 GCF_900095145.1 Mus pahari | reverse complement strand
AGAGAGAGAGAGAGAGAGAGAGAGAGAGAGAGAGAGAGAGAGAGAGTTGCTTAAAGTAATTACTTAAAGTAATTATGACAGAAAACTCCCCAAATCTACAAAGAGAAATGAATAACCACATCCATGAATGCTGAAGGGCCCCAAATGGATTAAGTACAAATAGATCTTACTAAGACCTTATAATTAAACTAAAAAGTCAAAGACAAAGAGAGAATTGCAAAAGCAGTGAAGGAAATGCAGCTCTTCAGGAATGTAAGATGCCCCGTTCGGCTACCAGCATATTTCTTGACAACAACCGGGCAGATCAGGAGGTTGGGTGTTATGCTCTGTCTATACTGTCAAAATAAAACTCAGACTATCAGTCAAGAACTTTATATCTGGCTAGGCCGGCCCTCATAAATAGAGATAGAATTGCACAGAGAAACAATCCCAAGCTTAGGAATATATCACTATAGACTTGGATCAAGATATGCTAATGAGAGTTCTTCAATTTAAAATAGAAGTTAACTAACAATACAAAAATAAGAAATGACAAAAATCATTATATAAAGGAGGATTATCTCAAACTCAGAATTTTGTAGCCCTGTAACAATAAGATGTGAATCATATTTAACTGTAGAACATAGTCAAAATACAGAAGTATGAAATAATTCACTAATAAATATGTTGATGTTTTCAATATGTGGGTCGAGAAATTATAGCAACTTTGTATGTGTTTGAATGAAAGTTTTATTAGCTTAAAATAGGCCACCATGATATTTACAAATTTCCCTATGTAATATTTGTGGTGACCACAGAGAAAATACAGATAATGCATATTTAAATGGTAAGGAGAAAGATTAACACATGCTACAAAAATAACAAATATTACATCAAAACACGAGGGAGGAAAAACAGAAAAGGAACTGAAGGGTATTAAGAAACCAAGGAACAAGATGATTGCAGAAAACTCTTCCTTAGCTTTTAGACTCTTCACAGCTTTATTAATACTTACTTTTCAATACTCATATATTACCTCTAATATGAAATTCAAAGGTTAGAAAATTTGTTCTGTAAAGAGCCAGAGAGCAGATATTTAATTCTACTTGGCTGTATGACCTTTATCCTCATTACTGAGCCTGCCACTGTGGCACACATGCACACAAAGCCACAGGCAATACATAAATAAATAAATGTAATTTTATTTCAAGAAAATTGTATTTATAAAACAAGGTAATATTTGGCCTCAGGGCTATGAATTTCAGTCCTGAATGTGTTCTTCCCCCTTAGAAGGAAGATTACAGAAATCTCTGTAATTTTGATCATTTAGACTATCCAGACACCTTAGATGTCCTGTAATTTTTGAGCCATGAAAGACATTACTTATGTAGAAAAGAGTGCAAATGACTGGGGAAATTGCCAGCTTCATTTGAAAGTGTTTTCTTTGCTGTTGTTAAGTAATGAGGGTCTGATTGTCCCTTTGACCAAAATGTATGCCCTATTTGGTTCAATTGGAGTTTGCAGGGCATCTGTCTATATCTGATTCATTTATATTTTGTGTAAAATTATTCTTCCTACATTATTTAATATTAATTTGCTTCATTGGCCTTGAAGAATGCAGAGAGAGAGAGAGAGAGAGAGAGAGAGAGAGAGAGAGAGAGAGAGAGAGAGATTCATTCCTCGCTTTTGTGGTTTTCCATCTTACAAAGGTCACCTCTCATTGCAAAAGAAATTAAGAATCTGAAAACATCACAAAAAGCAAGCGTTGAAAATAGGTCCATCAGCCACCCTCTTACTCATTCTAAGTAAACTACAATGTGGATAGCATAGCTGCGATATTTCTTTAAAACTGTCAATCCTCTTTTCCTTACCTTCTGGCAGCAGCAGAGTTCTGTAAACATTGTTTGGTGGAATCAAGGCTGGCGCTTGCAGTCTCTTGAGTTTTCAATGCAGGGCTCTCTCTCTGTACCATCACTCAAAACCTCACAAGTTACCTTTTCTCCTGGTAGAGAGAGAGAGCATCATCTTCACACTGCGTTGAGCCCCAAACTGTTCTCAGATTATTTCAAGGCACTTCTCTCCACTTTGGAACTGTTCTGAACCTAAATTTTGCTTATACATATACTGGTATTCTTAAAAGCAACTCTTCAGGGTTATCTGAATCCATAGAGAGAATGCATAACCATTAAATATCAGCATTGTTATTCTCTGAATTATTTCCTATAATTTAAAAAATTGAACCAAAAGTAGGGGGCGTTTTAAACATAAATAAATACTGAAAACGTTATCCACAAAGTTGATTTTCAAATACTATAGCAAGATGATTTTCAGTTGTGTTATCCTAATAAGTAAAAATAGAAGACAATAGACTAATGATGTATTTAAACTGTTGATTGAACCATTTCTATAATCAGCCTTTTACTTAATAAAGACTTACCTAACTTACAAGACATCTAGATTAAAGGTTGAAAACAGAAGCCTTCATGAAATTTAAGTTCTGAAGGAATGAGAATTTGTTGTTTATATTCCTATTTTATTTATCTTTAAATTGATCCATTTATTTTCACCTCAGCTACTACTAGATAGTCATTTTTGCCTGGTGAATTTGATGTCTGAAGGGTCTTCGTGAGTTAGTATTTCCCACTTTTTATAGGGATTATGCTTTGGTAGTTCTAAGTCAAAATTTAAAAAACAAAGCAGGTCTATTTACCATCATCACTAACAGCTTGAATATTTATGTGAATGTATAGGCATAATTTAGAAAGGATTATTATTTCTGTCATTACCTAAGTGGCTAATTACTTATCCCAACACTTTGTCCAAAGTGAAATTTTATTTGTCGATTTTAAATATTTTTATTAATGATATATGTTAAGTGTGGATATGCATTAAAGTATTAAGGTATTAAGGGCATTGTTTTTTTCCATTTTTTGGTATCTTTTAAACCACACTTTAATTAGCATAGGTTTATATTTTAGTATTTAGAGAACTTAATTTTCTTTTTGAGTCACACTATTAAAATAGGGGTTTAGTAGAATTGCATTTGATTTGGAATGCTATATCCAGAAGGAAATAATGAGGAGATTTAGGGAAGGTAATACTCCATGTATAATTGTCTGAATATATTCCTGCTGCCAATTAAACAACAGCATTATTGAACAGACAGAGGTGAAAATGCCTGGTCTGACTGTGTGACAGGGATAAGACTGGTAAACAGTGTTAAAGTTACAGGGTGAGTGTGAAGCGAATCTTGGCTATTCATCAAAAATAAATGCCCCCCACTCTTTCTTTACAATGAAAAGCTTAGTCTACATGCCTCGCCGACCCCTAGTGAATACGTGTTCTATGTAACATCTCTGTTGGTATGAACGACACTATGAGGTTTGTCCATTTTTCTGGGTCTACCATCTTCTATCCCTTCCAGGAATCATTCATTGTGAAGGAATGGGGATGTGGAAGGACTCGGAAAATATTTTAGGAACTAGGTTAATAAAAGGAATAACTCGAATTTTAAAAATTATATTTACTCTCTGAACCTATGTGTATGGGTTCAGGCTCATATAGTAAACAAGTAGAGGCCAAGGGATAAATTACAGAAGTCAATTCTCTCTATGTGCATTTTAAGATGAAATTCAGGCCACGAGACTGCTGACAGGTGCCTTTCGCCAGCTGAGCCATCTCTCTGGTCCTCAGTTTATTTTTTTTGAGGAAACAATGAGATAGAATTAGTATAGACACAATACAAACCCTTCTCTAAAGAGTCATGCATTTAAAATTAGTTTGTCAAATTGTGAGACAAGTTTCTAAATTCCTACTCCCAGCTCCACACCACCATGCCCTATTTCTCATTATCCAGAACATAATCACATTTTCTCCACTGAAGAGCGACAGAGCTGAGACACGCTTGGTTTTGGTCCCAGGAAATGGCAATGGATTGCTGCACATGTAGTTTATCTCTGCTATAGAGCTACAGTGAATTTCAATTGAATCTATTATGTGTAATCTTTAATGTTGTCCATTGACAAATTCTTCACTAAATACTTATAAAGTATATATTTTATCATGACAAACTGATGATAATTTGATGTGGTTCCAAAATGCATTGTCATTTTTCTTTTCTTTACTTTTTTTTTCTTTTCTTTTCTTTTCTCTTCTTTTCTTTTCTTTTCTTTTTTTCAATATTAGCACGACTTTATTTTTTATAAGATTTATTTTTTATTAGATGTTTTCTTCATTTACATGTACTATCACACAAATCCAATATTTTCAGAAAATTTCCAAAGGCCAGGAATCCCGACAACTAGAGGCATGTGCTGTAGTGTTTATCACATAGGTGAGTTTTGACTGGCAGTTTTGTGCATAAGTAATTAACATTGTGTTGATGCTATTCATACTCAACTTTATGCTTGATGGCTGATAGAAAGATCTCTTTTATCATCAACTTGAAGAAAACATTTGACAAGGAATTAACTGGGCAAATAGTTTTTATGACTCTCAGAGATGCTACAGGTCTTGATTACAAGGGAACAGAGATGAAAAAGGTTGACTCAGATTCAAGCCAATTTTTACAGCTTGAGTAAATAAAGGTTTCTTTCCTAATTAGTGATATAGAATGAAAGGTGAGTTCCTGATTTTTCTTTTTTGAGAACTAGATTAACTTGATACACTTAGAGAAATTCAGGATGTTTTATCTGAGTGGAAAAGTAAAATATGGTGCTCAGAGTAGGTGCTCATATCCTGCTGAGCCCAGGGCACCTGCGGAGTAATGCTGTGGTGGTCTGTGATCATCACGTTGAGAAGTCTGTATGGTTGTTTGTACACCAAAGCAGAGGATCATTAGAAGAATAAGTTGTGGTAAGTTTCCTACACCCATTTTGAAAAGCATTTTTGTATTTTAAAATGCCTGCTTATAAAATAGAAATTCATTCTAGAATTTAACTTTACACCACCATTCCTTCAGAGATGGAAGTCAGTCAAGCAGAAGTTAGGAATCACCATTAGAGGATTTTTGGAAGGCTTCCTGATGTTTTTGCTCTCTGTCCTTCAGCCATTTGGGATTAACTGATGAATCCTTCAGGCCTCAATCCTTTTGTCCTTATCCATTTCCAAGCATTGCTTTCTTGTTGTCTTCCTAAGCGCTGCTCCCTTTGATCTTCCTTCTTCCCCACTCATTTCCATTCTGAATGAAGGGATACCACTCTTTCTTCTCAAGTTGTGTAGCTCTCCTCTAACACCTTCATCATTTCATGCACATATTATTATTTTGAATTCTCTTCAGGCACTAATTTAATATCTCCGAAAGAGTGCAAAATTTATTTTTGCTCTCCATGCCATATTG
Organism: Mus pahari; assembly: GCF_900095145.1. Taxonomy (NCBI): domain Eukaryota; kingdom Metazoa; phylum Chordata; class Mammalia; order Rodentia; family Muridae; genus Mus; species Mus pahari. The sequence goes on along the minus strand of NC_034596.1, from coordinate 6,267,161 downwards.
AAGAACAAAGCCACTGTTCAGTTAATCAGGCTTACACAGAACTGCGTGGGGGGATGTTTTAAACATATGGATTGAATTCTGAAATCATTCAAACTATTCAGAAGCTTATAATGGAGATGTCCAGAAGAAAGACTTTGTGGGGTCCATCCCTAAGTATTGAGAGATGTGTGTTTTAGAAGTGTATTCTAAATACCCAATGGGGTTTGGCTTCTCATATTTTTACAGAAATAGTTTAACCTTCTAGGAGAACATTAAGCCCTTTAACACTTTTTAAAACTAGTTTTGCTGTTCGTATTTAGAAACACAAATATATACTGGTTCCTATTACCCTTTGGTCTCTATTAATTAACCTGAGATTCTCTGGTAAAAGTTGCCTGCTTCTGCATAGCCTCACTACTGTCTTAAAAGTCAAGGTATCACCCATCTGCAGGTCAGGTATCCCTGGCACGCTCCTTTGCTGTTTTGAAAATGGTATTGATGCTGTTTTGTCAGTCTTTGTAGGTTTATACTTTAAAAAAAAATATTGATTTACTGCCACTATGTTGGCATTTCAGGACGAAGGTAAGGTAAATGTATTTGTTCAACCCACCATGTTTCACTTCCAGTTTGACCTCAACATTTAAAGGGCAGCAACTTTCAGGATATTTGTCTCAAAGCATCAGGAGACTGTGACTTCTCTCAGAGTTTCCCACTGCATTGGAGACACGTGTGCACCAGTGCTGTTATGCTTCCCTACTGCTTGCTTCTCATAAAAATACCCATCCTTCTAGAAGCATTCTGCAAGGTCTCAGAAAATATTTTATTAAAGGAAAACATTGTTGTCACAAAGAGTCATTCATTAACTTCAAGAGTAGAACTGGTAGGAAGACATTAGCGATCACAAGATTTCTCTATCGTTGTGCATTTATATATTGTATATCTTTACAATTAAGACTGAAAATATATAGCCAAGACATTTAAAACATAGATTAAAGGTAGTGAAAGTTTTCAAAAAAAAAAGTATAGAAAGATGGGTAGAGAGGAACAAAATTAAAAAGCTAGGGAGAAAAGGGGGCTTGCTAAAAAGTAGCTGCATTCACAGGTCCACCTATAGGGTAGCAATCCCTTCCAACAATAATGATGCTCATGATATCCATAGTGATGGTAAAATGAATACCACAGCTGCTTTCAACTTCACTTTATAGTTGAAGAGCATTGGGTATTGCTGTCCTATTTTCTGAAGCTCTACCTGAGTTGTAACTAATATTTCCTCACACTTCTTTGCTAAAACCCAGTGAAATTCATAGATCTTTACAACTTTAAGATATAAGAAAATTCAATGAAAAAAGCATGGCTTATGCAGCTTTGAATTCAGACCTTGACAACCAGACAGGATTTATCTCATGCATATGTATTAATTTTAAGTGCTTTTCTGTAACAGTCATTTGACATTTAATATACCATAATTGTATTATTAAATTTAAATGCATATTTGCAATTCTAAAAGCACCACTGAACTTTATGGATGAAAAATATATTCTCCTTCACCTCGGTATCCTACCACCTGCCAGTTGTTTAAGCTTTACTCTGTGAGTTTGATTTTGCTGCCCCCCCCCCATCTATGTGCAACCTTCTACTCTCAGCCTTTCCCTTTCTTAACATTTACTTATCTCGTCTCTCTGTGATCCACGCTCACTTACCCTCAGTTGCATCTCGCATCTTCCAATGTGTAAATGCTCCTTGCTTCTCATCTTTGTAATGAGTTCCCTCATATATCCAAATCCCTCACTCACTGGTGGTGGTGGTTCAGGATGCTGAAATGCCACTTGCTATTCATCTGTGAAGTGTCAGCGTATTCTGAGAGTACATTCTCCCAAACCTTTAAGTAGCCTGTCACAGAAAAGGCTTCCAGAAATGGGTTTCCTGTCATAATTCTTTCAAGATCAGAATTGAAGGGATGCTAAATGTGGGAAAACGAAGAAAAAGTATGATCTAAATAGCCCATGAATCTCGCTCTTATTTGGGATGCAAAATTTTACTTCTTTTATCTCTGATTTAGATGTTCATTAAAATGTGGTACTGGATTTCCTGCTTTCTACCCATTAACTATCTATACCTCTCATATGGTCAAGTGTTAATCATTCTTCAGTTTCTTAAACTTGTATTACCACTCCTAGAAAAAACAAACAAACAAACAAAATCCAAGAAACTAGTAGAATTTATATCTATTTCCTTGTTGACAGATAGGGTCTCAAGTAGCCTAGGTTGGCTTCAAATTCGTTAAGCAATCAAGGCTGACTTTAAACTCCTCATCATCCTGATTTAGCATCCTTGGTTTGTAATCACAGGCATGTGCCACTCTCTCTAAGAAGAGAAATCATTGGGTATTAGTTTAACTGCCAGCTGACTTAACACAAGCATCCTCTTCCTCCAGTGATGCCAGCTGACTGTTTATTGTAAGTGCTTCTGTCACACAGAATGTATTGTTTTGAGTTTCTTGAACACACCTTCTATTCCAGAGCTCTGTTGCTCGTATACATTTTTATCCACTCTGGATAGCTGCTGGCTAACGTCTCTGTATTACTTAGCTTTCCATATCTAGAATCTGGCACAGAGCATGCCATAAAGTGCTGTGAAAACATGTGTTGAGTTGAGAAACTAATGCTGTTAATCTTGCTCGCCACCATTTCTTGTAAAGCCCTCTTTAGACTTGCTAAGCTTTGCCAGTAAGATGCTTTCTCCATTGAACCTGCTTTCCCAGCACTCTGCTGTCTTCCCTTTGTTCCAGCTCCTGCACTCACCTAGCCTGGCAACCCTTTCCTCCCTCAACTCAACTCCTCAATATGCTTTCTTCCTCTATCTCTCAGTAGTCTCTGCTTTTTTAAAAAAAACTATAACTCATAATTACCTACTCTCCATTGCTATTTCCCTATTTTTGAAAGAAAGCCTATTTCCCATTTTATGAAATAATAGGGTTTCTGTTTATCACAAATCATGCTGTCAGCCATTCTTTCACACAATCTCTCTAAAGGGAACATCTTGTTCAAGATAGCATGAGCCTACTCTTTGTACTTCTGAGAGTAGGGCAGAGTTGATTTTAAGCAGTGTTCTCAGACTACCTGATTTTACTCATGCCTCTTTCCCTGTATGGAAGCAATCCACAGAAGAAACCAGTTTAAGCCATCCATTATCCCATTCTTACACGGATAAGTTTATTATTATTATTATTATTATTATTATTATTATTATTATTATTATTATTATTTGTAGACTGGATGACCAGATCTCACTATTGTTTCTCTTTTCGTGAAACCATCAGCGTTTACAGTAAGTATGTCATTTCCTTGCACGATTCTTTTCTTGAATGAAGTCCTCACATATTATTCCATTGATAAGTTTTAGGCTAATGCCATGGACTCAGCGATCATTTGACTTGACTATGAGAGATGATTGTGTCCAAGATCCAGGTGCATATGACACCTTCCCTCCTGATATTGCCTCTTCTTTCAGAAGGATTATGTGCCCCAAGACTCTTGGTATGGCTTACAGAATGTAGAAAGTGTGATATTTATCATTTTATAGACTATCATGATTATTTTCTTTGCCACATGACTAGCAAGATTTGAGATAGAGTTTGGTTTACTAATGTAGTCTCAGGAGCAGGAACGAGGAAAAAAAAAAACATAGTTTTAGCTAAAGTTTAAACCATGTAGCACCAGCAAAATAAATAAATAAATGAATAATAAATAAACAATAAATAAATAAATAAATAATAAATAAGACTGTTGCTAAAATTCTGAAGCTGGGTCAATGACCAACCAACCCCCAGCAAACACAGGAAGAACACAACAGGAAATGAATGGAAATGTCAGTTGGAAAGAGCTGTGTAATTCAAATTTACTAGTTGTGTGATGCTCTAGTCACAAAGAGAACATTCTAATTCATTGACAAAGTTTGATCGATTTTTTGCATAACCAGCTGCCACACAGTTTAGACACCACCTGGAAAAGGTCTAGTGATGTGGTGGGAATCCTGACTAGAATACCCTGATGAGGTTCACCATGGGCAAGCTGCCATGGGATGAAAGCTGCTTGAGAGAAGGAATGAAGAGCATCAATATACAACCATCCTGATGATAACGGAAGCTAAATAACAAGATAACTTCCTAAACTCCAACAAGCAAAGGCTAGCTTACTAAATCCAGGTTTCAAATTGTGCATGTTGAAACATATAGAATACATTCTCCTAGGACGAAGAAAGGACACTTACAATCATAGAAGTTTCCCAAATGGGTCACAAAGAGACATATCTGTAAATAAACAGAACTTTAATGACTGTTAGAAAAGCTCCTGGGTGGTGGACCTTTAATTATTAGAAAAATACATGCAAAAATAACGTGGAATTCAAGAAGACCAGGAAACTTAACAGAAACCACTATCCGAGATGCCACTCCCTCCAGAGCATAGAGTGTGAGTTAGAGTGAGGGTGGTTTTTATATGCTCCTTAAAATAGAAAGAGCATCTGTCATCCAACTTGTAGCAGATCTTCTCTTTCTTTTGCACTTGCCACAGGAAAGCTGCCTTTATGTGATTGTCACCAGCCTTCTTCATAAATCATGGCTGCTTTGCCAAACAGATACATGCATGGGTAAGACTGTTCTCTTTCACATAAGCCTCATAAATCAACACTACTGAGCAATTCCCAGTATAGGTAGACTTTTACTTTTAAAATTGGGAGAAGTAATAAAAATAGACCATGATATCAAATAATAATAAAATAACTTAATTTTTTTCTCTGTGTTTGTCGGAGAGAGTGAAACAAGAGACTGGAACAAAGAAAAATTCCCTTATTCAGAACCTCTGGATGAGGAGCCAAAAGGCACACTAACCCTTGCAGATGTTTAATGAAAACATTTTTTTTTTCAATTTCATGAGAGGATGATCTTTGATGAAGGAGGCCATCCCTGATACCGCCTTTACCTGTTACTAGACTCACTGGCCATCCCTCAGACACTTGTTCTCATTATGAGTTGATGACCAAAGAGATCCATGGTTTAAATTAAAAAAGAAGAAGAAGAAAAACCCTGATGACTATATTGCTAAGTGCTCATTTGACATGTTGGCTATTTTCTAAACAGTTTACATGCCAGAATGTGTTCAATCCTCAACAGGTTTGCTAAGATGTGCTTAGCTGGTAACATTTTTTTTTCAAAGGGAAGGAAATTGAAGCACATAAATGTCTAGTAATTAGTACAAGTTCATACAGCTAATTTGAAACAGGACAGGATTAGAACTTAGGCTTTGTATCTCCCTTCCCCCCAAAAGATTCTACAGCACAGTTATAGTCTTCACATGCACAAATTGCTAAGGCAAATGCCTGGGTAATAGGATCTTGATTTCAGTAATGATCAGTGTGAATATTTTTGAAGCTTTGTATCAGATTGGGCAAAAGCTTTGACCTTGATTTTTAAGTCTGTTTGCAAATAAGCTTTTCCAGGTATAGAATCCCAGGAAGGACACATTGGATCATAATTCTCAATAGGGTATATATTGGATAGTGTGGGTTCTGGAGAAGCCTCTAATTGAATTAAGCCCCCAGTTCATGTAGCACTGTGGTTCTGGAAATAGACATCGAGATAGTGTATGTCCAATGTTTCTCTGTCATATGTTAGAGGACATATGCAGAAATGTTTTTTCTTTATATTTAAGGTTTTTAATCATATGCATAACCAGGGGCCATACTGTTATTTAGGTTTCGTAGGATGGTTTCAGAATTTATGCATTATTAGTCCTTTGATAAACATCAATAAATGATCATGGTTGATCAATTCTGTCTTTAATGCTTACTGTCAGAAACTTTGCTTAGAGAGTCCACACTGTAAGTGGGACATTACCAAGTCTCCTACCTAAGCCATAAGAAGGAAGAGGATTTTAGAAGATATCTTAGAGAAAAACCCCACCCCCATCCTGATTCTTCAGAACAAGAACATCCTGATTCAAAGTTGAAATGTATGACTCAGGAAAACAATATATTTTACACTGATTTGGACATGAGGTGAGCATGAAGAGAAAAATGTGTATCCTGGTGAGTCTGAACAAATGCAGAGTCTGGGTTACATTTGAAAGTATCTGGAGAATGCCCATATCAGATCTGTTCTTGAAGCCCTATGGTTGCTTTGTAGAAAGAGGCATACTCTTTTCAGTATTTGAGTTCTCCCTTCACTTCAGCAGTGGCATGGCTAGGAAGAGACACAGGTGGAGGATTTACTTCAGGTGAGTTCCTGAGGATCAGTCCCACACCATTGTGCTTCCGGTCCAGTTTTGTGAGAGGTGGCAAGGCACACTTTGAGCATGGTCCATTTTAAATCTGAGATGGAATGGGGCTCAGCTGGAGAACAAGCTGCATTCTTTCACAGAGAAGGGGGCAGTTCTCAGAGCCACCCCCACAAATAATCGCCAAGTCTCTGTTCACTTCCCATGCTTCTGTAGCTAAATAAAGTTACCTGAATGTATTTAATTAAATCTTAGAACTCCAAAATTCATTTGTTCTTCTAAACTAACCATCCTGCTTTACCTTAACGGTTAATAATCAAGCACCCCATAATATTCTTTGACTGGCTATCAGGGAACTGAATGCAAAGATTTGTAGTATATTGACAAAGTTTTGGTCTATTTATATCCATCCCTGTTATTGTATCTCTGCTTATTTCTGAATAAGTGTCTTTTGTTGTGTATCTCGGGTAATTCATCATAAGATGTACATTGTATGTAAATAATTTATGAAAAGGAAACATAGATTAGGCATTTCTTTTGAAATGCCTAAGCTAGGCTATATGATAATTTCATATTCAGTTCACAGAATTCTTCCTCATCTTTCCTCATGGCCTCAGAGGGAAGTGTCCCTGTGAAGTGTTCCCACTCATCTTGTAAGAACTCACGACAAACATTAATCCAGGCGGACTTTGTCTAGTATTAAAATGGATTTTTTTTCAAGGAGGTCCATTTGAAAGGGCTTAGATGTTATGTGTTATGTCACAGTTTTTCAGATAGCAGGTCTGAAGATAATCATTTCTGAGGAAAGATGAAAGGAGGCCAGCACAGGAGCCTGTGAAATAATGGTAAGTCTGGAGAGCAGGGCAGATAAAAGGAGGGTAAAGGGCATTGTCAGTGTGTCACACAGGCTTTGGTTCAATCAGAACACACAAAAAATGATGAAAAAAATCATACAAAGCACACCCTCTGCCTTTGTTCTCCCCTGTGCCTTGGTAAACAGTGGGCAGGGAGGCAAGGGTCTTATCCCCTGAGAATGTGCCATGCAGGATGCGTTCCTTCCCTCCTGTGCTGACTCCTCTTTCTCCAAGCTCCTTGCTTTCTTTCTTGCACATTCTCCAGGGCATTTTCATGCTTCCTTTCCTGGATAGCTTGGAAATTTCTATTTAATTTTTGCCCTACTATATCTTTTTTTTTTTTTCAGATAAACGTTACTTACGCTTGTTTGATGACTTCGTTTAGTAAAGTTTCATCTGTGGCTTACATGTTTAAAAAACTAGACTATATGTTACAGTGAGCTTCTGTTCTGGCTACAGAGAGGACAAGCCTTCTACAGTCTCTATCACCCACCCAGTGTGCTCAGACCTGCACCCAAACCCTACATCGCCCCAGAATTGAGCTGCCTGCATGTGGCAGCCACGAGAGCAATGTTCATTGATTCACCTGGAAAAACACATCCCATTTATCTTCTCCATTTGCATGCTACTCTGGAGGAAACCGTGGCAACCCGTTCCTCAGTTTGTGGGACAATTCAGGCAGCTCTCCATCACTAGAAAACACCAGATGGGTTGGATGGAGGCAATTTTGCAGAAAGTGCTTTGAGAGTGGCTTCTTCAGTGGTCTTTCCAGCTGGAAACGGAGCAGCCAGAAAGCACTGCCTGCTCAGCCCAGTTTCATCGCCTCAAGAGCTGCAGATGGCTTCCCCAAGCACCTGAAGTCGGCTTGCCTCCCTGATGCATAAGCAGCAAGCTGTAGAAACTCTCCTCTTTGCATAGTATAACTCAGATGCCACTTTGTGCATTAAAAGTAAAAGTAAGGTGATAGCATAGAGTGGGAAGGAGCCAGAAGGTGGGGAAATGAATGTTTAATGCTTGATCCACCTTCGGTCTTGCCAAGTGTTCCAGAATGGCACATCAGGGAATATTTATAATACCACTTCCTATGGGCACACATAAAGCAACATTTTGAAAATAGCCCAGGCCTCATCCCCCAGAGAAATGTGAGTTTGTGAGTTGAATCTGAATCGATTGTATAACTCTAGCTTATTACTAAGTACCATCATTTTTCTTGTGCCTTTCCTTTTACTTTTTTTTTTTTTTTTTGTCTCTAATGTGTTGCCAGTGGTCAAATTGGCTGTCATCAAGGTATTGGCACAAAACACTACCGCCATTAAGTATTTTCAGCCATGTTTAATGATTCTTCTGTTTGTTTTCCAATTTAGCCAAATGTTGGGAGCCAGGGCTAGGAGTGATTGGCAGATCTGTCCTGGAAAAGGGTTTTCAAATAGTAACCCAGGGACAAATGTCAAGAAAACAGGCAAAAGTGATCTTTGGTTTTCCAGAACCATCTATAGTGGCTACTATGTATGTGTTGGATCCAGGAATAGTCTATTGTCACCCAAGACCTCTCAGCTGCTGCCTGCTATTATGACAATTTTGTACCCGAGTTGATTTTTCCCCTTTTCTGACTCACATTCATTTCATATCTTTTCCCCTATTTCTCTATCCAAAACTTAGTCCCAAGGACGCATGATTTCCTTTCCACACTTTGCCACTTCCCAATCCTATGAAGGAGGCAGAAAACAGAGCAAACTCTGGGCTTGCTTCTTTCATTTGCCTCTCAGTCCTGATCTCAGGAGCAAGATGAAGGACCTTGTATTGATAAATCTAAGCTTGATCCAGCCCAGCTTGGTGACTGCAGTGGCGCAAACAACTAGGAAAAGGGTGTGACTTTTCTACAAAGTAGCCTTCTGGATGTGTTAGACTACACATCTGCTAAGAGATTCTGCTATGAATCTACTACACGTTATTCCAATGGTGGCACAATTAACAGTAAGAATTGACATAGTGAGCCAGCTCTCAAGTGGAATCTCTACATGGGCCTAAGAACCACTATTGAACAAGAACATGCCTGTGTATTAGAGAATGGAATTTTTCACTCTCGTGCCTGTGGATTCATTTCCTTTTCATACAGAAACTTGTTTGTGGAGAAGGAAACCTTTAAAAATATGCAATGGTGTGTGACTAAAGCCAGGAAGTAAAGGTGTAGCCTCTGCATGCTATCCCAAACTCCAAGACTAAAGCCGATATCTCCTTAGACTTCGCGTATTCCCTAGAGAAGAGCATCTCCAGAATGTTACAAGCTAAGCTGCTACCTGATAAGTTTTGAGACCAGGAAATGGGAGAGAGACCCCTGTAAAAGCAAAACTGAACAAATGAGCAAAGAATGAATATTTACAACCCAATATCTTCTGTTCATCCAGTTGTGGATCTGGTACTTAAAGTATTTTATTTAATGTTTATAGTGACTTTACCAGAGAATTAAAATGAAGTAACTGATTGAATACTGGTGATTTGCTAAATGCTCAAAGATGCTGAATGATGGTGCCATAATTCAAATTCAGATCTAATTGACTACAAATTATATATTGTCATTTTAACATTTAGCTTCTGCCAAATAACATGTAACATTTAAACAGTGCCTTATCATATATAAAACCTGTCTACACACCCAAATGCATTCGATTCTTAGCCAGTTTGAGCCAGTTTGAGGCCGGTGAAGGAATTATTGTTCAAATAATTGCTTGATTTCCCCAGATCACAGGGCTAGTTAATAGTAGAATTAAGATTCAACAGACTGTTCTTGTTTTGAATTCCTTAATGACTACATCGTCTACTAGATAAATACTATTAACAATAGTCATTCCTATCAGACATTATTCATAGTGTATTCCTTTCCTTCTTCCATATAACCTTCACCACAGAACCAAGTGAGGTGAGACCCAGTACCGCTCTAATTTTGTAAATGGAAAATAAAGCAAGTTTTCCCAGGCAGAACAGCCAGTGTGGATTAGAACTTTATTCCACACACCCTGAGCTTGAATTGGGGATCCAAACTCCATCACAGTGCTACACCCTGTTTCTGCCTATATCTGCCTTTTGCCCTGTAACAAGATGAAGGTACATGCCTCTCTTGGAGGACATAAGAGGAGAGTATTGATTCCAGCTAGAAACTTGAGTCATTCTATGAAATACATAGCATTTGAGCTACCCCTTAAGAGACTGAGAATCTAGGAGAAAGTTAAGTCTAGTACACGTTTAAAATTCTGTAACTTCTTCAAACACAGTTCTTCCTATACACAGTTTCACATTCTTTTCAAGATTGCACAGAGCAATATAGCTATTCTTTTTTTTTTTAATAGTGTACCACATTCCAATTTCCCTGAGCTATATACAAAGACATATACAGAATTTATAGGAATTTCTATACATTTACAGAATTTAGAAAATATAACTACGGATTATATGTACATATACATATATGCATATACATATATGTCACTGCATGGAGTCAAATACAAGTTGTATAAATGGAAAGTGTACAATCATGGCTAAACTAATTCAGCTCCTCTTGTAATAAATACAGTTTAAATTGCTATGTGGGTCTATAAAATAAAAAGCTATAGCAGTCTATTAGTGCTTAAGTGGAATGCCCTAGTGAGGGTTTCATTCATACAGTGCTATAAGGCAGAAGTAAAACTGGATGGTAGCATCAGATTGTAAAAGCTTTATTTCCATATAATTTTCAAGCACAAAGAAAACTTTTTTCCCCTGTAAAACAAACCCAAGTCCTCAGTTGTTTTAATTAGCGATCTTGGAGACATGCCGCACCTGTTCCAATTCATCTGTAAAGATGAAAACTCCTCACCCTTTTCCTTTGCTGACAAGTTAATAGACATTTCTAACTCAGGAGAGCACAGAGTTTTGCAGCTTTCTTGTGACAGGCGAATAATAAAACTACATCAGAACGTGGCAACCTCAGCGAGTGTGAATTCCTGACCAGGAAGATATGTTCTCCCTTTGTTCTGCCTGCCGAGGCTGATGTAGCTCTAGTATGGTGTCCTATTTATATTAACTGGTATAGTGAGGTAGAATTTACATAGCATAAAGGGCACAATTTAAAGTGCATAATTAAATGAGTGACATGCTTAAGCAATAGTGCAACACTCAGTACGATCTGGTCCTAGAACATGTCTGTTACCTCAAAGGAAGCTTAATTCCCCATAGTTCCACTACCTTTGACCCCTTGATTGATACCACGATGCCTCATTTCTCTAGATTTTCATGGAGAAGATATTGACTCTTCCATATACTTTCTACTTTGTTTTTTGGGACAATAAATCGTCTACTGATAAGTTTATATATGAAATGGCATAATGGGGAGTGGGTTCAGTCTCTCTCTCTCTCTCTCTCTCTCTCTCTCTCTCTCTCTCTCTCTCTCTCTCTTCTCTGTATTTGTGAGCACATGTGTGCTGTTTCTGTATATTTGTGTTTATGAGTGCTTGTATTCATGTATCCAGCACAGAAATAAAAAGAAATATAAGTAATCTTTCATGAGCAGAGGAATTTGCAAGGCATGTTCTACTTTCATAGCAAATGTTGCCACTAGTAATATTCAAAAAGGGGTAGGCAAAATGCATTTTACCTACAAAGGAACAAAATGTAATTTAGGGGATGGTTATGATTTAGGAATTCTGCATTTGTGATTTCTCTTCTTGCTAAGATTTATTGGTGACTTTAATATCAATATTCAAGGATTTCAGTCATTCAGACATGCATGGAGAAGGGTTCAGTTCTTATTCACTGATTGTAGTCTGAACTGAGATGTATCAAACAGAGATGGCCAGACAATAACAGGAGGTGGGAGCAGGAGAGGGGTGTCCAGTACGCCTTAATGTCAATTAGAGGAGTCAAATCCATTTCTGATTCCTCTTTGTAAAATAGTTTCCAGTGGCGTAGTCAATGTTTCTGACACCATTTACTACTAATATAAAATCTACTGGAATAGGTACTAATTAGGACAATAGACCATTTTGTAGATTATTCTTTTCTAGTCACTCAGTCAATGTTAGTTAGGAGAATCTAGAGAACATGGTACCTATGAAAAATGAGAAAGAGTTGTTTAAAGTTTAGCTAGTATTGATTGCAAAGGGGAGGGCATTTACTCCTAAAAACAGTTATGGTGTCCATAGGAATTTCATATTATATATAATGGCTACAGGTCTTCTCAGATTTTCTTATATGTTAGCACTTCACTGTTATATGTCAAACCATTGCTAAATCTCAAAAGTAAGCTGGAGATGTCACTTGAGGCTCTATCTATTGGGAAATTGTTTTTCTGGAAGTACCTGGATGTAGGGGATGCTATGAAGCTGGGTCTGGAACAAATGAGAGTTTGATGAACATATGATGAGGTTATGGACATTATTCTTCTACATTGTCATTATCATCTGCAGTAGATGTCCCTTACTCTAATGTGTGGTTTCTACTGATCTCAAAGGCAAAACAGATTGGTGTCATTCTTCAAAGGGAAGAGTATGAAACCAGACAGCTTAGGATCTATCTTCTGACAACCAAGCATGAGAATGGTTTTCTTTTCGTGTACCTGTGTGTGTGTGTGTGTGTGTGTGTGTGTGTGTGTATGTATATATATACCCATATATATACATATATATATATGGGCTGTGAGTAGCATTTTCTAATTATATATATATATATATATATATATATATATATATATATATATATATATATATATATATATATATATGAAACACAGCTAATTCAGATTGATTTATAAAACATAGGCCTGCTTCTATGTATCACTGTTTCAAACAAAGCCAGAGTTTACTGAAGAAGCACATGAATATGTGAAGTTCTAAGGACTGAATGGAACTTATATGTTCATTGCTTGTTTGTTGTGATGGAGTCTCTTAAAGTAAATCAGGCTGGTCTTGAATTCATTGTGTAATCAAGCTTGTTCAGAAATCATGATAATCCTCCCACTATACAGTCTCTATAGTAATGAAATTATACTAGGGACTATTACTTTGGAAATGGCTTATGAACATGAGCAAAATAGTTCCCCATTGACTTTCTGACATTGATGTCCTATTATGTAGGCAAGGCTAGCTAGTGCCTTGGATTTACCCTCATGCCATGGAACAAGAGACTGACTTTTCAAGAGTGCGATCCAATTAATGTTTCATTCCCATGAAGATCAGGGAGTTTTCTTATGGCTATTCTCTGAAAGAGTCTCTTCTCTGGCAATATATGTCTCTTTCAAGAATACAAAGTTGAAGGATTATTTGTACAAGGTGAATATCTTGTTAAAAATAATAAAAAAGAGAGATTTTTCAAATAAAAGTGTCACTCAGATGGTAAGAAGTTGAAAATCTTCATTTGTTTGCTCATATGTATTTATAACTGGAGAATGAAGCTTGGTATTGGCACTGTACTACAGACAAGTATGGCATTCATCTTATGCCAGATTTAAGAGCAATATGCCTCCACTCTTCTAGCCTTCCATTTGAAAACCACTTAATATTTAATTAAAATATAACTTTCATTTCATAAAAACACTTTCATCATTTCAATACATAAATTTAATATATTTATTTACTTCATGGATCACTAATATTTTATTGGTGTTCAAAAAGATTAATTTCCAAATAAATTGAATATTAGATTCATAATTAAAAATTTAACACCCTTGCTATCAGTGACTAATACAATCTCATTCACGTTCCCATAAAATTCTGTTATAAAATGATCCATGAAAACCTTAAAAAGTCCTTAGACTATAGGGATATAAAGAACTCACTTTGCTAGACATGATTCGCATATATTCCTAGCTAATAAGGAGATAGGGGCAAGAGGACTGAGAACATAAATCTACTCCATGCTGTACAGCAAGTTAGTGTGAACTCTGGGAAACTTAGTAAGAACGCATCTCAGAATAAAGCAGGTCTAGAGATATAATCAGTGGTAGAGTGCATGCCTGGTGTACACTTGGCTCTGGTTTCAATCATTACTGAAAACCAAACCAAACCAAACCAAACTAAACTAAACTAAACCAAACCAAACCAAACCAACCAATCAACCAAACACCAAAACCTCAGACCCCAAAAACAAGAAAGCAATTTTGCTTGAAAACCACACAATGTGGTTTTTATCTTTTATTTTCCTCCTTTTCTTCTTTCTCTCTCTCTCTCTCTCTCTCTCTCTCTCTCTCTCTCTCTCTCTCTCTCTTCTTTAATCAATAAGCATAAGCAGCTACCCAAAGTAAACCATGCATTCTTCTAGGAAAGAAGTTAGAAAAGCTTTTGTCTCGATGCATTGTCTAGCCCTTCCTGAGTGGGACCAGAAGGCTTTTAAGTAGAAAATAACCATTAATAACCTCCTACAAAACCACCATGACTATTTTCTGGACCTAAAGGAACTGTTGTGCAGTGACCAGGAAAGTGCAACCAATGGAATCAAAGTTGAAACCTATACTCAGCACTGAAATCATATTCATGGTATAGTTACACAGTCAGCGATGTACAAGATCCCACTATTCTCTTCGACCATATATTAGGAAGGTACTTTCTACTATTATGAGAGACACTTCTTTTCTGAGGAACACAAAGAGATAGAGGTTCTGGATAAAGGGAGAGATAAAGGGGACTCAATGGTTGAAGATGCAGATGCAGAAGATATAACTTGCAGTTGAGTTAGCATTGTTGGACATGACACGTGTTATATTCTTTCTTATTAGCTGCTACACAAGAATGCTTCCTTCAAGTATCTGACGACCTCATAATTTCCTTTTGCATATTACTTATGAATTAAGGATTGACTATTAAACATATGAACTTGCTATTTAAAATATTTAAAAAGGCATAAACATAATACCTTAAGGAAATCTAACACCTTGACTAGGCTAAATAAACACACAAAATAAATGTAGTTACAATATAGATGAAAAAAAGAGTGAGGACTTAGATGACAGATATAGATATGTCAGGTCACTTCACGGTGTTGGCACATGCCTTTAATCCCAGCTCTTGGGAGGCAAAGGGAGGTAGATCTCTGTGAGTTCGAGGTCAGCCTGGTCTACAGAGAGAGTTCCAGAACGGACAAGGCTTCACAGATGTGGGCTTGAGTACCAGCGGCTTTCCACGGAAATTTCTGGCCAGGCCTGGTGCGAGGGTTCCAGTGAAGGGAAGCCAATGTGGGCAGGGAGAAGTCGCTTCCCCACTTCCACTGCGCTGGTCAGTTCCACCTCTGTCTCTGCATTCCATGCACCCTGCACTGAGTCTGGTTCAGGCTGGGCCAAGGAGTGCGGCCAGTGAGGAGTGCTGCAGGGCCTCAGGCAGCCCTTAGGGAGAGCTGATGTCTCCCCAAGTGTTACAGCTCTTAGGACAAAGGCTCTGATGACTGAGTAGTTCCCGCACACCTTTATTCCCTGGATAGGATTTATATACAGTTTTGGGGATGGTTGAGGGTTGGACAGCAGGTACTTCTCATTGGCTTGGACGGAGAGTTTGGGGAAACCTTATTTGCATATGGGAGGGCCTGGTGCAGCTACTACTGTGATTGATGCCCATACCTCTCTTCAGGGGGCTGTGGGAGGTTGTTTTTTATGTGACAGGAGCCAGGTGCTCAGGAGGCATGGCCGAACTCCTATCCCATGCAGGTGGAAATCACCTGGGCCTCCGCGGTTCCAGACCTTTGCTCGACCAGGGACCAGGCTATCTGTGCGCAGCCCATCATCCCCCACACAAAGAGAAACCCTGTCTCTAAAAACAAACAAACAAAAAGATATAAGGTCCCAAATAACTATTAATCAAGAGTCGGGTATAACTTAAGAGTAGAGAGGCTCTCACAAGTCTGGTCTCAACTAAAAAAAGATCAGATCTAAAGATATAGATGTAAAGTTGGGGTGGTTTTACATACCCAACTGGAAGTATTGGGTAGTATATGACGACATTTTTACTAGTCAGAGTGAAGTGGTTTCTTCTGGCCTCTAAAAGGAACAAGCTGGGAAGACAGCTAAAATATCATAAATGAACTTTGTACGTCTAATCATGGACCACAATGCAAATATTGTTGGAGCTGAGAAGGTTGACTGATCAGAGTATTGATCATCAGTAGTAATACTTCAGGAAATTGAGACAGAGAATAAGATGGAAGCTTTCCTTACATTTCAAGGAATAGAAGAAATATGAAAATGCCTAGAAATAGGAAATACTTATGGAAAGAATGAGCTGAAATCAAATCCCCAAAATTATGTATGCATAGGGTAGTGTACACGAAAAGTCACATGAACAGAGTGATCAATTGACTCTATAGATTCAGGAGATACCCTGGGACTGAAGACGTGCTTCAGCATTAAAGGGTTCTTCCTACTCTTGAGGAAGACCCACATTCAGTTTCTAGCATACATATTGCTGTTCCAAACTAGCCATAACTCTGGTTTCAGGGAATATGAAATATTCTCTCTGGGTACCAGGCATTCATTTGGTGATGTACTCATACATGCAGAAAAAAATACTCATGCACATAAAATGAAAATAAATAAATCTTAATAGAAAAAGAGTACCTGTTTAGAACAAAAACAAAAACTGAATTGTGGCTTATGTCTGTAATCCTAGCACTGGGGAAGCTGAGGCAGTAGGCACACTAATATGAATCCAGTTTTAGCTGCTTAGTGATTTCAATGCCAGAGTAAGACCCAGTGTCAAAAAAAGGAAGAAAAAAAGGGAGGGAGGGAAGGGCAGTTGGGTGGAGGAAGGGAGAAAAGACCAATAATTTTTAATGAACAAAAATCAAGCCATTCTCAGATTTATTCTGTTCAAAGTAAAATGCCAAAACAAATATCATAAACATACAAAACCCCAAAAAGCAGTATGTATAGAAATCTCAAAGTTTTCCACAGAATAAATTTGTATCAGCAAATAGCTATGTAAGCTATGTAATAGATATGTAAGAAGAGGTATATTATCTGATATTCAACTAAAAACAATAATAGAGTCAGCAAAAACAGAAGGTGAAATGTAATATCAGAAAACTAAGACATGGAAACCTTAATTTTGATCATTTGTTTTTTTTTTTAAATGTCTTCATAATCATTTAAATTTTGTTATCAACTTAGAATTTAAGAACTACATTGATTATTTTTTGTAATTTTGTTTCTGCTACATTCACTCCAGTAGTGACACATATGACAAGCCTCAAAAACCTGGACGCAGTCCCTAGGCGAAAAGTTCACGGAAATACAGTCTCCTGGAAATTTGACGTTCCCATAGCTAGAATACCCCCAGATTTGTCCCTGCGATAATTTAGAGGGTCTTGTATGCTTTCTTACAGTATTTTATTGGATTAGAGTTAGAAATCTCAGGGCAAGCTACTCCCGTATGCAAGAATTTACCATTATCTAGAAAGAAGGAAGGTTGTGTTCTAAGAAGGAATTAGAGTAAATACTTAGAACTGTAGATAGCTGAGTTACACCCATACACAGGAATTTACAATGGCCTAGGGGTAAGGTGGACTATACAATAGGCTAGAGTTGGAACTATGGCAAGGGCATGAAGCACTTGCCCCTGGCTTCTAAGATTAAGCTGACCTTAGGAGGGGCTGCTTTTGATCCCAGTTGTTAACATTGATTTTTTTTTTTATCCCATTTGGTTCCTGTTATCTTTTTGTATGCATTCCTCTGTTTTGTGTATAAGACTGGTGCTCGTTTTGAGATAAAACACATTCCGATACCACACTCCCTTGTGTTCATGTTTGTTTGTCACCCTTTTCTCACCAACTCCTTGCCCACCTGTCCGGAACACCGATTTTCTCCCACAGATTGAGGGGGGGCCTGACTGGGGCTGGTCCGTGGCAGTTTTAGATTGATTTACTTTATTTTACGTGTATGAATGTTCTTCTGGCATGAACGCATTTGTACCATGTTCATATTGCTCATGGATGCCAGGAGAATTTGTCAGACCTCCTGGAACTGAAGTTGCTGGTGTTTGTGAATCATCATGTGGGTGTTGGGAACTAAACAAGACTTACTTCTCTGCAAAAGCAGCCAGGGCTCCTCACTGCTAAGCCACTTTTCAAAACTCTATATATTTTTGTTATCCTCTTAAAACCACTAGTTCGCTTTTTCTAAATGTAACAACTTAGTGCCTGCCACGTGAGAGAGAAGCTGCGACCTCAGTGAAAATGTTATTAATAAGAATCATAACAACCTTATGTTAGACGTTATCCAAAATTCATCAATTTGAAACCTCCAGATTGTTAGCACCAGGATACTCCAAGCCCCGCCTAACCATGTGACCCTTGACCTGCGTTTCCAGGACAATGACCTTCAATCCCACAATCCACTTGGCTCAGTTCCTGTCCTCACTGGTGTGACATCATTTTCTGTATAAAATAGGAAGCCAACCCCTCCTTCCTCTCTCTCTCTCTCTCTCTCTCTCTCTCTCTCTCTCTCTCTCTCTCTCTCTCTTTCTCTCTCTCCTCTTCTCTACCCTTCTACCTGCTTTGCCGCTCCCCAATTCCTGCATAATAAACCTCTTCCACCTGGAACACCTTGGCCTGGTTTGCTGCTTGGTTTATCTGCCCAAAATATAAAATTGGTGCCAAAACTCGGGGATGATTTATAAAGCAGAAAAAAACAGCAGCCACACCAGCGCCTGGTGTGCCCAAGGGGCACTCAGTGGATGCAGAGGCGGGTACTGAACATCCATGGTAAGAGTCCCACTGCTACAAAGCCAGGTGCTCTCTCTGTGCACAGCAGCTCAGCTCGCAACCTCCCCTTCCCCTCTCGGAGCCAGAACTCTTGGTGACCCCACTTCCTGCTGGGGTTTTAAATCCCAATCAGAGGGGATCAACCACCATTAAGCCTTTGTCCCCATTCTCGGTTGCCTGAGAAATGACTGGGGCTCACACAAAGGCCAGGGGGGAAGGAGTGAGACTGTCCGCCATTTCCACCACATGACCTGCCCCTGTCCCGGGCACAGAAACTTTAAACTAAGTCAGCTGTGCCATTCCTGCGTGCCTTTTAGGCCAGGCTTCCACGCTCCCACGCTAAAAACTCTCATGCAGACACCAGCACACTATCGGCAGGGCCTGTTGGCGGGGAGTAGCCTCCTGTTCATGGAACAGAGCCTGGCCAGCTCTGCCCAAGGACTAAGAGGCTAGACCCAGCCCACATAGCAGAGACACCACCCATGATCTTGCTCTTGGAAGCTGCTCTTTCCATACAGCCCCCCAGTGGGCCCCCAGTGGGTTGCTTGAAATCCCTGGCCAGGGTGGAGCACTTCCCAAAGTAAGTCCGGGACTTGCTGGGTAGCCACTAGAGGTCCTCATGATAACTTGAGCACTCTAGCCTGGCTGATTTCCTTTTTGGTTTCTGAGTTGTTCTCGGGACACAGGTAGAACATACCAGGAGCCTCCAGAACATGGGCAACCATGTGTCCTCAGAGAAAACCTTGAGTCCTTAAAGTTCACGCCTCCATTAAAGGCATCAAAATTGATATCTCTTTACAATAAAGCCTGGACTCAGTACTCAGTAGATAATGGTTCTCGATGGCCAATTAATGGCACCTTAGACCCAGTTGTTTCAAGGGATCTTAATACATACTGCCAGCAAGCCGGTAAATGGGAAGAGGTTACCTATGCAAAATCTTTCATCTATCTTCGTTCCAATCCTGCTATGTGTTCTTCCTTCTCTCCAACTCAACTCCTGTTAGCTATGAACCCTGCACAACTCCCACCGGATGATACTACATTACTGGATCCAGCTTACGAAGCACCTCCTTTCCGCTGTAGGCCTGCTTATGTGCCGTTTAGAACCCCAACTGCTACCTCGGCTTCCCCCCACCAAGACTCCCCAGGCCTGTCACCTCCAGCTCTCCCCCTCCTTCTGAACCAACTGCAGGCCCCTCTAAGCATTCTACTTTGGCACCCACCTTCACACCACCTATTACTCTAAGGCCATGACCAAAGCCCCAAGCTCTCCACCCTAGAAGAATCTGACTCAACGACTGTACTTCCCTTAAGGGAGGTTGCAGGGGTAGATGTTCTGGTCAGAGTGCACGTCCCCTTCTCACTGAGTGAACTCTCTCAGATAGAGAAGAGATTGGGCTCCTATACTTCTAATTCTTCTTCCTTTATCAAAGAATTCCAGTATATCACTCAATCGTACAGCTTGACTTTTCATGATATACACATGATACTAACAATTTGCTTCTCGAGGAACGCAAGTGAGTTTGGGAACAAGTGAGAGCGCATGCAGGCAAGATTCACCAAACAGATAGGGCACATCCAATCTGAGCAGAGACAGTGCCTGACCTGGATCCTCAATGGAATTATAATTCCCCA
>NC_034596.1:6240069-6246698 GCF_900095145.1 Mus pahari | reverse complement strand
CCCACAAAGAAATCACTGTCCATAGAAGAACCTGATTCAGACGATTGCCATACAAACTCTGATGATGCCCCTAAACAGCAGGAAGTAGCTTAAGAGACACGNCGCCCCTATTCCCTCTTCACCATTGGTTTCCCCTTTCTTTTTCTCCCCTTCTTTTATAATAACAAGAAGGGAGAAATGTTAGCACCAGGATACTTCAAGCCCCACCTAACCGTGTAACACTTGACCTGAATTGCCAGGACAACGACCTTCAATTGCACAATCCACTTGGCTCAGTTCCCATCCTCACTAGTGTGACGTCATTTTCAGTATAAAATAGGAAGCCAACCCCTCCTCTCTCTCTCTCTCTCCTCTTCTCTACCCTTCTACCCACTTTGCCACTCCCCCATTCCCACATAATAAACCTCTCCCACATGGAACACCTTGGCCTGGTTTGCTGCTTGGTTTATCTGCCCAAAATATAAAACAGATTTTAATGGATAAAGTAGTTTTGCATTGGAAAATAACAACTGGACAGTGAAGTCTCTATCATGAGATTTACCCCTCAGATACATAAGACAAGGTATACAATGAAAATACAACTAAATTGATGAGAATGTTCAACTTTTTAACTGGTAAGTGTTCTTAAAAATCACATTCCTATGAACTAGTAAAGAATAACGTATTCTAAATACAAATCTTATAAACAAACCATAGCAGTTCATGAAATGAAGGTATTCACATAGGAAGATGTACCCCAATGAGCTTTCTGTCTTCATCTGCTGGTATACTTGCTTTGGAAATTATTTTTTGGACTGCAAATCAACCACAAAAACATGACAAAAAATATGAAAATGTTCATGGGTCCCTCTAGTCTCAATCTCAATAAGTCATATTACTGAAAAGCATTAATAAAAGTTTAAAGACAAATTAATTAAGAAAAATATAGCCTTCATTACAAGGAACTCAAATAAATGAGAAGAAAAACTGAAGTTACTTCACAGGTATCATAATAATTCATTTAATCAAACTTTGTCAAATATCTCCAAAGCTCTGCTCAGAGGCAAATGTGCAACCTTAAACATGTTCATTATTCATTAACAAAAATGAACAGCATTAATCCAAGCATTCCACTTCTGTAAAATAGCACAGCAAGCCAAAGACAGTAGAGGAAAGAAAATATTGAAATTTATTTGCTTGGCACATTCAGATTAGGAATTCTGAAAAATAAATTGAATAAGTGGTTGTGTAGGATGATAAATACATTAATTTAGGCATGTATCTTTCTTGATTAAGACTAAAAAGAGTAGTATCCTAAATATATCCTATTATAATGGAAAGGTTCCATTTATAGATCAAGAATGGTCCTACCACATGTCTATGTGAATAAATTTGAGAAAGTCAATGCAGGAGGCACTTTCCTGGAATATCTTATGTGATGTAAACTGACTAAAACAATCAGAGGAAAGAGAAGACTTTAGTACTTACTGGAAAGAATGAAGGGTTACTCAGGATGTACAAGGATAGGATTTGATGGATGGTTTTAGTTACTTTAGAACTGAGACCACATAATGTTTTCCAAATTTATTTTATGAAACTATTATCAACTTGAGAAGGAGAGTATCAAAAAAAAATGCAATAGTTGTACAAATTCTAAATAATTTGCTTAAAAATACTGTATTATAGAAGAATTTAGCATGGCAGTAGCAATATTGAATTATTTGAAATTATAAAATTATTTTTTTCTTATTTTCTTTATTTACATTTCAAATGCTATCCCGAAAGTTCCCTATACCCCACCCCCACCCCTGCTCCCCAACCCACCCACTCCCAGTACTTGGCCCTGGCCTTCCACTGTGCTGGGTCATATAAAGTTTACAAGACCAAGGGGCCTCTCTTCCCAATGATGGCTGATTAGGCCATCTTCTGCTACATATGCAGCTAGAGACTCGAGCTCAGGGGGTACTGGTTAGTTCATATTGTTGTTGCACCTACAGGGTTGCAGCCCTCTACAACTCCTTGGGTACTTACTCTAGCTCCTCCATCGGAGGCCCTATGTTCCAGCCAATAGCTGACTGTGAGCATCCACTTCTGTGTTTGCCAGGCACCGGCATAGCCTCACAAGTGGCCGCTATATAAAATTATTTTTAAGATTTATTTTATGTATATGCATTTTGATACATGTGAGTGGCTGCCTTTGGTGGCTAGAAAGGGTGATAAATTCATGGACGATGCATCTGGCATTACAGGCTGCTATGAGTCACCTGACTTAGGTGTTGCAAACAAGACCTCTGAAGAACAGCTAATGCTCTTAACTGCTGAGTCATCACTCCCGCCCCAGAAAATTATTTTAAAATAGGCATAGAGAGATGTACTTTTCCAGCACGACATCCATTCTAAACTAGGTTACAAATTCTCAGGGAGTAAAGGTTTGATTATAGTTAGTAAAGTATTCTGGGGGCATTTTTCTCTTAGTTGAGGCTTATGATGACATTTCCTAACACTCCTATTAGTATCTTACATTATATTAAATCTTTGACCAGGAGAAAAAGTTATAAAGTCCAAGTACGTCTTTAGCTCTTGATAATAGGAGACAAAGAGCAGAAGCTATAAATTGTATAGATACAAAAGAAAATGAACTGATATGTGATTCAGATGTTATGAAGTCTATCAAAACATTTAGAATATACCAGCAATAGCAAGTCAAGGGACATGATAATAAGCTATGATGCAACAATTCACAGAATCTATGAAAAATAAGAAACAATAGGGTGTTAGGGAAATTAAGCCAGTACAAAAACGTGTATAAAACAGGCAAGCATATAGTACACAGTGGACTATCGCATGCTCCTATAGGTGCCACCCCTTATGTCAGCATAGAGTTTCAAGATAATCAAGTTTCAGGTTAGCTTCCTGAAAGTAGGGAGTGGGGATACCAAGGTAACCTGGAGGTTTAGTTGATAGAAAAATGTAAAACTGGTAGAAACAGAAGTGAAAACCAGCAATATTAAATAACCTAAGCATTATATACAGAGAATTATAAAATTACAATGACCAAGCATAGTGGAAATGGTTCAAGAAACACCTCACTTTACAACCACATTCACAGTAAAGGATTTATTACAATCAAACTGCAATAAAGAACACAGCACATACCAATAAGGAATCAATTAATTATTTAGGATATGCTGTTGAGAAAATGATTAAGTGTATAAGAGATTAATAAGGTTAGACTTTCTCTGGGACATTCACTAATATTTAGTACATATACTTAAAGATCTCTTGTAAAATTAATCATATCTTCCAAAAATCTCAGAAAATAGCCCACTGTAAATGTATGCGTGTTTATATATAGAGAACATAGATTTTCTAGCTATAAATCAGTCAAAAGATATAAAAATGACATAGATCATTAAACATAATTTGCAAAAATACATGTATGGAACAGTTTTGTTAAATTTTAAAAGGCAGAATTATTCAAATCTAATTGTATAAGTAGATATTCAAAAATCTGGGAATTTTTTTTAAATGATACAAAAAAAAAAGTATGATGAGATTCCTTTAGAGTCAAGATAAATTTCTGTTTTTCAAGATCTAACTCTAAAACAATTTTTTGACTAGATGACTAAAATTAATCTTTCTTCAATATCACTTTGTGTTAGATAAACATCAAGGAATTTTACAAATTAAACCAAATTCAAGCAAATGGAGATATTATATTATGTATTTTCAGCTAGCAAGGACTTCACATGAAACAATTTTCAAGTGCCCCAGTAGAGAAATGGCCACTCAGTTGAAACAACTTAGAAAGGCCCAAAAACTCACTGAAAAGACTAGCCACACAAGAAACCAGTGATGCAAATTGGAGTGGTATTGATTTCTATCAATCCTCAAATAGAAATAGATTTCTTAAAAAAACATATTTCAGTACTAGAGGAAATTTATGTTATAAACAGCTTTACTTTTTCCCAGTGGGGCTGTGTGTTTGTTGACTATAATGTAGAAAAAAATGTGAAATTTAGCAAAAACTTTTATAGAACCTTATACATCAGCATAAACGTTGGGCATTACATAAAAATCTAAACATTTTAGAGGAGGAAACAGATTGTTAAATATGAGTGTGACATGGGGTTTATTGAATCAAAATCCATCTATTGATTCTCAATACTTGGAGTTAGGTGGTTTATCATAATGCATGAAATGACACTCAAGTTCGTAACTTGCAAGACTTGAAAAATAAGTTTTTAGTAGAGACTAATATGTGCTAAAGTTGTAAGATATCTTCCATTATCATCAGAAGGTGGACAATGTAGGATACCAAACACTCAAGTGTTTCATTTTATTAAATATATACACATTTAAATACCATGATGATAAAGGGTGAAATGATAAAAGTCCATGTCTATAGAGATGGGTTAAGTTTTATAGATATTATTTTTACATTTGTATATGTGGCGTGTGTGTGTTTATACACAGCTACTTGAATTTTTAAGTTTCCATGTTCTTTCTGAAGCATCTCCTTTGAAAAGGGATGTTACAGTTATTTTTTCTTTCTTTCTTTCTTTCTTTTCTTTTTTTTTCCCTTTTTTCCTTTTTTAACTAGCATTCAATTTCTCTAGTCACAAAACGAGAAATGAGCATAAAAGAAGCAAAATGTACAGGTGACCTTCCCACAGCAAGTATCTGCCTTGTGGGTGACAAGCATTAAATTCACCGAACATTCAAATAAACATCTTCAGTGACAGGGTGGGGGTGTTTAACAAGCATTTTATGAACATTTAATGGCCAAATATTTATAATGATTCCCCACACCTCTGCAGAGTAGATAAGGCAGCCTTTCATCTATCCCAAAGCAAGCCCCGCCTGCACCCGTTCTTCCTCTGTCAAAATTGTCATCCTTCCATGTTGCAGATGGCAGTCACAATCGCAACAGAATACTAAATGTTTGGGAAGAAATTTGCCCAAAGGGAAAATGGAGAGTTACATTGGTAATGTTCCAACAGAAAGCTTCCATGGATTTGTCTCCACTTCTACCAATTCAGGCAACAGCAAATGCTTTCTTTCTTTCTATAAACACTATCCTTAAAGGCTTCACTCTTTAAACTCCCCACATCAACCCAGCCATAGAAATAAGATGCTAGCAATGAACACCTATTTTCTGCACACTCTTTAAATATACTTTGGGGCAATCCTGCAATGCTTTGCCCTGTTCTCACTGAGGGGCTGCATTGGAGCTATTTGCTGCATCCACCCATCCATTCATCCTCTTAGCTTGAAGTTGTTATNCCTGCCAATATGGTAGTCACTAGTTATTAAATGGGAGCTTATTTCTCATTCCACAGGTAGCATTCCAAAACCTCTATGTGATGAGTGGTCATTGTGTTGCACAGTGCAGACAAACATGAAAATCTTGCATCTATTAGGAGTCTCGTCTGTTTGACCATTTGAAGAATCTTCACCATGTCTCTAGATGCTCTTAGCTAGTCCTCACATGGCCTCTACTGAATGTCTAAAGTTCTGAGACTCATTAGTATCCCCATTTTTCTCTGTTCTTTCCAAATGATGGTCCAAAAGGAGCTAACATCTAAACTGTCCTGAGTTACATACACAGTTTTATTTTGTTGTTGTTAAAGAAAGGTCTAGACCATTTATGACTTCAGAACCCCAGAAGCCTTTCATTTAAAGGCTATTTCCTTCCCACTCACCATCATTCATGGTCTCAAGCCTTTCCTGTTTTTTCTTTTTTTCTTTTTCTTGAATATTTTCTTTATTTACATTTCAAACGTTTTCCCCTTTCCAGGACACCCTTCAGAAAACCCCATCCTATCCACTCTTCCCCTGCTTCTATGAGGGTGCTCCAAAACCCACCCACCAACTTCTGTTTTCTGACCCTGGTATTTCTCTACACTGGAACATTGAACACCCCCAGACCCAAGGACCACTCCTCTCACTGATGTCCAACAAGGCGATCCTCTGCCACATATGTCGCTGGACCCATGGACCCATGGCTGAAGCAATATCAGATATATACAAAAAAACCAAGAAGTTAGGCTCCAGAGAACCAAATAACCCTATTTAAAAATGGGGAATAGAGCTAAACAGAGAATTCTCAACTGAAGAAGGTCAAATGGCCAAAAAATACCTAAAGAAATGTTCAACATCCTTAGTCAGCAGGGAAATGTAAATCTAAACAACTCTGAGATACCACATCACTCCAGTCAAAATAGCTAAGATCAAAAACTCAGGTGTCAGCAGATGCTGGTGAGGATATGGAGAAAGAGGAACACTTCTCCATTGTTCATGGGATTGCAAGCTGGTACAACCACTCTAGAAGTCAGTCTGGTGGGTCCTCAAAAAATTGGACAAAGTACTGCCTGTCCCGTTCTTAAATCATGAGATTTCCTCATTTCTGGATTTGACACACATTCATAATCTGTCCGTACTACATCTCTATTTCCTATGACTTTATAAAATGAGTAATTTTTTGAGAATAAAAATAATTTACATTTATTTCTTAATAGTTTTTAAAATTATTTTATTATATATTTTCTTCATTTACATTTCAAATGCTATCCCAAATATTGCCTATACCCTCCCCCCACCCTGCTCCCCTGCTCACCCACTCCCACTTCTTGGCCCTGGCGTTCCCC
>NC_034596.1:6237869-6238974 GCF_900095145.1 Mus pahari | reverse complement strand
ATTTGAATTTCTGGAGTTCAGCTTCTTGAGATCTTTGTATATATTGGATATTAGTCCCCTATCAGATTTAGGATTGGTAAAAATTCTTTCCCAATCTGTAGATGGCTTTTTTGTCTTATTGACAGTATCTTTTGCCCTACAGAAGCTTTGTAATTTTATGAGGTCCCATTTGTCGATTATTGATCTTACAGCACAGGCCATTGCTGTTCTGTTAAGGAATTTTTCCCCTGTGCCCATTCCTTCGAGGTTTTTCCCACTTTCTCCTCTATATATTTCAGTGTCTCTGGTTTTATGTGGAGTTATTTGATCCACTTAGACTTGAGCTTTGTAAAAGGAGATAAGAATGGATCAATTCTTATTCTTCTACATGCTAACTGCCAGTTCTGCCAGCACCATTTGTTGAAAATGCTGTCTGTTTTCCATTGGGTATTTTTAGTTCTTTGTCAAAGATCATATAACCATAGGTGTGTGGGTTCATTTCTGGGTCCTCAGTTGTGTTCCACTGATCTACCTGTCTGTCACTGTACCAGTACCATGCAGTTTTATCACAATTGCTCTGTAGTACAGCTTGAGGTCAGGCATAGTGATTCCACCAGAGGTTCTTTTATTGTTGAGAATGGTTTTTGCTATCCTAGTTTTTTTTATTATTCCAGATGAATTTGCAAATTGCCTTTTCTAAATCAGTGAATAATTGAGTTGGAATTTTGATGGCAATTGCATTGAATCTGTAGATTGCTTTCAGCAGGATAGCCATTTTTACTATATTAATCCTGCCAATCCATGAGCATGGGAGATCTTTCCATCTTTTGAGATCTTCTTCAATTTCTTTCTTCAGAGACTTGAAGTTTTTGTCATACAGATTTTTCACTTCCTTAGTTAGAGTCACACCAAGGTATTTTATATTTTTTGTGATTATTGTAAAGGGTGGTGTTTCCCTAATTTCTTTCTCATCCTGTTTATCCTTTGTGTAGAGAAAGGCCACTGATTTGTTTGAGTTAATTTTATATCCAGTTACTGCACTGAAGCTGTTTATCAGGTTTAGGAGTTCTCTGGTGGAATTTTTAGGGTCACTTATTTATACAATCATATCATCTGCAAATAATGA
>NC_034596.1:6236600-6237858 GCF_900095145.1 Mus pahari | reverse complement strand
GGGTTTCCTGTAAGCAGCAAAATGTGGGGTCCTGTTTGTATAGCCAGTCTGTTAGTCTATGTCTTTTTATTGGGGAATTAAGTCCATTGATGTTAAGAGGAATCAAAGAAAGGTAATTTTTGGTTCCTGTCATTTTTGTTGTTAGAGTTGGGATTCTGTTCTTATGGCTATCTTCTTTTGGTTTTGTTGAGGGATTACTTTCTTCCTTTTTCTAGGGTGTAGTTTCTTAGTGTTGGTGTTTTCCCTTTATTATCCTTTGAAGAGCTGGATNTGTGGAAAGATATTGTGTGAATTTGGTTTTTTCATGGAATATTTTGGTTTCTCCATCTATGGTAATTGAGAGTTTAGCTGGGTATAGTAACCTGGGCTGGCATTTGTGTTCTTTTAGTGTCTGTATAAAATCTGTCCAGGATCTTCTGGCATTCATTCTCTCTGGTGAGAAGTATGGAGTAATTCTATAGACCTGCCTTTATATGTTACTAGACATTTTTCTCTTACTGCTTTCAATATTCTGTCTTTATTTATTGCATTTGTTGTTCTGATTATTATGTGTCGGGAGGAATTTCTTTTCTGGTCTAGTCTATTTGGAGTTCGGTAGGCTTCTTGTATGTTCATGGGCAACTCTTTCTTTAGGTTTGGGAAGTTTTCTTCTATAATTTTGTTGAAGATATTTGCTGGCCCTTTAATTTGAAAATCTTCATTTTCATCTACTCCTATTATCCGTAGATTTGTTCTTCTCATTGTGTCCTGGATTTCCTGGATGTTTTGAGTTAGGATTTTTTTTCTTTGCATTTTGCATTTTCTTTGACTGTTGTGTCCATGTTCCCTATGGAATCTTCTGTACCTGAGATTCTCCCTTCCATCTTTTGTATTCTATTGCTGATGCTCACATCTATGNTTCCTGATTTCTTTCCTAGGATTTCTATCTCCAGAATTGTCTCCCTTTGGGTTTTATTTATTGTTTCTACTTCCATTTTCAGCTCCTTAATGGTTTTGTTCAATTCCATCCTCTGTTTGTTTGTGTTTTCCTGTAATTCTTTAAGGGATTTTTGTGTTTCTTCCAGCTGTTTAGCAGTGTTTTCCTGTAATTCTTTAAGGGATTTTTGTGTTTCTTCTACCT
Source organism: Mus pahari (assembly GCF_900095145.1). Classification (NCBI taxonomy): domain Eukaryota; kingdom Metazoa; phylum Chordata; class Mammalia; order Rodentia; family Muridae; genus Mus; species Mus pahari. The sequence goes on along the minus strand of NC_034596.1, from coordinate 6,236,738 downwards.
GTTTAGAAGTGTTTGCCTGTAGTTATTTAAGGACTTCTACCTGTTTAGCAGTGGCCTGCTGTAATTCCTTGAGGGATTTTTGTGCTTCCTCTTTAAGGGCTTCTACTTGTTTAGCATTGTTCTCCTGTATTTCTTTGA
>NC_034596.1:6235039-6236295 GCF_900095145.1 Mus pahari | reverse complement strand
GTCCCAGTGGTCAGAGCACTCTCTGCAGGCAAGCTCTATTTTCAAAAGGCAGATGGCCAGAAGTCTGGAGCTCTGATCCTCCTTCTGAGTCCTGGGGTCAGAGCCCTCTCCGTAGGCTGACTCTCCTCCTGTGATCCCTAGGACCTGCGATGTGGAGAGTCCTCCAGAGTGCTCAGAGGCCTCCACTGGGGTTCAGAAGAGAGATGGCTGGGGTGTCCCCAACCAGACCAGAACCCCACCTCTGGGTGGGCGGTGTTCCTTTGTCCCTGTTCCTGCTGGCACAAGCCCCTGCTAAGTTTTCTGGAGTTGATGTTGCATTCCACTCACTTGTGATCCTGAGGACCTGCAGTGTGGATAGTCCACCCAAGTGCTCAGCTGCCTCTGCTGGTGTTACCCTTTGCTGGGGTTAAGAAGAGAAATGGCTTAAATGAGTATTTCTTACGCGAGTAGGCTTGCTGTGGTTTTCTCCAAAGAATATTGCTCCTAAAGAGTCTAATCTGGCCATCTTTCATTTCTATTTTTGCAGGAATTATGCATCCTGAGAAAATACTCATTTTGAATGCACTTCCTTGAAAGCTAAAAATGTCCCTCCTTCTTACATAGCCATGGTTACTTTGAGTTTGCATGTTCCTATAGTACATCTCAAGGTGGTCTCTCTGAAGGTAATACCTTCTTAAACCTGTCTGGTCCTAGAATGGCTGCCATGTATTGTTTGTATCAAAGCATTTTTTTTGTTAGATATTTTCTTTATTTACATTTCAAATGCCATGCCCTTTCCTAGTTTCCTCTCCAAAAATTCCCTATCCCCCTCCCCTCCTCCTTCTCCCCAAACCACCCATTCCTGCTTGCTTCCTGGCCCTTGCATTCCCCTATACTGGGGCATAGAATCTTTGCAAGACCAACGGCCTCTCCTCCCATTGATGGCTGACTAGGCTATCCTCTGCTACATATGCAACTAGAGACACGAGTCCCACCATGTATTTTCTTTGATTGGTGGTTTGGTCCCAGGGAGCTCCGGGGGTACGGGTTAGTTTATATTGTTGTTTCTTCTATAGAGCTGCAGACCCCTTCAGCTCCTTGGGTACTTTCTTTGGCTCCTTCATTGGAGAACTTGTGCTCTGTCCAGTGTGGGGAGCCGCCCTCACATTCGCCATTATAAGATGGCGCTGATGTCCTGTGCTCTAACAAACAAACAAGGCAGCTGCGCATGTGCTGGGTAGATTTCCACTCCCTTGTGCCCTGCCTTTCCCGTGGCG
>NC_034596.1:6220284-6234956 GCF_900095145.1 Mus pahari | reverse complement strand
GAGTGGGTGGGTAGGGGAACAGAGGTGGGGGGAGGGGTATGGGAAACTTTCGGGATAGCATTTGAAATGTAAATAAAGAAAATAATAATAATAAAAAAATAGTAAGCTTTACAGTTTTTTAATGGGGAATTCTGAGTAATATTCACTTAGTGAGCCAATAAATTATCATTTTTCAAAAATATGTTTACCCCTCCAAAATATTGGGACTAGAGAAACCAATAAAAATGAAAACCCTATTCTTATCTTTTGATTTTTTTTTTTCTTTTGAGAGTGTCTCATTTAGCTCAGGCTAGTTTTGAAGTTGTTCCCAGATAAAGATTATCTTGGCTTCTGATTCTTTTTCCTCCCTCTTCCCAGTATTTTCACTGGTGTTGTCACTATTTTCAATTTATGAAGCAGTAGAAATTGAAACCAGGGCGTTTGTGCATGCTAGAAAAACATTCTACTAACTTAAACATAGCCGTATCCCAAACTATTGGTATCATGCAAGTGAAGAAATAAATATCAAAGTACTTATTACTGAGAGTGCTAAAAATTAAAACAGAAAATAAATAGTCAGAATAGCACTAAGTCTCAGGGCTCCCAGGAGTAACCTTCCTGGTGAAGCATTATCTGAGTAGAGATAGAATTTTGTGACACAGAGAGGCATATGAATGACTTGGGAAAAAAAAAAAAAGTTGCACACAGAAGAAACCACCCATGAAAAATCCCAAAGCAGATAAGTGGCATGTACTGTTTTCACTGTGAAAGAATTTCTCTGGACTCTGTATAGAATAATAGACTTGTACATAGAAAAGCAAGTTAGAAGCCGAGGTGCTGTTAAGAGACTATACATTCTCTACTCTATGATTCACTGTTATTGTTAACCTCAAATGCCCATTATTCATGAGTCATCTTGGTCCCTGAGTACAATGGATTTTCCTTATCTGTGCCCTATAATCTGTTCTCGGAAATATACATGTTATGTGTATCTGTGTTTCTGATGTTAAGCCTGAAAACTCAATCATAATATTTTGTGGTGAGAACAAGAAGAATAGATCAATTTGATAGTGTATAGCCCTCAATTATTGAATCATGGCAGTGCTTACTAGAAACTGAGTTGCTTGCTCTGGCCTCATTGTCTGTGATTTTACATGAAAAGGCTAAGTCCAGAGTGGCCTTCCTTCTAGTGCCAGGAATAAAGAGCCAGCTTTTCCAAAGCATATCAATGCTGCTGTGCCACTCATTCTGCATCGTGGCATTTGGGAGGGCTGTTTTTTTTTTTTTTGTTTTTTTTTTTTTTTTTTTTTTTTTTTTTTTTTATGAATGCATAGACTGCCTGAAGACATTTACCCTTTACAAATAGAAAGCCCTGGGTAAGGCTGTAAAAATTACATCCATGCCAACATTTCTAATAAGAGCAAGCACACACAATTTCATTTAAATGGCAAGATGGTAAACATAGAGAAAACACATTAGTTTCCATTAGCAAGTGTACCAATTTTAGTAAATTAAGGTAATACTTGAATGTGTGTGTGTATATATATATATATATATATATATATATATATATATATATATTGTGTGTGTGTGTGTGTAGTACAGTGTTTTAATAATGATTTTCCTAGTAAGTTTCAAGGCAACGTGATGGTAATATCTTAAATTAGACAATTGTTTGCATAAATCAGTTGTAATGAATTGGCTTTAGGCTGAAAAAATTAAACCGAAGGTTTTTTTTTTTTTTAATAAATTATGAATCCCAGTGTAGCTTGATTATTCTTTAAAAGGATGCTGTTTTCTGTAAGCTATAAATGTATTGCCTGTTATCCTGGCTGAATTAGATTTCTTTAGTTTTACTTTGAGGAACTATTTTGACTTCAACCATTATGTATTTTGATGTACAGATTATGAAAAATATTTAGCTGAGTGCATCAATGTTAAGAGAGGAATTTAAATTTCATGTTAATAAATTGTTCATTACATTTTATGACACACTCATATGCAACTGTATACAATGATTTTAGAACTGTATACATATGCTTATTCAAATTAATTACATTCAAAAATGGGCCTAATATGTAATTAAGTAACAGAGCCTATTGGTGCAAAAACAGCCTACTTCAAAATTCAAATATATGATTTCCATATTTTATATACCACTCACATATCCTAATCAATATATGCAATTTTATGTTTATATTTATGTGTGTATGTATGTATGTATGTATGTATGTATGTATGTATGTATGTGTGTATGTATGTGTGTGTGTATATATGTGGTCATTAATGTGTCATGACACATTTTGAAAGGGCGACTTGTGGGGGGTTGATTCCCTCCTTTAACTTTGTAGTTTCTAGAGATCAAACCCATATGGTCAAGCTTGTTGCTAACCAAGCTTGTTGCTAAGGGTCTTTACCTGCGGAGCCATCCTGTGGCTCCTCCTCTTCACCACGATAAAAACATCTTATTAAAATGTGTTTTAACACCTTACATGCATAGACCACTATGAGCCTCCTTCCTGAAGACATTTCAGCTTGCAATGTTGTTCCAAGAAGTAAATAAAAAGGAGAAATAATGATAATTTAGGTTAAAAAAAAGAATGAATAGTTTGTAAGCTTATGTGGTTGATATATATCTCTTCATAATATGGGGCTAATCTAGTCACAGAGATGTATTCAACCTCAGGACTGTGTCATTGGCATAATGCTTACCTCAGATACTTTCTTCTTGTCATTATTCTCATTAGCTTGGCATAAGCAGCAAATGAGTCACAGTTGACTTTTACTTCTGCCATATGCAATTGAGGCCAGATCAAACAAATTCTTCAGTTTATCTTCAGAGTATCTTTTCAACATTTAATGAAAGTGTTAACAGTACTTTGCACAAAAGAGTTAGCTATGGAAAACACTCTTCACAATTATGACATTTTAAATTCACATAGTATAATCAATTTAAGAAGATTATACTATATCACAAATCAGTTTATTTATGTTGGGTTGATTTATCTATAATTAAGAAAGCATCTTGGCCATTACAGAAATATGGGAAAATAGAAGTGTTTATCATAAGAAGAGAATTGCATATCAACTGAATATATACTCCTGTGAATGGAGGTGGTTAATTACACCCAAGAGTAAACATATTTGTCATAGCAAAATACATTTGTTATTGGTATTTTTCTTTTAGAGTTATAGATATTTCTTATTCAACTAATTAGATAATGCAGTATCTAAAAGCAGAACAGTTTCAAGGAGAGATTTGTGGGAGAAGCAATAATAAAAACAGGGCACAAATCATAGCGAAGAACCAAGGAAATGGATTCTGTGTGCTCTCTTAGAAACATTTTTTTTATGCTTACAAATCTACATGGAGAATAAATACCCTGGATTTTCACCCCCTGCACCTGAAGTTAGACTCATTTTTGCATTTTATTTTCCTGTGAGAAAAACATATGTAAGAAGTTTTTATTTTTATTTCTCCTTGATTGAACTATGTGGGCCCTGCCACTTTGCCTCCTTTGATCACTTCCATCCATCCTGACCAAGGGGTATTCAAAGGCACCCAGCGATCTGAGCACAACACAAACTAGCAAGGGTTGAGTCTCCTGGCAGTGAATTCTACTTACATTCTCTTTATATTAGTTAGTGAAAACCAAATTCTGTTCTTCCCTCCTAGTAATATTAGTTTTAGATGAACAGATGGAGACATAATAACCAGAGAGATTCGAGGCATTGAGTCCCTGGTCTGGTAGCCATAGGTAAAGCACTGGAGCCTAAGTGCTGAAAACACAGGAGGAGTTTTATAATGTACATTGTGTGGTAGTCTTCTGTGTTAGGCAAATAAAATTATCTATTTTAAAACTATAAACATGGCAAAAAGATGAGTTATTTTGCTCTGGGTTTTCTAGACAAAGCTACTTACTATCCTTCCAGTATATTCAATGCCTCAATGAGAACATCAAAACAAAGTCAACAACTTTACTACATATCATAACAAGACATTATTTATCTGTAGAATTACATTCTGGTATAAATCTCTACAGATTAGAGGGGCAAATTTGACACAGACACACAGACACACAGATACACACACACATGTATCATGAAAACTGTGAAAATACATTCTTTTCATTGCCTTGAAATCTTTCATGAATTTCCATGAGCCTTTGAGGATTATCCTTCACACTTTGAGTTTACCATCTTGCAGTCTGACTTCATTGCTGTTTGCAATGTTTTAATGCATATTGTTGCTTAAGGAGCCAAGCCTCTGCTCTACGGGCCTTTCAACAAGCTTGTGGGAATTGTCGTCCACACAAACAGCAAGCACTACAGAGTTTACCGTCATGGACAGAGAAAGAGGCAAGGGCACATGTAAGACATGTGAGAACTGTCTAGATACTAAGTTTTGCAATTTTAGGATGTACATAAAGCTCAACTAAATTCAACTTTAGAATATGTCACATCATATGATTCAGGGAGCTGTTTGTCCTCAAGTACCAAGAAAATAAGAGTTATCAGGAAGAGTATTTTCTTGTGCCCATAAGTAGCAAAGTTAGAGAGGAGGTTATAAGTAAGAGTCCATATCTACTATAAATAGAGGAAATCTGAGAGAGCCCAGTAATAGCCAATGGCAATGGAACAGGAAGTTTGCTGTGAGATCCTTTTATCTTAGAAATGTCAGAGAAGCTAGACCCATGAAGTGTCACTAACATGGCTGCCTATTCACGACTTTTAAAAAAGGACAGATAACATAGGAGAATGTTATATCTGTCATGTTTTATTTATATATTTAAATATGTCTATGTTACATGTAAATATGCACACACATATATATGTATATACATATATGTGTATATATATATATATATATATATATATATATATATATGTATACACACACATTGTATATATACTATACACATACAAAGATAAGTAAAGAGAGTCAATGAACTTGAATAAGACACATGGGAGGGCTTGGTGGGAGGAAAGGGTTAGAAGAAAATGATGTAATTGTAATCTTAAAATTTTTAAAGTAATCTCTATAAAGCCAATGAGTATTAGTATTTTGTCACAGAAAGTGACAGATGCTCAGGGAATTACTGGGTATATTAAAACGACACAAGGCCACTTTATGGGGCAGTACATTGAAATCAACTATGGAATGAATTGGGCATCAAAATAAATAATAGTAATGGATATATCTAATGGATAAATTAATATGTATGAGTCCTTAAAGTAATAGAAATAAACAAATAGATGGATAAATGAATGAAGACGAAAAGATTGTCCCAAAGGAATACTACTAGCCTCACAATGACAGGGAACATGATGGAGTTTAAGAATCAGTAATGGATGCTAATGTCAGCAAATGAGTTTGATGAGAAGTAGGACATTTGCATAATCACAATCACAAATTAATTGATTTTCCTTCATAAATTACTTCAATTAAGAAGGGAAAATAGTAATCTTATGGTGAAGGACACCAATTTAAGCAAATGATCAAAACTAATGTAACCAATATGCCATTATTGAGACAAATGAACACTGCCTGCCTCTAGTTATGACAGTGAGATAAGACTAAGAGGCTACATGGATTTCAATATTACCAAGGTCAGGAAAGAAGGAAAGAAAGAAAGAAAGAAAGAAAGAAAGAAAGAAAGAAAGAAAGAAAGAAAGAAAGAAAGGAAGGAAGGAAGGAAGGAAGGAAGNGGAAGGAAGGAAGGAAGGAAGAAAGAAAGAAAGAAAGAAAGAAAGAAAGAAAGAAAAAAAGAAAGAAAGAAAAGAAAGAGAAGAGAAGAGAAGAGAAGAGAAGAGAAGAGAAGAGAAGAGAAGAGAAGAGAAGAGAAGAGAAGAGAAGAGAGTCACTTCTGGATTAGGGGAAAAAAGAGTCTGACAACTAAATATCTCTCTGTGAAAAGGTCTCTGTTTGAGAGACCACAATAGTTCCTGAAGGCTAACTGGAACACCACTGAAATATAAATGTGTATTGTGGGTTGGATGCAAGTAGTTTGCTCACTGTATTGTAGTTATTAAAGCACACATCCTTGCTATGGAAAACATACTAAAGTGGTTAGGAATAAGCAGAAATGATGTCTCAAATTTTCTAGGAAATATCAGAAAAGGTGTGTGTGTGTGTGTGTGTGTGTGTGTGTGTTTGTGTGTGTGTGTGCACAAATAATATATGAGACAGAGATAAAATGATATCTAATGAGTCAGAATGTAAATTATTTGGGAAACTAAAGAGAGAAAGCTTTATGTCTCTTTCACTATTATTGTAACTTTTATTTCAACCTAAATTCACATAAAAACAAAACAATGTTAGAAATAGACATTATTTTTCTATTCTATTATCTGTGTTCTAATAAAATAAATCATTTGCTGTAGCTTGATTCTAAATATCTCTTAAATGTTTAAGTGCTAAAGGTTTAGTTCGTGTGCTGGTTAGTTTTTTTATCAGCTTGACACAAACTAGAGTCATGTGGAAAGATCGAACATCAATTGAGAAAATGTCTTATCAGATTGTCAATCAACGAGGTTGTGGGACCTTTTCTGTATTAATGATTAATGTAGGAGGGCCCAGCCCACTGAAGATGGTGCAATCCCTGGGCCAGTGTTCTGAGTTGTATTAAAAACAAAACAGTACAAAAAGTAAACCAAATAAACAAAGACATGCTATTGGAGCCATGGTGAACAAGCCAGTAAGCAGCCTTCCCCCATGATCTGTAAGCAGCCTTCCTCCATGATCTGTGCTTTCAGTTTCAGCTTCCAGGTTACTCCCTGATTTCCTGTCTTTACTTCCCTCACTGATGGAATGTTAAAAGTTAGCCAGTGAACTTCTTCTTCCCTTCTTTGTTTCTGTCCATTAAGTTATCACAGCAATGGAAATCAAACTAAGGCAGCTCCAGGTGGTGCCAGAGAAAGGTGGCAGAATCGTCTTGGGAGGTCTTCAGGACTTTGGAGACATTTTTTATTTTTAATGGAAAAGTGTGACACCACCTGGTTGCTTCCTCTTTTCTTTCTCTTCTTGGTCATAAGTTGTGCAATTTTATTCATTATATCCTCTCACTGGGAAGACCCCAAAACAAGAATGCCAACTGATCATGAACTGTAGATCCAAACTGAGATACAATAGACCTTTTCTATGTATTGAGTTGACTTCTTCTGTAATTTGATTTAGCAGCAAAAAGCTAACTAAATCTAATGGTTGGTGGAGGGGTAGACTAAGCAAAGGAGTCAAAGCACTTGCAGAGTATAAATATATAAATGAAAATACTAAAATGGAATTCAGGGGTAAATGAACTTTGCTGTTTAGTTGGGTCAGGGAGAATGAAACATTTTTAAGAAGTTGAAAGAACATAACATAATTAGTTCCCATATTTATGCCCAAGTCATAATACCTTCATATTCAAATTAAGAAAATAACTACCTGCAGGAATTCTGTAGATAGCACCTAGTTATATGTCTCCAACTATGTAGACTGTTCCTAGAAAAGAGACCGTGTTCAGTGCATTCTGTCATAGAATACCTATATGCCCTAGATTTCCCAAGTATTTCCATGCATCAAGTATGCATTTTTTCCTACTTCCCCCCTATGGACTTGCAGGCTTAAGCCCAGGAGAGTCTTCCTGACACACAGACTCTTGTCTCATGACTCATAAGATCCAGTTCTTGTCATAACCTTGAAGGGAAAAAAACATAACACTTGTGAATTAGGGTAATAATGAGCACTTTCCTCCCCATTTCAGAATTATTCAAATGCATAGGAAATGGATCCCAGTGGAAGCATATTTTTCTCTAATTTCTGCCTGAAGTCTTTGTACCACGTTTTTCTCTTAGAACAAACATGGGAAAGTGTTCTGGGAAAAGGAGTCTTTTAGTGAATCAATAAGTGGAATGTTTTCTTTAAAAGGGCTACAAATTCTTTCCATGTATTTTTTTTTTCCTCAGAAACATGGGTGCACATGTTCAGAATCTAATCAGCCAAATTAATAGACTCCAGTGGCAAAGAAGTGAACAGGGAAGTAGGAGTTGAGCTTCTATGAGTTACTTCCATAATAGGTGCTGTGAATCCTTGGTGATGCTTTAATTTCATCCTCCAAATATGGTGAATAGCATTGCTGAGCTAAGCACAAGGGGGGTGCCAAGAGATGTTAGAAAATGCTGCACCACAAGTCTTGTGTGTAAGGCATGCTACATATTAAGAAGTTGGGAAAAGAGTGGTGTTCTAAAGTGAAATATGTAACTCACAATTCATACTGTAGATGGCCGGGTCTGATATGATCAGTGTCGCAGCCAATGATTGTGATATCTGAATGGGAGTGGGAGGTGATGTTTAGAAGTTTGACAAATATACTATGTTCACTTCATCTCCTGCTTCCATGGTTTTACATCAATTTCACTTGGAACTCTTCTAACTATACATTTGTCTCTGAAATAATCAAGTTATTTGTTAAGATAATTATGTGGGTCAATTTCAACAACTAGGTAACTACACAGCAAACAGGGAAAACCATAGTCTGTCATGCATTTAATATAACACATACTTAGGGAATCCAATTGCCAGTCCTAGGGAAGACAGACCATAGCACAGAAATGGAAGCAAATAAAGGTAGACCTTCTCAGTTTAAAACCTAGCCCTTCCAATATAAAAATGTATACCTTTATCTATTCAGTAAAATGGACACAGGAACACTCCCAGGCCAATGCACTCAGCTGTGATAAATATAAGATTAATGCATGTGTATTTTGTATATTTTCTTCCTAAATTTCTAACCACTGTGTATGTTCCTAAATACTTAGTTTCTTTTAAAATCATATTAATATTACTAAATATTTGCTTATTTTCCCATCTATATTTAAACTGCTTTATTTGTATGATCAAGACAAATGTGGAAATGAATGGTATATAAAAAAAATCAATGAGACTGGTTTTCAGGAAGGGCCTGGAAGTTGCCCCAAATTCACCCAGTGTATCATTGAAGACTGAGGGCAAGACAGGTCACAGAAGAAACAGATCCAAGGAATATGCCCAGGAATTATGCTCACAGAACTCATAAAGCCATAATCTCTACCAGTAAATCATACCAAAGAGGTCTTGTCTCTGTATGGTTGCCATGTCCACCACTGCTTGAGTCAACTGACCCAGTAGTGCTATTCTGGTTATTATTGTGTGAATCAAAGAAAAATGGTTTTGCACTTGCTGCCGAGAAAGGCTGAAGGGGAAGTGGGCACAAATCCCTATTGCTAAGCTGAGGAGCATACTAGCAATTGAGTTGCTGGTAGAAGGAGAGTCAGTCTTTTAAGGGTGTGGCCTCTGGAGTGTTGACCAAACTCCAGTGGAAGGCCACAAAATCAACAATTTTTGGCAATTGTTCTCCACCTTCCTAATGTTTCAGCACTTTACTACAGTTCCTCATGAAGTGGTGACCCCCCCAGCCATAAAATGATTTTTGTTGCTACTTCATAACTGTTATTTTTCTACTGTTAAGAATTCTAACATAAATATCTGATATACAGGATATATAATGTATGATTCCTGTGATAGGGTCATTTGACCCCAAAGGTGTCACAGCTTACAAGTTTAGAACTGCTAGTAATAGACAAAGCAATTGAATTTTGTGGGTTTTTTTTTTTAAAGGAGGACACAAAGTTGTGTAGAGTGAAATGATGTACCCTGAGGAAGGAATCAGGATAGAGGGTGTTTATGCTTAAAATACATTGGTGGAAATTTCCAAAGAACTGTTGTTTTTTTTTTTTTCCTTTAAATCTAAATGTAAATTTTTATTTAATAAATAATTCTACATAATAGGATAAAATAATAGGTTTTTGTCCAAAACACATGAAGTCATATTATTGCATACTTTCTAACACATAGTGGGTTAGTGAATAATTATTAAAGAACATGGAAAGTTCTGCTCAGTGAAGTGGTCAATACTGGCAGATGTAAAACTGGCTCCAAGAAACCCTGTTTAGAGGCTGGAGGGATTTCTCAGTGGGTCTCTTCCAACAGACCCAAGTTTGGTTCCCAGAACTCAGATTATGCATCTCACAACTGCCTACTACTTTAATTCCAGAGAATCTCAATGCATCATCTGGTCTCACATGCACACATCTACTCTCAGAAAAACAAGCAAGCAAACAAAAAACCCACGTTAAGTGAAGATCTTCTTGGATTGTTTGTTTGTTTGTTTGTTTGTTTGTTGTTTTTGTTTTTGACAGTGTGACTGGTAGGAAACTCATAAGAAAGCAGCCACTATTCCACCATTTTGGGTACTTTGAATTAATAATATTTTTGGACAGAGGGGCTGCAGTTCATGAGGAGCAATTTTGATGTGTAAGAACCCTCATATTAATGTAATTTAGGGCTATTTATCTTTGAAATTATTTCAAAGGCTCAACTGTTACAAAAATAAACATGAAGCTTGTTGTGGGTATTCAGCCCGCAAAGCATCACTTTCACCCTAAATCAGGCATCTTCTCAGTATATACCCAATATTTCTGCATAAAGCCTTTTGTGTCAAGTCCTGTACAAGCAGCTTGTGAGGGGTATTAGCAGTTTTCATCTGAGTTTTCCTTCTGTATAGAGAAGCACTAATACCAGCCAAAATAATGGAGTTAAAAATAATAGGTACTCTTACAAAAGCTACTGGTATTTTCCAGATTGGTTTAGAGATGTAACTCTCTAATATGGAAAACAACAAAAGAAACAACTGTAATTAAAGAAAGTGATATTCCAACTGCAGTAAAGGTAAAAGGAGAATTATAAACTCAGGTTTGTAAACAGAAATGAAATCCAAACCGACAGCTTTTTACCATAGGGCAGTAGTACTGTAGTGGTTATGAGAGCCACGATCTAGCCAGGCAAGGTGGCGTACACCTCTAATCCCAGCACTCAGGAGACAGAGGCAGGCAGGTTTCTGAGTTCGAGGCCAGCCTGGTCTACAGAGTGAGTTCCAGGACAGTCAGGGCTACACAGAGAAACCCTGTCTTGAAAAATCAAAAAAGAAAAAAAAAAAAGAGAGAGAGAGAGAGATGATCTAATTATTTATGAATCTCACCTGTAATTTGAGTGTTTGTATACTTTCAAGCCATCTATTTGGCAAACTGAATGCAATGACCTTGCTGTAGTGTGCTTAGTGATTTCCTTGGAAATCACCTTCATGTTAACATTTAAGTCCAACTTAAGGAGAGACATGTGACCAAACTTGTGACCAGCCTTCCCTGAGAGAAAATTTATATTTACTACATCCATGGTAACTAAAACGAGGCCATGTGAAGAAGTGGCATCTGCAATGGTCCCCTTGATGTTTGATGTAACTGTCTTCATGTGTTCTTTCTTCCTGTTATTGAAATATATACTCCTCTGAGTCCCACCCACCTCCTACTATTTCCCGAGATTTTGTTCAGCTATTCTAGAATATATGAGTTTTATAAATGTTATTGCTCATGTTAACTTTTGACTATTTATTTGCTAAGAAAGTGGACTGATTGGGGGATATTTAGCAAGAGAGGGTACTCTCACTTAATCGCAGAAAAGTGAAGATGGAAGCAGACAAGGTTAAGAAGGGACAGAATGGGCAAAAGCATAAATGACTGTGTCTGTCTGTGTCAGGACAGTGTGGTTAAAGATATGTGCTCCTTCCCCGTAGTCTGCCTAGATACAAGGGAAGAATTGGAAAAAGAGAAAGAGACAAAAATATCAGAGATGTTCCTTTCAAAAATCACATTAATGACCTGCTAAATGCTGCCGAGCCTGTTCAGCATTTGGGATTGAAGGAGACAAGAGCCAACCAATAAGGGTAGGTCAAGAGCTTGGCAAAATAAAATTGAATAGCTCCTATTTCTCTCTGCCTAACACTAGGCCAGAGCTGAAATTGTTGAGACAGACCGAACACATTCTTGTGCACTATTTAGCAGCTCTTTTCTGGACTTCAGACATTTTTTTCATGGGTAATTTGTGATTTATTTTACATGGGTGACTTCAACCATGCATGGGGTTGTTATTCTGTAATATATCCTAGACGAACAGATATTTAAGGGTCCAACTCTAAGAGAAATTTAATAATGTTATCCCTATTTCCTGCTTCATGTAAATAATTCTTCTCATCTACTGATTTAGCACAAGTGTCCCTAATTAGTAAATTACTGTCCAAAATCACAAACTGTGCTGACATACTTTTCTCCAGTCTCCTGGACTATACTTATTGTATCAGGTTGTCATTGATAAAGTATGATGCACAATTTACTTCATGATGTTGCCTGCGAGCTATTTTTTTTTAAATGTAACAGAGCCTGACAAATACAGAGGTGGATGCTCGCAGCCAACCATTAGACTGAGCACAGGGTTCCCCAATGGAGGAGTTAGAGAAAGGACTAAAGAAGCTGAAGGGGTTTGAAACCCCGTAGGAAGAACAATATCAACCAACCAGATGCCCCAGAGCTCCCAGGGACTAAGCAACCAACCAAGGGGGAGGGACCCATGGCTCCAGCCATATATGTAGCAGAAGATGGCCTTGTCAGGCATCAATTGGAGAAGAGGCTCTTGATCCCGTGAAGGCTTAATGCCCCAGTGTAGGGCAGGGAGGCAGGAGTGGATGGGTGGGTGGATGCAGACTCTAACAGAAGCAGGAGGCAGGGGGATGGTATAGGGGGATTTTGGGAGAGGGTATAAGAGGAAAGGGGATAACAATTGAAATTTAAATATAGTATCTAATAAAAAATAATGTGTCATTCATGTAAACTAATATCAATCATCTTAAACTGAGCTGTTCAGTGACAACCTACAACACCAAAATGTATCTATTTAGAAAAAAAAAAAAAAAAAAAAAGGACCGGGTGTGGTGGTGCATGCCTTTAATCGCAGCCCTTGGAAGGCAGATGCAGGCAGATTTCTGAGTTTGAGGGCAACCTGGTCTACAGAGTGAGTTCCAGAACAGCCAGGGCTATACAGAGAAACCCTGTCTCAAAATAAATAAAGAAAGAAAGAAAGAAAGAAAGAAAGAAAGAAAGAAAGAAAGAAAGAAAGAAAGAAAGAAAGGTTTTCAGTTTATTATGCTTTGCCCTAAATGTGTGGGCTTCACCCATATGAATTCTCTAGCTTTGGGAGTTAGCTAAAGTTTTCTGATTTTAATCTATATATTTTCATTGAAAACGAGCAGTTTAATATCTCGGTATTTTAACCCTAGATTTCCTCTGTCCTCCACATTTGTCCATGTCGTTTTTAATATTTGGCAGGTCCAGTGATCCTTTTATTTATTTCCTTTTCTAAAGTAGCTTCATAAATGCCATATACCTTATTGTATATAGTTGTTAATAGCTTTGGTTTTTATTGTTCCTTTGTCAGTGACTTACAATGATTTTTGAATATATATATATATATATATATATATATATATATATATATTCCTCCCCAATTGTCTCTGACAGGGATCTCTCTAAACACCAATGTAGCCTACCTTCAATCCGGTTGTAAGAGCCTCCTACACATGTGGGACACACAGAACCACAAATGGGGAGACTTCTAGTCCTTTCAAGATTTGGGTTTCTAGACAGTTCTGGGTATGTGTCTTTCCAGCATGGACAGTGGTCCTTCAGTACTATTCAGGGGAAGGGAAACTGTCATGGGGGAGGGTCACCATCTCATAGTCATCAAGCTATATTTAGAGAAAGGGGAAAAGGGGGTGCATTAGGGAGTGAAAATGAACAAAGATGGGGAGTAGGGATCTCTAATAGACTACCTACCTTTATATTTTCATTCGTCTATGCCTCCAGCCTAACAACTAGTGCCACCTGTACTTGGCACTTACTCTTCACTTAGCTAATGCTCTCCAGCAACGCCCCACAGCCGCCCCTCATCTCCTAACTGCTTGTAAACCCAACCAAGCTGACAGCATTGACTGTTTATTACAGATGCCAGTACCCCTCGTGATATATCTGTCTAGATCAGAATGTGAACTGAAGTGTAAGAAATCAAAACAAAGGTCAGCATGTGCGCCATCCCCTCAGAATGAGCTGACACACCAAAACATATGCCCATAGTAATTTAGACATGATTTTCATATTAGGCCCAGCCCAGGCAGAACTGGCTACTAGCCACCATCTCCACAGATGAGACTGATAGAAAACCAAGACATATCACATCTGTACATGGAGTTTTTCATGAAAAAAAAGGGTATGACTGAGTTTGATTTTCTTGTTGATTTGTCCCATTGAGTAGATTCTTATGGCTATGGCTAATATTTAACTAAATATACAACAAAGCTTGGAAGCGGGAAGTCCAAAGAAAAGCCCATCCTAGCAGACTTACATCCATACTTTGTCCTTTCTACAGTAGACTGGTAGTTCCTGGAGTCAAGGTGTCATGTAGTAAAAATTTAACCCAGAGGTGCATTATTGTTGTTATAAAAGAATACGCAGTTGGACTATTTATATCAGAAAGTGAAAAAGGCTTAAAAACATGTCAAGATTGTGTCTTCTATTTTATTGTTGTCCTTTTGTTTTGTTTACTGGTAGACATTTTACTTGTATTTTCTAATTACACTATGAGTAAATCTGTTCCATTCAAAGAAAGAGAAGGAGAGAGAAAGAAGAAGGAAGAAGACAAGTAAATGGGAGAGAGGGAGAGGATGAGAGGAGAGAGAGAGAGACAGAGGGAGACAGAGAGAGAGAGAGACAGAGAGAGAGAGAGAGAGAGA
>NC_034596.1:6210079-6220238 GCF_900095145.1 Mus pahari | reverse complement strand
AGAGAGAGAGAGAGAGAGAGAGAGAGAGAGAGAGAGAGAGAGAGAGAGAGAGAGAGAGAGAGAGAGAGAGAAACATTTACTGAGAGACGATATTTTTCTGAACTTGTTCCTATCAGCCTATGTGGTACTTGCAAAGAATAACAACTAATTATGTAGTCTCTGTTATAAATTTCCTACCATTATTTCAGATGAATATCCCTTGTTATCTCCAAAAGGTTATATAGCATTTGAAATTCAAAAGGAAGGTGTTGCCTGCGATCTTGCATATATCTCTAACAATTGCAGATAGAATATATTATCGTCAGGTCCGATTGCTCATATCCCATCTTGACTCCTGTCAGCGTTTGTGAAAGGAAATGCATGGTAACCTGCTCCTTATTTTCTGGGAATTCAAAATTCTGCATATAAATGAGAGTATGTATGTTACACAATTTCTCACAGATTGTCTTTTTCCATTAGTGTTCTCATACCAACTTCATTACATTGGATGATGAGAAGGACTGAAAATTTTTATTAAGTTTAACTGAAATATAACAGCACATGTTTTAAAAATGCAAGCTGAGGTGGGGGAGCAATACACATTTCATTCAGAATACTCAACATTTCTACAAAACTATTACAAATATGCACAATATTGTTTTGAATGCCCTGCCTGTATTTGTTTTGTTTGTTTGCTTTGCTTTTGAGATAGTGTCTTACTACACACCCTTGAGTAGACCGGAGGTTATTCTGAAGGCCATGTGAACAGTAGGATTAAATGCAACATCAAGTCCAACTGGGGTGTTTTTGTTGAAACTTTTCCAAAGTTCAGATTTGTTGGGGTTATAATTTGCATGGCACTAACAATATGAGTTACTATATTGGGATTGCATAAATTGATCTAATAAACAGTTATTGAGTACTTCTTTTATAGCTATCATTTTCTTAAGAGCTGTGGATAGAAAATTAAGTATGACCCTGTCTCTACCAGGTTAATATTTTCATTAGAGAGACTATATAACTTAACATATTAATGCCCCTTGGCTTTTAGCAAGTATGCTTTAAAGCAGACCTCATACAGTTTGGTCTAGACTTACTTACAGTCCAAAACATAATTTTAAAGATTTCTGGTTCTGCTACAGGCTCATCACTCAAAAAAATTTCAACACAATACTTAAAAAAACAAACATAAAGCCTCCTAAATTATAATGAAACGAGTCACTTGGGAAGATGCTCGCTGTACAAGTGAGAGGCACTGAGTTCCAATTTCTGGCCCCTTTCTAAAATCTAGGCATGACCAAGCAATCAGTAATTCTAGTGCTGGCAAAAGAGTCTAGCATATCCCTGGCTCACTGGCCAGCCAGCCAGTCTTTCCAACCTGGGAGTTCCAGGTTCAGTGAGAGACACTGTGTGTAATGGTAAGGTGAAGCACAATACAGGAGAACAACTTGCATCAAACTCAGACTTTCATGTGTAAGTACGTGCACACACACACACACACACACACACACTGATGGTAATGATATCCAGAATAGCAAGATACTCTTTCATTCCATTTGATCTACTGGAACTTAGTATTTCTCGAATTAAGTTGGGAAGATACATGAAAGAACAATGCGGGCACTAAAAGTGCATTCATGCCAGGTGTGGTGGCACACACCTGTAATCCCTGCACTCGGGAGGAAGAGGCAGGCAGATTTCTGAGTTCGAGACCAGCCTGGTCTACAAAGTGAGTTCCAGGACAACCAGGGCTGCACAGAGAAACCCTGTCTCGAAAAACCAGAAAAAAAAAAGTGCATTCATATAGAAATTTGTCTTAATTGAAACGGGAAACATTCTTCTCAGCCCATTATCAGACAGAGAAAATCTGTCTGGTAATATCCCCGATACCCACAAGAGGGCTCCCCTCAAGAAAATAAAAATAAGCAATGTGTAAAGTTTGGTTTATTTTAGACCACATCAGCAGTATGATTATTGCTTGAAAGACAGGCATGCTGTGGATTCTAGAATGTATCTAGACCCCACCAAAGAGGTCATGCAAAGAATGAAGATCGGAATTTTCATTTTTACAAGTAAAGCCAAGGGAGACCATTGTTAGGAACTTGTAGCATACACTGAAGCATAAAGACAGCATCTTCACAAGTGAGTTCAAGTGTTGGTTTTTAAGTCTCTTTAAAAGACAAGCTTTTATATAGCTAATATGTTTCCTTTACATTTCTTTCCAAGTTAATTGAAGTGATTAGTCAATATCTAGATGCAGTCCCTCACAGAAAGTGTTCATCTCCTATTGTGCGCACTCAGTTACTTAGCTTAGGTAGCGATGAGGCAAGGGAAAAATAGAATTAATATCCCCATATATCCAGCACGGCCATTGTCCACGATTTCTCAGAGCATCTGAAAATGGTTAACCTCTTTTTAGTACAAAGATTCAGACTCTACTGAGAGCTGAGTAGCCAACCTTCCTGGGGGATCGTCCATGTACGTTTAGGATTTAAAGTTCAAACAGCTTCTTTCTATTTGACCCACTTGGGATTTCAATATACAGAGAAGGAAAAACTAATTGCTTCTTTCTTCTATCTTCACTTTCAGTATAATACAAAGGACTTTGGACACTGGATGTAGTTTATTTTCCCTGTATACATTAATTCCCCAACAGACACCAACTGGATGTTTGAAAATCTAGTTTAATTCTAATACTAACTAGAATCAGTGTAGATTCCAAAGGTTAAGGACTCTATCCCACAAGACAGCTTCTCATCTTCGATGTCAAATAAAAGTTTGGGTTGTAACCTGTACCTCTGACAAGCTGATTAATTAGTTTCTATAAGCTTCTGCTTGGGTTTGGTTTATTAGACTGGCTTACACAACACAGAAGAAGACATTTGTCTTTTGTTATGAAGCGTACTATGAAGGACACAAGGGGTAAGGAGATGAGATAGTATCTAGAACTCAGGAAGTAGAAGAGGACATGGAGTGCCTCTGTCTGCTCAGGAAAGGTCACCATCTGGCACCTGCATGTACATAGAAACTTGGGAACTTTTGGAATGATGTTTTATTTGGTGGTGATTTTGGCTTCATTAAGTAGAAAGTTTTGTGTTATTGGCAATTGCCAGTTAACTCAAGCTCCAGTCTGTCTTCTGTGCTCTGAATTTAAAGATTACAAATTTCTAATCCTATGGTTGTGGTCCCTAACAACCAGCCTCTACTCTGAGACTACCCAGGAAAAATCTCAGACACCAATTAGAAGGAAAAGGCTATCAGTTATGAATTTCCATGGATTGTAGGATCTGAATGCAAGAAAGCCAGACAGAGTCTAAATATGCTTTTCCTATTACAAGTTATAACATAAACTTTCTCGAAACACTCTATTTGTAAGACATCCAAGGATATGTGCTAATATTCAGACAACATTAAATTAATGTAATTAAGGTGTTATTAGGGGGTGTTTAGATCCATCCCAATGATGGATGCCCATGTGCCCACTTAGATTTCTGAGCTCCTTTCCTAGATAATGTCTCTGTACCTGAGTGTATGACATCTCTGGCAGAAAAGTCTCTTTGTCCTTACAAATTGTTCCTCGTATATGTTAGGTTTTCTTATCACATTTTGATTGGTGCCTCTGAAGTGCCTTGTGTTTTACATGGTGGTGAATATCTTTAGGATATGGATATAAATGGTTACTCTGAGACTGAACAATGTTATTGGAAAGACTATGATCTGTTGACCAAACTGCCTATGTTTGATCACCTGACTACCTGGATCAAAAATACCACTAAACTTATTATCTGTTGCCAATTCTAACATCATTTACAGGTGTGAAGATGGTAATACCCTGACATCAATGTGCTCACATTTAGCCAGATGATTAAATTATCTTAAATGGGAAAATAGGGTAACTGAACTGTACAAATTCATTCAAAATCTATGGAGTCCTTGCTGCAACATCTATTGATTAACTATTGTGGGACTTAAAACCTTTATCTGTTTTGCTAATGTAACAGCATGCAAAGCTGTTGGGCTATAATTTACTGCATATAAGAACACAGTCCAAGGGGGTGCATCTACTGATCTCAATCTCATAATCACACATCGAATACTTGTTTGAAACTAGATTCCATGGGTTTAGCAGGAGATTAACAGGTTATGAGGACACTTGACCTGCCTTTGAGGAGCTGAAATAAATGGACAAGAAAACTGAGATCAATATGCACACAAGACCATCAACATCACTAAATGAATGCACACATACATTATTATCAGAGAAAAGTGGACATCTTCAAGCTTTCAGTATGAAGCTTCCATCATAGAGATGGGTTTGGCTAGAAAGTCAAGAGAGAAAGAAACAATATTAGTTGACATAGAATTCATGCCTAAAGTTAGTTTACAAGGTTCTAAGCAGCAGACATGTAGGCTGGACAGCCATCCCCACCATCAGGTATCACACTCCTTGTGATTTATATTACATGCAGAAAGTCTGACTTCACTTTGCTTGGGTGTTCATTCAAGTAGCTATCTTGGAGGAGAACATATAATTCTTGTGGATTTTTTTTTTATTGCTTCACAAGCGAGGTGTAGAGTTTTAAGATGAATTTCTCATTCTGCTGAGAAACTCTGACTATTGCTGTTACTTTAATTATGGCCTTATCCAGTGGCAAAATGGAGGTTTACAGGTTTGCTAATGGAACAACACCTTAGCAGCAGAGGGATTCCCAGACTACAGGCAGAAACAGAGTCAGTAGGAGATTTCAAGTGTGGCAAAGGCTTAGTTAACGTTAGTTACCAGAAGACAGGAAGGTCAGCCTGAGAAGGCA
Source organism: Mus pahari (assembly GCF_900095145.1). Lineage (NCBI taxonomy): Eukaryota > Metazoa > Chordata > Mammalia > Rodentia > Muridae > Mus > Mus pahari. Next base: position 6,215,448 of record NC_034596.1, on the reverse strand, counting down.
TTCCCATGGCTGTGAGAATCTGAATTGGATCCAAATGGCTAACAACAGACAGATTACACCACCACAGAATGGATTCTTACCCAGAGAAAACCAGGAAGTGGATTTTCGTCATAGTCTAAGGTTAGTACCCAGCTTAGTATCCAGCTTGGTTTATTCATACTGGAAATTCAAACAAGCCTGGATAGACAACGGACTTACATAATGCACGGACATTTTCAAATGCATGGACATTTTCAAAGCTGTTACATTGGTGCTATGTTATGGCAGCAGGAAGATCACAAACTACACATAGGCTTGCTTGCACAAGGATTAGTTTTCTTATGTGATCTTTTTTTTTTTTTTTTTTGAACCCAGACATTCTAAAATGACAGTGACAACAAAAGGGGTGGGGCAATTTGGTGAGTTTGTCCTGTGGGTCCTGCTTCTCCATCACTAAAGGTCACTGGCAGTTTTGGGGCATGTGGGGCTGCTGCAGAATTCTTGACCCCTGCTTCCTCCCACCTCCATGGAGGACTGTCGGCTTACTTCATGGAGAAAGGCTTAAGGGTAAACTCAGATCACCAGATTCAATTGCATAGACTAAATTTGTCCTTGCTGAAATCATTCAGTGAAGTGCACATTTCAAAACTTGGTTCCGCTATTTCAGTATTTTCTGTATTTTACATTTGTGCCTCCTCCACTAGAAGATCGGGAAATCCACCACTGCGTGCTTCCATTCAACTTATATTTATTCTGTGGAGCACTAGAAGTAGTTCTGGGAGCCTGTGAGGACAATTCCATAAATTTAACACTTCCATGACAGACATTCCAGATGGCCTAAGCATTTAGGACAGGAAATGCAGATTCCCCCCACAAGGAGTTTTGGAAGCCCCGTCTTTATATCAGGATATGGCTGGGATGTGGGCCAGACCCCTGCAGGCTGCAGCTTCTGCTAATATCTTTTTCCTGGCTGGGCTGCCAGAATGAGAGGAAACACTTTCCCCCGCTATCAGAATGAAGATATGCTGTCAGCCTGAAACATTTTTTTTTTTTTAAGTCTTAGGAGTCTAGAGTATTGCAACTGCCTTTTGACTGGAACTGGCTTATAGGTCTTCAGAATCCTCTTCTTTTAGTTCCTGCCGAGTGTAACTCCTTCTCCCTTGTGATCCCACTTCTGCCAGAAGAATGAGCAAGCGGCACTGTGAACTTTTGACCTGGTACTTTCTGTGCATTTGAATCTGTCCCACGCAGGGAAAATGGCCTTTGCCATCTCTAACTCCCTCTTGCTCATCAACTGACTAGTATGACAGAATGGTCCCCTACTGGGCAGGGTACCATGTATTTGACCCAGTCAGGACATGGCTGTTAGATATATAGACATTCTCATTAAGTGCCAGGCAGAGCATCCCAACTGCCCAGAACCCAGAAAGATTCTACTGGAAAACCTGCTCCATCTGGCATTCCCTGCTCTTAATGCTCAGGTATCCTGAAAAGATACATTAATGGAGCCTGCTATTTTAACATATGGGAGTGGGTGAATATTCAAGGCCTTGGTTTACATTTTCACAGAGGACAGAGAGAGAACAGACTATTTGACTTGGTGACCTTCACAATCAACATTAACTTGTGAATAACAACTTGATCAAGGCAAAAAGCTGAGGTTAGCATGAGGAGAAGAAGAGTTTTGAGGCTACAAAACTTAAGACTTTGATCTTGGTAAGACAGCAACCTGTGGCTGCCATATACTTCATCCCTCTGCTACAATACAGACAGAAAGCATTTGTTTTCCTAGTTTATAGATTGTGAAACTCAAGTCGAGAGAGAGATGGTTTTGTTTTATAAAAGTGTTCAGAGAGAAAAGCAAAGCCACTGAGGTTCAATAGTTAGATGTTTAAGTACTACATTCAACTATAAGTCACACACACGTGGACACATACTCACACAGATACCGTAACATAGACACACACACACACACACACACACACACACACACACACACACCATATACATATATATTTTTTGATGAATAGTCACCCATGACTTAATCTACCAAGAAGATTCTAGGGTCATCAAGTCATTGAAAAGAGCATCAGGTCCGATGCTTAGTTATCTGTTGATCTCACTGGAGTTAGAGTAACATAACATAACACAACATAACATAATATCATAACATAACATAACGTAACATTATAGTACATAAGGTCTCTAGCACTTGGGCCATAAGAAGCATTCGTTTTTGTTTTGGCTGTTTGCTAGAATACTTATAGATTGTCTTCTGCATTTTTGATCCTTGATAGTTTCCTTCCCTTTTGATTCTCAAGTTAAATAATGAGCCAACATGCATTTCCAAAGAAGGTTTATTTTGTTTGATAATTATATTTTGATAATATTAACATACCTTCCGATTCTTCCCAGATTCGCATCCCCTTTTCTGCCTACCTACGTTTGTGTTCTCTTTAAAACATATGCATCTCTAAACAGAACCAACTCCCTACTTCAGCAGCAATCCGTTGCCAATAACTACTCATTTTGATGTCAGGTACCATAACCATCTAACTTTCTAGACTAGGACTTCTTCTGCCCTGAGGTTGTATAAGTCTTGTGCATGCTGTGACAACTGCTGTGAGTTCTTATATACAATTATCCTCTTGTGCCCAGAAAACACCAGTTTCTTGAACGCATTCACCTCTAACTCTTATAATCATCCTCTTTTTCCTTCACAATGATCCCCAAATCCTGGAAGGAAGCAGTAAGTGCAGTTACAGTTAGGGCTGATCATTGACTGTCTCTTGACTTTTAAAATTTGATTCAGATTTAGATCTCTGTGTTAAATATCATCTATTGCAAAAACAAGTTTTTCTGAAGGAAGCTAAGATATATACTAATCTATGAGTATGAACAGAAGTCATTAAGGAGATGTTTAATAATATTATCATTTAGCAGAAGAATTGTAGTAGGTTCTGCCTTAGGGCCTATAGCCCATCTATTCATAGGTTCTTGATAATGGTGCAAGATGTGGGCTTTATCTTTTGGATCAGGTCTTAAATTCAATCTGACACTGGTTACTCCCATGTCACTTATGCCATGTGACACCAGTCAGCCTTGTCTCTCCAGGCCAATCATTACTGTAGCTTCCAGCACGCACTAGTGATGATTGTGCCTTCTGGCAGCACGCCTACCACATTAGTGTGCTAAAGACCCATTGAGAAGTCAAGTGAAAATGTACTACTCAAGAAGCATCCTAAATAAATACAGATAAATAAAATGAGTTTAAATGGGATTACCCTGTAATGGATAACAGTGCTTATACAAGATACCCTAGAGCAACCAAACACCCGGCGCTGGGAATAGAGTTATTTGCAGTTATCCTTGAAGTTATTGAGCACCTCACCACCCTCAAACACTTGCAATATTATACTCCATTGCTAACGTTCTCAATACCATCCAGAAGTTGATAATGACAGTCCTGTGCTGAAGAAATCACATATTTGAGAGATAGAACGGGGAGATACCAAGCTGGTGCTCACCTGGAAGCTTCATCCTTACTGGCTAGCTTTCATAGAGAAGGAAGGTAAACAGTCTTTATTACAAATTCCCAGCTGGGGCCCTTGGGTAAGGGCTCATCCTAAACAAGTACTTGAACCTGAGTTTGAACCTCTATTTTGTACATAAAACGTTGCACATGGCCACATGTGCCTGTAGCTCCAGAAGTAGGTGGCAATGGAGGGGCTTGAGATAAATGGGCAGCTGGGTCTTGCTGTGCACCAGCAATTTTCAGAGAGAGACCCTTTCTCACAGAAATATTGTGGCAAGTAATGGAGATGGGCACATGTCATCCTCATTTGACCTCTTTACACATGGGCAGAGGTATGCATACCTCACACTTACGCATACACCACAAATGAAGAAGGGTCCATCCATAAGATGGTTTAAACCTAATAGGTTTTAAACCCTATTAGGTTTAAATTGAAGTAAAGTAAAACTAGGAAACAGCAGAGGGACAGAGAGACAGAGGGACAGACCTTAGGAAGGAGGGAGGGGTGGAGACTTGAGCAATTGATTGGAGCAAGAAGGACCGAAATTCTATAGGTGCACATGTAAAACTGTCAAAGAATGTTAAATAATTACTTAAAAACAAATGAGGGAGAACAGGGGAGAAGGAGGAAGATAAAGCAAAAAGAAAGAAAATCAATGTTGGTGAAGGCTGCGGTAGGATTGCTAGTGACAGTGATGGAAATGGCGGTGAGAGTGGCTGTGGTGGAGGTGGAGGTGGTGGTGGTAGGAGTGGCTGGGATGGTTGTGGTGCTGGTGGTCAAGGTGGTGGTGGTGGTGGCAGCGGCTGTGGTGGTGGAAGAGGTCGTGGTGGTGGTGCCAGTGACAGTTTTGTGGTGGTGGAGAGACTTCGCTGGTGGGTGTTGTAGATGTGGTGGCGGCTGTGGTGTCAGTGTTTGTGGTTGTGGTTGTGGCTGTATTGGTAGTGGGGGTATACCCCAGGAACAATTACTCAGAGACAGAATGTAGTCAGGCTGCCATATTCTAATATTAGTTATTACTCATAATAAACTTAATAAGTCAGCTAAAGCTATCATTATTTTGCAGCATCAAGAGAGTTCCTTTCAAGAAACATGGGCAGGAATGAAGTGCTAAGATAGACACATGATGTCCTTTTGTCTTTGAACCAATGTCAAGTTCCTGAGACTCTGTATGCAGTGTACCTCCAATAATGAAGAACTAGGGTTTGGAGGCCTTCTGATGCCACTCTCCAATGTCAAAATTCTAGATTCCAGTTTAACTGCATGTAAGTAGATTAAAACAATTAATCAATAATCTTCCTGTGCGGCAGCAATAAGGGAAGCTACTTTTCCTATATTGTTTCCCCTCTGTTTCATTTTCTTCTTTTATTTATTGATTTTTATAAGACTGCTAGTATAATCCCAAGAATATTCATGAGTATAATACCCACTAGAAGAAACCATTAGGATATCACAATAATGGAGACAGTTCTTTAAGGCTATTGTCATTTCAATTACTTTTTTTCCCCCAAACACAGGATAGCTTATAATGCACATGAGTCTCCAATCATATCGATTAAAACCACTAATGAATATTCACACCTGAGTTCTGTTCCGGACAGGAAAAAAACCCTGTACATATAGAGTCTATTTTTAATTGTATCTCTAGTTAATGATAATAGAATATAGCTAGTCAGGTATAATACCTCTATCACCAGTACTTGGAAGGCTAAAATAGGAGTATCACCATAAGTTCAAGACCACTCCAAGTGGTGAAGTGAATACCAGGCAAATGCATGCTAGCTATCGAAACCTTGTCTTAAAAAAAAGTAAAACTAGAGCCGGGCGTGGTGGCGCACGCCTTTAATCCCAGCACTC
>NC_034596.1:6205988-6209829 GCF_900095145.1 Mus pahari | reverse complement strand
CGAGACAGGGTTTCTCTGTGTAGCCCTGGCTGTCCTGGAACTCACTCTGTAGACCAGGCTGGTCTCAAACTCAGAAATCCACCTGTCTCTGCCTCCCAAGTGCTGGGATTAAAGGCATGTGCCACCATGCCTGGCTTATTATAGTATGTTCTAAGAAGAACAGTGAGTGACATATTTATTAACTTGAAGTCCTTATGATTTTCTTAACTCACATAGGTAGGGTAACACAGTTACTTAGCAAGCTTAAATAATATAATCAAAGATAAATGATAGAAAACTGAAATTGTCTTAGCAAAAAATAATGTTGTTAAAAATACTTCCATGGCCATGTGCAAATAGGGAGTATGACTATCTTTCTGCTGGTGTGCCAACTGAGAAGTGAGAGACACGGGTATGTGGTAACAGACTTGGGGAGAGTAAGGTGCGATGCTAAGTTAACTGAACATACAAATTATCTCTGGGAGGTCACAAGATTGGACATGGCCAGAAAACCTCCACTGCCATCAGTGTTGCGCTTCATCCACTGCATGCCACTTCCCATTTTACACTGTGGGTCCTTTAAGAGAAGGAACCATGGGGCATCCTTCCTGGGCTCTGCGTGGTCAAGTTCTGTGTACTTTCCATGATGTCCATGGTAAAGAGTCATTTCTTAACATCCCTTTCAGCATGCAGCTTTAGAAACATGTCTTACTGGTACATAGGAAATGTTTGGTAGTTTCAGTGAAGACTTGAGTGCCTGCTGTAGTTTCAGAATATAGGAGGTCGACTGTAAACAATTATCTGGCAAACTAAGAGTGTGAGGAATTGTATTACTTTCTTTTTTTTTTTTGATATTTTATTTATTTACATTTCCACATACCCTCCCTCCTGGAAACTCACTATACCATGCTCCTTCACCCTCCTTCTATGAGTGTGTTCACCCACCCACCCACCAACCTCTGCCTCCCTGCACCGGCATTCTCCTTCACTGGGGCATCCAGCCTTCACAGGACCAAAAGCCTCTCCTCCCATTGATGTCCGACAAGACAATCGTCTTCTACATATGTGGCTATATTTATGGGTCTCTCCATGTGTACTCTTTGGTTGGTGATTTAGTCCTTGGGAGCTCTGAGGAGTCTGGTTGGTTAATATTGTTGTTCTTCTTATGGGTTGCAAAACCCTTCAGATCCTTCAGTCCTTTCTCTAACTCCTTAGCCCAATGGTTGGCTGCAAGCATGTACCTCTGTATATGTCAGGCTCTGACAGAGCCTCTTAGGAGACAGACATATCAGGCTCCTGTCAGCATACACTTCTTGGCATACCCAATAGTGTCTAGGTTTGGTGATTGTATATGGGATGGATCCCCAGGTGGGGCAGTCTGGATGGCCTTTCCCTCAGTCTCTGCTCAACACTTTCTCTCCTTATTTCCTCCCTTGAGTATTTTGTTCCCATTTCTAGGAAGAACTGAAGCATCCATGCTTTGATCTTCCTTCTTTTTGAGCTTCCTATGGGCTAATATCCACTTATCAGTCAGTGCACACAATGTGTGTTCTTTTGTGACTGGGTTACCTCACTCAGGATGATATTTTCTAATTTCATCCATTTGCCTAAGAATTTCATGAATTCCTTGTTTTTAATAGCTGAGTAGTACTCCATTGTGTAAATGTACCACATTTCCCATATCCATTGCTGTATTGAAGTACATTTGGGTTCTTCCTAGCTTTTGGCTATTATAAATAAAGTTGTCGTGAATATAGTGGAGCATGTGTCCTTGTTATATGTAGGAGCATCTTTTAGGTATATGGCCAGGAGTGGTATAGTTTGGTTCTCAGGTAGTACTATGTCCAGTTTTCTGAGGAACCACCAGATTGATTTCCACAGTGGTTGTACTAGCTTGTAATCCCACCAAATATGGAGGAGTGTTCTCTCTCCACATCCTCACCAGCATCTGCTGTCACCTGAGTTGTTGATCTTAGCCATTCTGACTGGTGTGAGGTGGATTCTCAGGGTTGTTTTGACTTACAATTCCCTGATGACTAAGGATGCTGAACATTTTCTTTAAGTGCTTCTCAGCCACTTGGTATTCCTCAGTTGAGAATTCTTTGTTTAGCTCTGTACCCCATTTTTAATAGAGTTATTTGGTTCTCTGGAGTATAACTTCTTGAGTTCTTTGTATACATTGGATATTTCTTTTCCTGCCAAAGTGACATAAGCAACTTAAGGTGGGAGTGTATTTTGGTTCACAGTTGTAGTCTATCCAATTGGGCAGACATGGCAGCAGGTACATCTCATCTTCACACATCGCACTCACACTGGGAGAGTACAGGGAGATGCCTGCTTCTGCTCAGCTGGCTTTCTCCTTTCTTATTCGGCCTCACAGGAAGGGCAGGGCTTCCTATTTAAGTTGAGCGATTTTAAAGATTCCCTTCACAGGCATGCCCAGAGGCTTGTTTCCTATGTGCTTCTTGGTTCTATCGAGCCCTATTCAATATTCATGATCAAAGAGATATGGCTGGGGAAATAGCACTGTGCGCTTGCTGTGGTTTGGATTCAGTCTGAGTGTGATCCTGAAGGCACTTGTGTTGGATCTTTGTTCTCAGTGTTGAGAGGATCAAATCTCTCAGATGTGAGAATGTACCTGAATTTCAAGAACACGGACTATGGAAGAATTAATGTTGGTCTTTTGAAGTGAATTAACTCTCCTGAGAGCAGGCCTTTCTGAAATGAGATCTCTTTGTACATTTCCCTCTCCTACAGTCACCTTATTTTCTTTCTCCTTCTTTGACATTCCATGCAACAGCAATGGAAGCATCACCAAAACAGTATTGGCAGCCACTCTGAACAATTCAATTACAAAATTAATGTGCAAATAAAACACTTTCCTTTATAAAGTAGCTAAGCCTTATGTACTTTGTTATAGCAGCATAAAACAGACTAAGATAAGCTCTCCACTACCTATTCTAGCTTATAGGTATAATTATGGTAGTAAGTTTTAAGGATATAACAATGGGTACAGTGTATCAATATTTAAAGAAAATAAGTTTTAATGTGATTCAGGAAGTTAATTATCTAATTATATGGTAATGGAACATTATGTCAAAAGTACTTCATTAAAAAATGAGCAATTACCTATAATTAAATTTTAAATTTGATTGAAGAATGTTGAATTCATTATACAATAAAGAGTTCCCACAATCACCCCTTCTCATATTAATTTTTTCTTTGAAGATGAGCTGTCATTTCATTCATAAACAATTTTAAAAATTTTAATAAAAATTTCACTCTAAAAACTAATATTCAGCCAATCACAAAGCAAGCTGCAGAAAAGGATACAATATTAAAATTTGAAGGCCAGAGAAATGCCTCAATGGGTAAAGTTGCTTGTGGTAGAATGTCTGCTGTGGAAGGATATTAAACTCAACAATTTGTACTCTTATCTTCACATGATGGAATGGCACAGGCTGTGTGTGTGTGTGTGTGTGTGTGTGTGTGTGTGTGTGTGTGTGTGTATACACAAAGCAACTATAAATAATAAACAAGAAGACAAGGTGAAGTCAGCTAGAGGATAAGGTACACACATTAGAAGAAGGAGCAAGAAGACTGACACAGAGGGAGAGAGAGGGGGGAGGGAAAGAGAAGAGGGAATGAGAGGGAGGGAGAGGGAGGAAGAGGGGGGAGAGAGAGGGGGGAGAGGGAGAGAGAGGGAAAGAGAGGGAGAGAGAGAAGAGACTGCATATTGGAAGCTCCTTCCTTCCTTCTTTCCTTCCTTCCTTCCTCTCTCCCTCCCTCTCACCTACCTTCTTTTTCTCTTTCTTTCTCTTCCTTCCTTCCTTTCTTTCTTTCTTTCTTTCTTTCTTTCTTT
>NC_034596.1:6199797-6205728 GCF_900095145.1 Mus pahari | reverse complement strand
CCTCTATTGAGGGACATCTGGGTTCTTTCCAGCTTCTGGCTATTATAAATAAGGCTGCTATGAACATAGTGGAGCATGTGTCCTTATTACCAGTTAGAAGATCTTCTGGTTATATGCCCAGAAGAGGAGTTGTTGGGCCATTGGAGCACTTTTAAAGTACCTTGTCCATAGAGAACAACAGTTCTCCCTCAATGATCAGCCATTAGCCATGTGGGAACTACGAGTGGGGCCATGTGGAATTTCCCATTTTCACATCAGCATTCCAACTAGTGTTGTCATTATGTTCATATTGTCCACACTATTATATTTTTGAGAATTTATGGGCCCAACATCCCTGTCAATTACATAAGATATTATCTCACAGTAAGATCTTTTGATCTTTTGGTTCTTAAAATCATTCTGCCTTCTCTTCTGTGAATTTCTCTGAGTCTTCGGTGTAGGGGTTGTTTCGAAATGTTTGAGATTGGGCACTTCATAGTGATTATATTTTGTATTTTGAGTAGTTTGGGATCTCTGTAATGGTTTCTATTGCATTTGTAGTTATACAGGAGTGGAAGCATTTATAACCATGAAGGAAGATAGTCTATAAAGATCTGTATTCATTACAATATTTATAATTAGCTTGACCAGTGCACAACTTCTACAATCTGGGATATTTCATCAACAACAATGTGTCCAATTTACCCCTCTAACTGCTGAACAGTGTTTCCTTAGCTGTTCAGTTGGTGAGTATATAACTCCATAGCATAGAATCTAATAAAAATAATTTGGCATAAGTCTTCACATTTTCTTTAAAAACTAACCTATACTTGCTTTGTCCATGTGTCTGAAGCATATCTTTTCACATATTTAAGACATGAGGTATATACAATATTTTCATAACTCCAATTGCCTTCAAGTATTATTGATAACCAAGAGAGAATATTGATTTTCCTGGTGGTGTTGACATGCTTGCTTTCTGCAGCTATTAGTGGTCTTCATAGAATTGATAGCTTTTTGAGCCATGTCAGTGTGATTATTGATTCTTGAAAGGATCCTAATCTAGGATAACTTTTTAAATGTTTGTTATTGTCTTTCATTAGCATATAATGTAGCAACAAGATTGAAAAATACAAGAATTGTGTGATTGTCTGGAATTTCAAAGTAAAAAATCAATATAGCTTATATATATATATATATATATATATATATATATATATATATATATAGTAACACACACACATACACACACAGAGAGAGAGAGAGAGAGAGAGAGAGAGAGAGAGAGAGAGAATAAAAGCCAGGTTAGGATCCATCATTAAATCGCAATTTTATATGAGCATATTCTGCAGTGCCAACTAGCTTTCTAGACAGTTTCTTGTCCTATATGCTCAAAAACTGTATGCCACACCTGACATCTGATATACAAGCCTTCATGGGCTCCAGGTTTCTCACACCCATATGTAGCCTTGAATTGGCACAGACAGGTCCCATTCCTTCCAAGTCTTCATTCTATAGTTTCTTTTAATAGCACTACTAATGATGTGTAGACAAATTTTGTACCTGACCATCAAGCATGGAAAAGTAGATACCCTCAGAAACATAGGCTTGTATATGGCTCCTGATATCCAAGGTATTGGGTATAGAAAAGTTGCATACAATAAATTTTAAAAACTAAGATAATTAGCATTTAAATGTCCAAAGCAATAGTGAATTAGACACAAATTGCTACAGGGCATAGCATACTTACAACAGAATTAACAGCCAAAAATATGACCCACGATGTCTCACACCCTCCAGCATACACTTTTAATTAATGGAAGCTTGTTCACCTCTTTCCTTCATATACAGAAGAGAGTGAACAATATATTCTTAAGCATTTATGTCTATTTTCATCAAAACTGATTCAGGCAAGAAAAATTAATGGATAACATGGATAATAATTTATTCACAGTGAGGAAAATACCCCAAATAATCATTTTGGAATTCCTACTATGTTATCAAAAGCAGGAGAAAAATTCAATTTTATTCTTCTTTACAAATCCATTTATCTGTAGCACTTTGGAAAACAATGAAGTGCTCTATTAAGGCGGATAAATCTGGGTGTCCCTTGGAGATAATAGAACCTCAAGGGGAAATAGAACTGGGCAAGAAAATGGGATCACTTTTATATCCAAAATTTAAAATGGCTGAGTAAAGGGTAACCAGTTGTTATAATGCCAAGATTCTTAATAAAGCCTATTGAGGCAATCTTCAATGTCTTAGGGAGTTAATCTGAGCTGTGGGCATCTCATTAATAGGAAGATAAGAAAGTATCCACCAAGCAACATGTCTATTTGTCAGGCAAAGTGATTCCACTAGAAGCTTTACCTAATAGACATATAAACTCATAGCACATAGACACTGGAAAATATTAAGTGTTGGAAAAGCAGTGATTAAAGAATATAATGTGCAAAGTACAGAGGGCTAGACAGCGCCACGTAGACAATACTAAGGGGAATAAAACATGGTATCTTTAAGATACAACTTGTATTTGTATACCTCAGAATTCCATTAGTAAGAAAAGAAGAAGACATCTGCAAAACCGTATTTTTATTTATCAAGTTTAATGTGTATGTGAGTGTATGGGTGTGTGTGTGTAATATGATACATGCTATGTATATATACAAATAGTATATATATGCATATATATGCATACATAAATACAAATACTACATATATAGCATATATTCCACAAGGTATGAAAAGGCAGAGAAGGCATAGTATTTACAAGCAGATTAATTACTAGGTTATGTTAATTCTCTTCTACCTGTATCCCACCCTCTTCGCTGACCTTCATTACAGTAGAACACAGGACGCTGATGTGAGCTACAGTGCCCATCCAAATGTCGTCTTCATGAAGTGTCTGACAGTCATAATGGTTAAAAGGATAAAAGGGCAGTTAAATCACTCTCATTAGAGTATAGGTCTAAGTGTGTTTGTGTGTGTGTGTGTGTGTGTGTGTGTGTGTGCACGTGCACGTGCACAATTGCTGTGCCCACACGCATGCCTAGTCTAGATGTATGTTTGTAAAGGTGATTGTTTCTCGGGAGACAAATGTGCATAACCCTCTCCCACAGGAAAATTCCATGGCTGTTCTAGGTTCTTTTCTTCCTCCATCAAAGAGATGAAGTCCAATCATTAAAATAGTTCACCTTTTCATGGTGCATGTCCAAGTAGGAAGAAGCACTTGGCTAACACTGTAAGGTTAACCCCCTATACACTGAAACTTGACATAAAAACAGTAGGTAACAGTAGGTCCTACTCTAGCTTAGTCAGATAAAACAAGCTTAAGTAATTCCCCCCACCAAGGGAACATATATACAGTAGTTACTCCAGCAGTAAACACTTCATACTTTTTTATTTTGTTTAGTGATGTTTCTATTAATCATTTTATTTGTTTGCATTTCAAATGATATTCCCCTTCCCGGTATCCCCGCCACAAATGTCCCCATCCCATGCTTCCTCCCCTTGGCCTCTATGAGGGTGCTCCTCTACCCACTCCCCCACCACACACACACACACACACACACACACACACACACACACACACTACCACTCTAGCATCCCCCTACTCTGGGGTATCAAGCCTCCAGAGTACCAAAGGCCTCCCCTCCCATTGGTGCCAGATAAAGTCATCCTCTGTCAAATTAATGCCTGCACCAAATCTTGCATCTGTGTACCAGTTTGCCATAGACCGATTTTGGAGTCAAAGTGGTTTCCAAGAAAAGCACATCCATTTCCTGAAAGTGCCTACTCTGGAGAAGTCAAACTAAGGGATAGTGTGGATAGGAGAGACTTATTCCCATGCATACCGGATGGAGTCCCTTTAAGGTTTGGCTTAGCTCTTTCTTTGTCCAAAGTGTGTTTTTGATTTCCCATACTAATGGAACCCCTGACTACTTGCTCTGCTCTGGTGCACCGTCTGTATTCTTTTCTTTCTAGAACACACAAACTAAATTAAGACTAGAGGAAACTGGAGGCCTCCTACTCATAATACTAGTTAGTCAATGAGAATATCTTCCCCGCTCAGGAGGCAACAAAGGACCACAGGGAGTGGGAACCCAGAACAGGGAACTGTAGGGTTCTTTGTCAGCAGCCAAGCTGAATTAATTTTGTAATATGTACTTTTATAAACATATAGTGAAGTAATTTACTAAATGTTCCATGTGTCTTCTTTATATTTAAGCCTCAGAGCATAGTTATAAGTGTGGTTTTATTCCTTTTGCGAAGAAAAGAAACAAAAAACTACAGAGTATCACTTTAAATCCTCATCCAACTTATTAATGTAAAGACAAATATGTGACTGTGCTATTTTGATTCTTAATCTAAGTTTATTTCTGGTAATCCTAAAAATATTGATCAAGAGGTGAACATGCTGGCTTTGGATTGGACTCTGGCTCACCGCTTAGTTTTAAATCAGCCATGAACCTATTCTCTGATTCTAATGTTAACAAGAGAAACACAAAGCTGATAAGCTGTTAGTGTTTGCTTATTTTTTCAAGTATACTTCTGGGAGCATATATCATAAAAAAAAAAGAAAATAATTTTTAAAAATCCAACGCAATTCTACAAATTTAACATTTCAATTTTTAATTTTTTTTCTCAGAAGCAATGGACATTCTCTAGTATAAATCAATAGCTAAAATGAAGGATATTAAGGCTCTGTGGGCAGTTGTTAGACAGTAGAAGTTGGCTTAAAAACTGACCAGTCAATATCAATTTTTACTTAAGATCATATAATGAAAACATCAAAATGGTTTACTCAATGAAAGACAGTAATCTATATAACCGTTTATTTGTTGAGCAAGTATTATTTGTAACAGAGTAGTCCGCATGATTTAATCAGATATTAGTAAAGGCATTTGATGTGACACACAATTAACAATGCAAATAATGGGCTCTCTATGTAGGCATAGTGTCATTTCAATATGAAATTTCATTAAAAATTTACAAAAGTTTATGGTTTAAGTTTATGTTTAAGTTTATGTTTAAATTATTAAAAGTAGTTTGCACATTAGACAATAGTTAGACATTGACTAGAAAATAGGGAGCTCTAGACTGAAGAAATAATATAAATGATGTAAAGGACCATAGCTTCAAACACAGATTTAGGGAGTGGGTGGGTTGGCGAGCAGGGGGAAGGGGGAGGGCATAGGGGATTTTTGGAGGGGAACTAGGAAAGGAGATAACATTTGAAATGTAAATAAGGAAAATACATAGTAAGATAAATAAATAAAATAATAAAAAAGAAATTCTGAATAATAACACCAAGTAGACATGTGAAGACTGGGTTACAAGATACGTTCTTGCCATCACAGGTGATACAGAGTCTCCTCTATGTACTACAAGAAACAATCAGGATTTTAAAGAATACCCCCATTGTGCTTCAAAAGAAACAAGACTTCCATAGGGTTTATTCTTCTATCAAGATATGAAGTCTAGATCATGGCACCTTTGCAAAATAAATTTTTTGACACAAAGACACTGCCATGTCTCCTTATCTCACCAGCTCAGATAAGCCTAGAATGCAGACATTCTTTTTATTTGTTTGTTTGTTTTTTAATTATTTTATTAGATATTTTCTTCATTTACATTTCAAAGGCTATCCCGAAAGTTCCCTATGCCCTCCCCCCACCCCTGCTCCCCTGCTCAATCACTCCCACTTCTTGGCCCTGGCTTTCCCCTGTATGGGGCACATAAAGTTTGCAAGACCAAGGGGCCTCTCTTTCTAATGATGGCTGACTAGGCCATCTTCTGCTATATATGCAGCTAGAGACACGAGCTCTAGGGGTACTGATTAGTTCATATTGTTGTTCCACCTATAGGGTTGCAGGCCCCTTCAGCTCCTTGGGTAATTTCTCTAGCTCTTCCATTGGGTCTCTGTGCTCTATCCTATAGATGACTGTGGGC
>NC_034596.1:6196764-6199492 GCF_900095145.1 Mus pahari | reverse complement strand
GTTACCTCACTAAGGATGATATCCTCCAGATACATCCATTTGCCTAAGAATTTCATAAATTCATTGTTTTTAATAGCTGAGTAGTACTCCATTGTGTAGATGTACCACATTTTCTGTATCCATTCCTCTGTTGAGGGACATCAGTGTTCTTTCCAGCTTCTGGCTATTACAAATAGGGCAGCTATGAACATAGTGGAGCATGTGTCCTTATTATCAATCCATTCTTATCTCCTTGTCCAAAGCTCAAGTCTAAGTGGATCAAAGAACTCCACATAAAACCAGAGACACTGAAATATATAGAGGAGAAAGTGGGGGAAAGCCTCGAAGAAATGGGCACAGGGGGAAATTTCCTTAACAGAACAGCAATGGCCTGTGCTCTAAGATCAAGAATGGGATGACATATGGGACGTCATAAAATTGCAAAGATTCTGTAGGGCAAAAGACAAAAGGCCACCAACAGATTGGGAAAGAATTTTTACCAATCCTAAATCTGATAGGGGACTAATGTACAATATATACAAAGAGCTCAAGAAGCTGAACTCCAGAAATTCAAATAACTCCATTAAAAATGGGGTACAGAGCTAAACAAAGAATTCTCTACTGAAGAATCCCGAAGGGCTGAGAAGCACTTGAAAAAATGTTCAACATCCTTAATCATCAGGGGAATGCAAATCAAAACAACCTTGAGATTTCACCTTACACCAGTCAGAATGGCTAAGATAAAAAATTCAGGGGACAGCAGATGCTGGTGAGGATGTGGAGAAAGAGGAACACTCCTCCATTGCTGGTGAGATTGCAAGCTTGTACAAACACTCTGGAAATCAGTCTGGTGGTTCCTCAGAAAACTGGACATAGTACTACTGGCAGATCCAGCAATACCTCTTCTCAGTATATAACCAGAATGCAGACATTCTTATATCAGGTTGTGAACCCAATTTCTGATTATTCTCAACAAGTTATTTTGTCAACAAAAAACAGTTCACATATGATCAATGAGAGGATAAAATAATGACACGTATTCTTATAAGGTAAATTTTTAAGAAATGAACTTCAAGGAAGTATAGGACCTGGGCATATTTAACAAACTACAGGGATGAGTTCTGACCAAAAATAGTTTTTCGATTAACCTGAAGTCATTTTTCCAGGTCAAACAAACATCTAGTACAGAGTGAAAGTATTTGTGGATCTAGTACCTTAGTTATCAGCGTTTATAGTTCTTAAAATCTATTTCTATGAAGACCAATACCCAATAAATGGCCAAATATAAATGGATGGCTATTAAATGTTAATTCTGCAGGGAAAAGAGCTCTTCCCTTTTAGAGTCAGGAACCTCTCTAAACTTATCTCTTGAAACAATTTTTTTTTCAATCCAGATGGCTCCTGAAATTTCTGTATGCTGTGACCATGTAACCATGCAGATTTTCTTGATGTATCTGCCTACACTCTTTCTGGGCCTCCATTAATAGATCAAGAAATGCTAATGTTTCATATTGAGGTCATGAGTTATGTATAAGCCATGTAGGAAAATGTAATTTAATTTATTTCTTTTATATTTCCTGCCAATTAAGGCTTTAATCATCAGTATTTAAATTTCTTCAAAGGTCATCGTGTAGGAAGATTTATGGATATCAGACAAAGCATAATAGGTCAGGAATGGTGAGCCAGCAAGAATCAAAGATAGGAAACTCAAGAGGTTTATGGATTATGCTAATCTCAGCATCTTCATGCACCCCAGAATAGGTTCAGAACAAACAACCCCTCCAAAGCATGAATGCAGTTGATTGGGTATTCTTTCTACCTGCAGGCTAATCTCTTGATAGCTTTTTCTCTTAATAATATTTTCAAAGTTTTCCTATCTCTGTCTAGCTCCATTTCTTCAAGGTCCTGTCCAGTGTCCTTTGTATGGTTTCATCAAGCCACCACTGGCCTTCCCACTTCTCAAGCCATGGATCTCTAAACTATCTTACCTTACTAGTCCTATTTATTCTGCTCAAGAGTATAGGGTTCTTATTTTGCTTCATGATAAAGACAAAGATGAATTAATATCCAATATCTTTACTAATATAATAGATTTGATATGTTTCCTAATGAAATATGGAATTGGAATTAAGTTAGAATTGTACTTGGAGCCTTTTGCACAAAGTGATCCTAATCCAGAGATGCCCCATAGTAGTTGATCACTGACACCACTTGCCATCTGTGCTAGTGCTGTGGCTGGAAGGCCTTGGAATGTTATAGAATCTTTACACATTGTTTTTAAAGAGGCAGAGATCCACTAGGCAATGAAGCCATGGGCACTCCATGATGCTTTTTTAAGTGGGGATAGATGTGGAGCCTTCCTGTTTTTCTCTGACCCTTTCTTATAACTTTCCATGACCTCTCACAGAAAGCAGGTCCATAAAAGGACACAGAAACACTACAAACTTCTCTTGAACTCTCAGGAGTAAATGCCAAGAAGGCTGGCCTGGAGTGACTTAATAAAGCTCAAGGAAAAGAGAAACCATCCACATTTGCTGATGTTGAGAAGCCCTGGAAAGAAAACAATGTAATAATTGACCCCTTAGCAAAGCAAAACAACTGTGTTGCTTGATCTAGAAAACGCTAGCAGCCAGAGCTCTAACTTAGAAAGTCATAGTGTCTCCACACATAGTTCCTAGTATGCTCTGGGGCCTCCCTAGATCATTAGGGAGGTTTTTTTTTTTTTTTTTTTTTTTTTTTTTTTTTTTTT
>NC_034596.1:6189748-6196020 GCF_900095145.1 Mus pahari | reverse complement strand
CACACACACACACACACACACACACACACACACACACACACACACACACACATGTTCACTTCTCTTAGTGCACAGATTGCAGGCATGCACCACTAGGTCTGGACTTTAGTTGGATTCTGCAGTTAAAACTCAGGTTCTTATGTTTGCACAATAGTAATTTGCTGACTGAGCCATCCTCCCTGCCAATTAAAATTTTCTGTTTATTTATTTACTGGGGGACCCAGTTGTGGCAAGGTACCATATGAAGGTCAGAGGACTTACAATAGTTAATTCTGTTTTTCCACCATGTAAGCACTGAGGGTTGAACTCATTTGATCAGGCTAAGGAGCAAGCACCTTTACTCATTGGGTCATCTCTCTGTGTCAGGTTTTCTTTTCCCTTTATCTTCTCTGTCTTAAAAAAAATTCAGGGAATGCCACTTTCCTTAAATTATCCACCTTTCCTTTAGGCTGTTGAGCATACATTTTTGAGAGAGGAACTAACAAATAAATACTCTGTCCCAGGACACATATGACAATAATGTGTTCAGTCATGTTCTGCTCGCAAACTGCTCCATGTGGACAACCATGAAAACTTCATTTGATCACACACTCAGTGACATGGCCTGGTCTGGGTGCTTTATGTGTCCCCCCTCTTGATTTCTCACAGTAATATAGACAGATGAATAGAATCACCTCTCTTTTACAAGTAATATTATGGAGCTCAGAGATGATAAAAGATTTCCATATAGTTAATAGAAAATGAACAGATTTATGTCTGTCTAGCTGAAAAGCCTTTGCCCTTTTTTTCTGTGGGAGATCATTTCTACTTCCACACTTCTCTGGTTGATGTGTGAATTGAGGGGCTCTCTGTTAATCTGGAGGGCAGTATTGGGGTACATGTATAAAGCGGGGTGAGATGTTACAAAGGGTACAGACTCTGGATATGCAATTCTTGGCTGTTAAAAAAATTAGATGAGATCAATGATCAATTGAGGTTTGAGGGCCAAGGTGGCCCAGAGAGAAGAGCCAGCAGAGGCTTTTGAGTATATTTGCCTTATGATAAAGATACACTACTTTTTTTTTGTTTGTTTATTTCCAATTTATTTATTTATTTATTTATTTATTATTTTCTTTTTTTATTATTTCTTTATTTACATTTCAAATGCTAACCCTAAAGTTCCATATACCCCCCCTGCCCCTGCTCCCCTACCCACCCACTCCCACTACTTGGCCCAGGCCTTCCCTTATGCTGGGTCATATAAAGTTGGAAGACCAAGGGGCCTCTCTTCCCAGTGATGGCCGATTAGTCCATCTTCTGCTACATATGCAGCTAGAGACACAAGCTCAGGGGGTAATGGTTAGTACATATTGTTGTTCCACCTACAGGGTTGCAGCCCCCTTCAGCTCCTTGGGTACTTTCTCTAGCTCCTCCATTGGGGACCCTGTGTTCCATCCAATAGCTGGCTGTGAACATCCACTTCGGTGTTTGCCAGGCACTGGCATAGCCTCATACGAGTCCGCAATATCAGGGTCCCTTCAGCAGAATCTTGCTGNCATGTGCATTAGTATCTAGGTTTGGTGGCTGATGATGGGATGGATTCCCGCATGGGGTAGTCTCTGGATAGTCCATCCTTTCATCTTAGCTCTAAATTTTGTCTCTGTACCTATATCCTTTCATGAGTATTTTGTTCCTTATTCTAAGAAGGAATGAAGTATCCACACAATGGTCATCCTTCTTGGTTTTCTTGTGTTTTGCATAATGTATCTTGGGTATTCTAAGTTTCTGGGCTAATATCCGCTTATCAGTGAGTGCATATCTAGTGACTTCTTTTGTGATTGGGTTACCTCACTAAGGATGATATCCTCCATATATATCCATTTGCCCAAGAATTTCATAAATTCATTGTTTTTAATAGCTGAGTAGTACTCCATTGTGTAAATGTACCACAGTTTCTGTATCCATTCCTCTNTTGAGNGACATCTGGGTTCTTTCCAGCTTCTGGCTATTATAAATAAGGCTGCTATGAACATAGTGGAGCATGTGTCCTTATTACCAGTTGGAAGATCTTCTAGGTATATGCCCAGATGAGGTATTGTTGGGTCCTCCGGTAGTACTTTGTCCAATTTTCTGAGGAACCGCCTGACTGATTTCCAAAGTGGTTGTACAAGCTTGCAATCCCACCAGCAATGGAGGAGTGTTCCTCTTTCTCCACAACCTCGCCAGCATCTGCTGTCACCTGAATTTTTAATCTCAGCCATTCTGACTGGTGTGAGATGGAATCTCAGGGTTGTTTTGACTTGCATTTCCCTGATGACCAAGGATGCTGAACATTTTTTCAGGTGTTTCTCTGCCATTCGATATTCCTCAGTTGAGAATTCTTTATTGATATACTTCTTAAATGCATCCAAGAAAAAACATGATAGAGAAATACTTCTTCATGAAAATGGTTTACCAAACCTTTGACTCTTATAAAAGTGGTTGTTTTATTACCTTCAGACTTGGGTAAATACATTGTCAGTGTGTGCTAATTTGTTTGAGATGCTTTGTCCCCTAATCATCTATTACTTGATCCTCACTGAATTGCTCCCTGTGGGGGAGGCTTAGGAGGTGTGGATTTACTGGAGGGGATATGTCAGTAGAGGAGACCTCTGTGGTTTCCAAAGGCCACTTGCCATTTCCAGGGGCATCCTCTGCTTCCTGTTTGTAGTTTGAGATACGAAGTCTCATCTGCTGGTCTAGTTTTCTGCTGCTCCTTCAACCATGGACCCTAAGAATAAACCTTGTAGATATTCTGGAACCATAAACCCAAAATAAATCTTCCTATAAGTTGTCTTGGTCATGATGTCTTAGCACAGCTATAGTAAAGTAACTGACACACTGTTATGAATAATAGCTCCATGACTATCTTTGTTTCTCATTCTTATACACGACTACATTCTAGAATCATCTGGAAAGTTTAAAGTAATTTATTCAGCCAGGAAAGAATATATAAAGATATATGAGGTGGGCTATTCAGAGTTGAGAGCTGCTCACAGAGACTGGGGCATTCCTTTGAACTAGTCTCTTATAGAACATATTCTAAGATAGAATAATTCCTAGGTTATTCAAACATCTATGAGAATGTTTGAATATATCGAATTTTTAAATATTTTCCACCCAAAATACTGTGTGGAAAACTAATGTTATGGTTGAGAAAATTCATCCTGATAGTGGTTGATTTTCTTAAGCATATAATAATAGGCAAGGGTAGAAGTCAAATCAAGTCTTATGATTAAGAGTTCAGTATTATTTATGTTACCATCTGTAGATACTTTTGATAAACTTCCCCGGCACTCTCAGGTCATCCTATGGAGTGCTGGTTACCTTCTATCCCTTCAGACCACTGCCAGACTCTCTGATTCTTTCAAGAAGATAAATGTTGGCATTATATTTTCCTATTTAATAAAACTGCAGTGCTGTAGAGTTGACTCAGCTGTTAAGAGCACTTGCTGATATTTAAAGAGGACTAGAATTTAGTTCATGGTAGTTCATGGAACAACTCACAATTTCCTGTAACTTCAACTCCAAGGGATCTGACCCCTTCTTTGGCCTTTGTGGGCACTTACACATATGCACATATACAGAAGCATAAATAATATAAATTCAAAAATTAAGATACCTAGATTCAGGTTATCAAGATGCACTTAATAGAGCATCTCTCAATCTGGGGGTTGTATATCAGATATTCATATTACAATTCATAACAGTAGCAAAATTACAGTTCTGAAGTAGCAACAAAAATAATTTTGTTTTGGGGGGGCCCACACAACATGAGGTACTGAATAAAGGGTTGCAGCTTTAAGAAGGTTGAGAACCACTAGCTCGGTATGTGCCACAAAGGACTGCCTATGTGTGCCTTGCCCTCAGTCCCTCTTTCATTCTCCTAAGGAGCTCACAACATCTACCCATTTTTCACTTTTACTGCATCCCTTTCCATGCCTTAGCTCGGATCTTGAGAAGGAAAAACTCCAGTGACAGTGACTCCTTGCCTTTATTTTTTGAGTGATTGAATGGCTGTGCAGGGTTCTGTGGGGATATGCATGAAAGCTTAATTATATTTCCTGCCTCGCTGAGTGAATGTTGCATAGAAAGATGGCTCTGCCTGCGGTGTAAAACTTCAGAGGGATCACTTCCCCTGCGCTTGCACAGGGCTGATAATCAGCTCTCCACACAAACAGGCAGTGAGATGAAGCCAGCTATCTGAAAAGGTGTCCCTGTCCTGTTAGCATCTGTATCTGTCTTGACTTCATGCTCTCATAGCAAACTGAGAAGCAAGCTGAGCAAACTCAGCTTGCTTTCTGGTGGGGAAGAATTAAGGAAGCTGCCTGCAAGTACTCAGTGTAGTCTCATCATTTTTCAAGAATTAGGAAAGATGCAGCTACTCCTAGGAGCAGTTTTGTAAGACAAGCACAAGTTATGCTTTTAAATGCCCAGCCTTTAAGCACATTCCCATTTTTATTTTCAGTCTGAAAACCCTTAATGTGCATGAAATGCTTCCTTAGTACAATGTTCATGCACTCCATGCACTGTGACAATCACTGGAGACAGAAGTGAGCACACAGACGTTGCTGTTATGTGAACATGCTGGAGTATGGCTTTTAGATAAAGCATAGATTTCAATGAGCAAATGTTCCTTGCTTGCGTTCTGAATATGAAGTCGAGAGTTTTCTTTTTTCTTTTTTCTTTTTATATTCCTCTGGTTCTCACCTCTGGTGCTGATCAGGAGAGGCTAATGGATTAGTGGCTTTGAAATAAATGAATTGTTTTTTAAAAATAAACTCCCTTTCATTTTAAAAACATTTACCAAGCAGCAAACCTGTGCTGCATATATTAATCATGGCCGATACTACGCTAAATACAACAAAATACCTTTCTTTTAATAGTAGAAACACAGCTAATGAGATCCTGTAGAAGCCATTCAGGGGGCAGTGGGACCATCAGAAGCAGCTCCACATTCAAATACTCATATGTTTATGCAATTTCCAGGTATCCCATAGGGCAAGAGTGGTCCATTGCACATGGAATCAAATTAAGAGGGGGGCAGAGAGCCCTCTGATCTGCCACTACTTACATTAGTGCAGCTTCTTCTATCACAGAAGAAACTGACATCATTTCTATTCAGTCGTATGCTCTCCAGCCTCCTTTATACAGCTTCAGGGATTAAATGTTTCCCAGTAGACAATGCAGGTGTCACTTCTGAGAAACGTGCACACTCTGTTAACACTAAAGGTGGCAGGCAATTCTGAAACTATAATTGGAGCTTTTCTTCTCCATTCCAGTTGCATGATTTCTCTTTCTCTTCAGTGACTTCCCTAACTTTATAAACGAATACAAAGGCTCAGCCTCATGCTGTAGCAAGGATATTTGCTTAATCCCTTTAGCCATCTGTAAAGCAGGAGTAATACACTCTATCAACTTATCAGTGTGTGTGTGTGTGTGTGTGTGTGTGTGTGTGTGTGTGTGTGTGTGCATAGTACAAATAATACACTCAGGAAGCCCAACCAAATGTACATTCAGATTTAGAAAAGAAAAGAAATAAATAATCCAACAGAACACTTAGAATTGGTTATTCCCACTGCCTGTGTGCACATGAACATGGCCTCTCGCCTTTAGTTGAGATTCTAGGTTTATGGTGATTTATAGTGAAGCATGCTATATGCAATTCTAGAATTTGCGTTAACCAAATTCAAATTCTATGTGGTGTTAACTCATTTGTTTCTCATTAAGTTCTTTATTAACAGCCAAATCCCTTGATTATTACACTTCTCTGAACTTTCTTGTTAATCTTACTTACAAGTCACATAATGCCTGAATACATTTCTGTGAAATGTTGTGGAGATAAAAGAGCTGACAGTGACAGTAATTAACTTCTAAATAAATAGTAAAAATGAGAGGCCATCCTGAATACTCTTAGTACAAGAGAAGCACAACCAAGTTCCTGGGATAGTGAATGGCCAGTCGGACATCTTTTGAGCTGAAGGCAGCCCCTTCCCTGATTTTAGACTTTTTTGGCTAGTTAGCCTGTGCAGTTCCTTCTTTGAGTTCTCAGTTTTAGCTAAAACACATATTTTATACTTTGATTTTCCCACATTTGGCCACTTAGCCATATGTTCTCCTGTCCCATTCCTCTGCAGTTTCCTTGCATATAGAAATTATTTTAGGCTGCACTGCCGGGGAAAGAGCAGACTGGTGAGGGGACCCGCAGCAGCTGGACCCGATCGTCCTGCGCCTCTCCTGCCCAGGAGGGGTGT
>NC_034596.1:6166933-6189737 GCF_900095145.1 Mus pahari | reverse complement strand
AAAAAAAAAAAAAAAAAAAAAAAAAAAAAAAAAAAAAAAAAAAAAAAAAAAAAAAAAAAAAAAAAAAAAAAAAAAAAAAAAAAAAAGAAATTATTTTAGATAGAGAACAAAGCTAAAATCTCTCTCTTCCCACCATGGCTCTCTATTCCCACCTCCCACCTCACCATGGTAAGATCCTTGCACACAGCCTGCTGGAAACCCAATTGGTGCTCCACATGTCTATGTTGAGTAAAGGTTCATTTGCTCACAGGATATTCATCTCCAATCTGTCAAATTAAAAACTGTGAAAGTGCCATGTGATTGGCTGAGACAGTGCTATGAGAAAGTAGAAAAAAAGTCACACCAGCACAAGTGTGAAGTCTAGCATCCGACTGACAGGGTTGAAATATTAACTCTGACCCTGATTAAAAATGACTATAGGCACACTGCTTAGCATCTCATAGTCTTCATTTCTAGCACATGAAATATGCAAAATGAAGTGCTTCTGTGATGGGGACATTTCATTTATTAAATGGCACATTACGAATAAGCTCCCTTTATGTAGTTTGACAGCTGGTCAACCATTCACAGCTCCAATAATCCTTGAGAGAGTTTTTCAGATAAGAACTCTGTAAGTTGTGACACTTAGGGAAACTAAGAGCAACTTCTAGAAGGTTGATTGACCAAATATCTCTGCTTGGTAGCAGAGGTAAGAGAGTTTTAAGCTTGAAGGTGTTCTTTCAAGTGGACCTTCCTTTAGCTCTGGTAGAGCCAATGAGCCATTTTTCTTCAATTCTTGTAATAGCCTCTTCTTACCTCCCTAAGATATAGATGGATGATGATATCAACCCACCTGTCATTAGGTTTTTCTCTCAAGCAATAAGGTATGATTTCAGGAAGTAAGCTCTAAAATTCTTTTGACAGAGAAAGTCAACACAAAAGCAAACCAAAATAACAATGAACAACCCAAGCATATATTGAATAGGTCAAATGAAGGAGCATGTATTAAAATGAATTGTAAAGCTTGAAGACAATGGAAATACAGTTGAAGAGATAGAGGGGGGGAAAGAGGTAGCTGTGTGTGTGTGTGTGTGTGTGTGTGTGTGTGTGTGTGTACGCGCGCGTGTGTGTGTGTGTGTGTGTGTGTGTGTGTGTGTTGTTTAGCACTGTAGTACTGAATAGAAGGAAAACACCATTGGCCAGGGATCACAGGACTTTCTCTGTCTTATTGAGTAATAGCTTAATTAATTTAAACTGGGAGACCGGGAAACAATTAAGCACAGATTGATGAGTGGACTAAGCACATGGCATGCAGGGCCAATGCGGCACACTTCTAAGGAGAGGACATTGTGCTGGCTGTGAAGCCACCCCAGATTCAGTCCGGGAAGTGTCACTCACCACTAGTAGAAAGAACAAGAGTTCTCAAAGGATGCCATGGAGGAGCATCACCAGCGTTAACGTTAACTGGGAATATGTTGGAAGCACAGATTTCCAGACTTCATTTAAGACTTGCAAATTAAGGCATGCTGGGGATAGGCTCCAGAAAATTGTTTCAAAGCTTTATAGATGATTCTGACACATAATTCAGTTTATGATCCACAGTAGAAAGAGGGTGCTAGGGAGCTCCCACAGCATGCTCTTGTTTTGCATGGTCTTTGCAGATCCATGTGTGTTCTGATGCTGGAGGTTTTCAGCTGCAGTGAAACAATCCTTACTGTTTACCTCTTTCACTTGTATGTCCCTGCATTGATCTATGGCTCCACAGTGGAAAATGGGACAGGTAATCCGAGAGAAACAGGATTTATAGAACTCATTGTGAGATTCTAGAGAACAACATGTTTATCCTGGTGACACCGTTGTTGGGTCACTTGGTGTTAGCCCAGTGTGGAAGATAGCAAGCTTGTTTTGCTTCCTTCTCCTTCACCTTTAGAAGGTGTCAAAGAGTGAATGTCCAAGCTTACTATAAAAATAAGGCACCAATGTTGTTAAGGTGCCTCTTATATTTGACTTATAAATCTATATTCTTTAGTTGTCAGACCTTAAATTTATCTAAAATGTAGCCCCCTAAAGACTTAAATGCTACCACAAAGACATATATTTAAATTGTACAATGTTTGAATCTTTTCAACATCTGGAAAGAGAAGAGCATTCTTTTTTTATTTGTTGGATATTTTCTTTATTTACATTTCAACTGTTATCCTCTTTCCCAGTTTCCCTGTTCCCCCCTCTGAAACTTCCAAGCCCTTCCCCCCCCCCCTGCTTAGATGAGAGTGTTCCCCTAACCACCCACTCACCTATTCCCACCTCCCAGCCATGGTATTCTCCTACTCTGGGGCATCAAGCCTTCACAGGATCAAGGGCCTTTCCTCTCACTGATGCCTGACAAGGCCACCCTCTGCTACATATGCAGCTGGAACCATGGGTCCCTCCATGTGTATTTGGTTGGTAGTTAAGTCCCTGGGAGCTCTGGGGCTCTGGTTGGTTGATATTGTTGTTCCTCCGATGGGGTTGCAAACCCCTTCAGCTCCTTCAGTCCTTTCTCTAACTCCTCCATTGGGGACCCCGTGCTCAGTCTAATGGTTGGCTGTGAGCATCTGCCTCTGTATTTGTCAGTCTTCAGGTAGAGCCTCTCGGGAGACAGCTATGTCAGTTTCCTGTCAGCAAGCATTTCTTGGCATCCACAATAGTGACTGGGTTTGGTCTTTGTGTGGGGGATGGATCCCTAGGTGGGTCAGTCTCTGGATGGCCTTTCCTTCTGTATTTGTTCCACACTTGGTCTCAGTATTTCCTACCATTGGTATTTTGTTACCACTTCCGTGAAGGACCAAAGTATCCACATTTTGGTCTTCCTTCTTCATTAGCTTCATGTTTCTGTGAATTTTATTTTCGTTATCCTGAGCATTCTATAAATACAGAATTATTAGAGTTTGGAAGAGAGTGTTTAGATGAAAGAAGAATTGTCTCTCTGCCCTGCTATGCTGTCTTCAGTGAGGCTTTCTTGTGGGATAGTGTAGCTAGCATCCTCTCTGGGAAGGAAGTCAGCCTGCAACGTCCCACCTCACAGCTCCTCTGCTCTTGTCCAGGATTTATTTCTTCATTCAGGTTCTAATCTTGTTTCTCTAAATTCAAATACTTCCCCAGTCCTAACCTGCAATTTTTATGTGCAACCATTTATAATTTTTCATTTTCCCCCAAACATTTTTCTCTTCCTAGTGTCACAGCGCTTACCTTCCCTCATTTTCTTCACTGCCATTTCATTTAATCTTGTTTATCATTTATTCTGTAAATGTGCTTTGTGATAACCTTATATAAGATACCATTTTTATAATGGTATGAGGACAATCATTCAAAAAATATTACTTCTTCATCTCTTTCACCACCTTCCACACATTATTCCATTATAATGTTGATTAATCTGAAATCTGCACTATTAAAGTAGAATTCTGCCTATAGCATGGGGAAATTCTATTTGTACATCATTTGGCAGTGACACACATTCTTAATAAAGAATTAAATGTGCTCAAAATTGAATTACAGAGGTGCCTTTCAATGAAGTGACATTTTATTTTTAGGTCCTTTGTAATTTTTCTCATTTTTCATGGTCTGCTCACTTTATCCTTCAGTTTCACCAAATAACTTTGTATAATATAGATGGTAAAAGAGTCCATTGTGCTCTACACAAATAATTAAAATTCATCCATTCTGCAAGCTCTTATGTTATGCTTACTGCTAAGTGATGAGCTGCTAACAGTGATGGAACAGAAAAAGAGGGATCAAAATTTCATTTCCTTTCTCATTCATTTTTTTCTCTCTCTCTTCTCCTCTCCTCTCCTCTCTTCACCTCTCTGTTTTATTGCATTTATTACAGAATACAGTGCAATGTTTTGACAAAAGTATACAAAGTGAAATGATGACATCAATCACAGAAATTAAAATATCCTTTTAAAATTTGTATATGTGTATCTCCCCCTTGTGCTCCCCCATGTGTGTGTGCTCACATGAGTGTGTGTGAGAGAGAGAGAGACAAAGACACATACACACACACACACACACACAGAGAGAGAGAGAGAGAGAGAGAGAGAGAGAGAGAGAGAGAGAGAGAGAGAGAGAGAGGCATAAGCAACGGAAATAACCTATAAAAATAAAACCATCAAACTTCTAAAACATTATCCAACATTCTTAACTTTGGGCTGCTCAGTTCTTAGGCTTATCTTCCTGCACTTTGTGTCCTTTAGCCATTATTTCCCAAGTCACTCTATCCAGTCATCCCATGTCACTCTATCCAGTCATTACCATTCATCACTATGTTTCCATGTATTTAAATTTTATAGATTTTCATATAAATAAGATCATGTTGAATTTCCATTTCAATGTTTGGCATACTATTTCCCTAGTGCAACCATGTTAACTTGACTTATTTTCTATGTCTATCTATATCAGTAAGGACTGTATCACTATCTATATATTTGTCTTCTGCTGATAGGCACTTGGATATTATAATTAACATTTCCGTGAAATAAGGGTACAAACATTTATTTTAAGTACCTATTTTGTTTCCTGTTTTTCTATACCCAGACTAGTACATAACTAGATCACATGATTACTCCATTTCCCCTTTCTTTCTGCGTGAACTTGAATGGCAACTGACTTTCTGTGATCTCAGTATTGTTCTTTAAAAGCTATCTGCCAATCTCTCTGGAACCAAATAATGCAACACATAAGCTACGGCACTGTGTACTGTTAAGGTTTTATGTCAATTCCTTACTAAAAATTGCCACTGGGAGACAAGAAATTTCCCTAAGTAAGTATTTTCAGCTCCTTACTCTTTTTTCTATGAGTTTTCAGTGCATTGTACCACCTAAAGCAGCTCAGATGCAATCCAGGGCTCTTTAATTTCCATCAACAATCACATCCAGTCAATCGATAATGCCTATGGAACCTGGTACTTACCTTTTTCTTTAATCTATTTCTTCTTTTTCATTATAGCTGTAATTACTTTAGTTGCCTAATCCTTCTATATACAAGATTACCATTGTGGCTTCTTAATCTTTTGTCTCACCTTTAGTCCTGCATAAATTCAATCCATTTATTTTCCCAAAATGAGCAGGGTGCAGCATGATCACTTGATGTGGCAAATACAATATTTTATTTCTTCTTTATGTCATTCAGTATCTCCCTTTCCTGATTTTAAGATCAAATCTAAAGACATTAAGAAGACTCTCTGGACCTTTCTTTCTGACTGTTACATGGTATTTTGTGAATCTCTGAATCTATCTGCCTTGTTCCTCTCGCTTCCTACACTTAGTTTTCTTCCTGCTATTTTCAACTAGCTTCTCCCACTCTCTTCCCTCCTATGCCTGGTTTACTGTGATAGACCCTACTCATTGAAAACGGAGAATTGCCTCCCATCGGGAGGATCTTGGTTTCTCCTTCCCTTCTGTGATGGTTATCCTTGTGATGATGTTATGTGTATTATGTACAGGTGTTATCCTGTATTATGTGGTGTTCCTACTAACACTGGTTCTAGATAGTCACGAAAACACCCTTTTAAATGACTATGGACTCCATTTGGTCTTGTTCATCTTTATCTCATGAGTTTCTTCCACAACCATTGTAAATTTGATTTTTGCAAAGCCACAAATGAAAGTGAGACATAGCTGTCTTTAAGGAGTTTATGATGAGATGAGCAATGTTGACAAAGCATTGTGTAATGAGGAGCAGTAATAATAACTCAGCACAGCATTCTTTAGATAGTTCTGCTTCCATCCTGAGCATATCCTAGGACATCCATAATTATATCAAATATTTAAGATTACAAGCTGAAATACGTTTATTTTCTTTTGTATGTAACTCTTGGGAGGCTTTTTTGGATTGTCTTTATTATCAATATCCATATGTAAATTTCAATGTTAGGACCCTAAAATGTCTGGTTCTAGAGTTTATGTCCCATAAATAGATATAAAGTATAGTCTTTGGAGAAAACAAGTGAGAAAGTAAGGGACAGTGGAAAAAAAGGAAACAAGGATGGGAAGAGGAAAGTAAAGTCAGTAACAAGAGGGAGAAGGCAGAGTGCTGTGAAGGAAAGAAAGTCTGTCTTGTACAGAGAATGCAGATGATAGGTTAAGTTTTGCCTTGTAAGGCTAGAAGACAGGACATTTCTGGGAAGAAACCAGGAGGTACAAAGAGAAGCCCAAATGACAGGTAAGAGAATCCATCTTTTGTTTTTTAAAACCTATTCCAGACTTTTCATATGAACTACAAGCACATCAATAAAATTGTTAAATATCCCCTTTTTAACAATTCATGAACATGGTCTCAACATATCCAAGCCCCATCTTTCCCCACCCCTAAGTCATTTTTGTTTGTAGTCTACCTAACCTATAGTCCATTTTATCTTCCTAGTTCATCAGGACTTAGGAATTACTAATTCTCTTAAATTTATAACATATCATCATGAAAAAAGAAAAGATCTTGCTTTTCAAGTTTAAAATATGACTTTAGTCACCCCACTTCTTAATAGCCACTACTGCCTCCAACAGAGATCCAATATCAACATTCATCCTGTAGTCTACACTACATTTATATTGTGGATATTGCATGACCTGATCCCCAGAATTTCAGTGTTCCCAGCGCATATCATTCTTTGTGATGGTTTGAATGTGAATTTCCATAATGTTATTTGAATACTTGAATCCAGCTGGTGGATTTCTTTGGGAAGGATTAAGAAGTGTGGCTTTGTTGGAGGAGATATGCCACTAAGGACAGGGTTTGAGATTTTTAAAAGTCCTTTCCATTCCCAATGTAACTCTCTTTGCTTGTACTTCTACATCAAGATGTAAACTGCCATCCCCTACTGTCTGCCTCCTTGCTGACAAGCTCCCACTTTGATGGTCATGGACCTTAGTCCTCAATAATCAGTAAACCTTTAATTAGAGGTCTTGATCATTGTATCTTCTTACAGCAACAGAAATGTATCTCAGGCTCCCTTATTCTACATCTGAAGGCACACTGCCCTCTTCACCCTTTTTGAGCACACTAGATATTTCAAATCATTTATCCTGTGCCTTCCCTTAGCCTGAGTAATTGTATTTTGTGGTTTGTTTGTGTTTTTGAAACATGTCTCGAGTTCTTAGAGTCTTTGCTCAGATTTTTATATGGATGGAGTCCTATTAGCCACTCCAGGTAATGTCAAGCTCTGAGACATTCTGAGTCCTCTAGGCCTTTTCTTTCCTTCTTACTTTGTATGTACAGTATGCCACCTCATTCTTCTCTTATTATGTCCATTATTTATTTTCAGTCCACTCTAGGTGGGACACAAGATTTCTGAGGAAGCAGAAAGCAGAGACAGTTTTCCATGGCTTGAGGCTTTGCAGACAATTCTGAGATCAAAAGAACCTGAATTTATATTTTGGGATTCTTCGCCCTCTGGGGGGTGGGAGTAGAAGAGGGGTTATTTATTTTATGTATTTTTGTTTCATTAGTTTTGGTTTTGTTGGTAGTGGTGATAGGTGTGTGTGTGTGTGTGTGTGTGTGTGTGTGTGTGTGTGTCTGTCTGTCTGTCTGTCTGTCTGTCTGTCTGTCTGTTAGAATATTATTGGCTATATATGTACCATAATTGAACTGAACATCACTCTACTTCAGATTCCATAAGTCATAGAAGAGGTGGCCATTTCAATATAGATATGCAAGGTTGGTTTTAAGAATTGTAATTGATAAGACAGTTATGGAATCTGTCAAAAAAAACTAGTTAGGATATGTATTTGGCAGCAGAATAGATCAAGTATATTTGGAGAAAATAAGAAAAACTGCTATCTATACCTCCACTACTAAAGCTGATGGACAAGATTAACATAATGATTTCTTTGTAGGTATGCTTCACCTAGAGAGACTGTAAAAGTCATATTGTCATTGTCTGATAACTTGGGTCAGGTGTCAAGGAAACAAAACAATATCTAAGAGAATGAAACCACAGAAAATTGGAAAATGCACAGAAAGATACTGGGAAAAACAAGAAAAGAAAGCTATGGAAGAAAAGAGATGAGTGCTGTTAGTGATGAGTTTGGCTTTGCCGCTTTGGCTCCCAGCAGATCACACTTGCACACCTGTTCTGAAGCTATCTTTGGATCCACAAATGAAAGACACACGCACATGAGTGTATTTTTAAAATTCTTTGGCTACCTCAAAGGCTGGGCACTCCTAAACCTTCCCCTGCTACCGCAGATCCAATTGGAAAAGTGGCAAGGGGCCACTTATCTGAATTCTCGCATGGCTCATTCACTTTATCTCCCACTGCTCCTGCACCCTATTCTTCTTCCCTGAGTCCTGGTGATTCTGTCGCATTCCTCTCTGTGTCCTTGTCCACTCAACTCTAAGTGTCCGGTCCCATGCCCAGCCAATGGCTGTTGGCATCTTTACTGATCGATCAAAAACCAACTGGGGACAAGGACCATCAGTTTCTGGACCTGCAGATTCCTAAGTGAATCAAAGCCTTAGAACTAATTTCCAACTGAGAACCTAATGCCCAGATGTGTAGGAAAGGGGTCTGTGTGCACATCTGTTGCATTCATTCTAATGTTTCAGACATGAAGAACATTAACTTTTTAGCTTTAGGCTAGGATGACACACTAGGTATGGCTTAAAACTAGAAAAAGTAAGAAATGCCCACTTTTATCCAACAGCTCATTTTAGATGCTTATGGATTATGTATGTTAAAACATACATGCTCTGATAGTATGACAAATTAGATAAAATTTTGTTTCATAATTGGGGTCTACAATATGGGGCCAAGGTTGTCATTAAAGATAGCAGCTGCCTTCTTCTACAGTAGGGACTAGAGAGGAATTATTAGCTAGAAAAGAGGGTAAGAGAAAATTGGTCACTGTATAGACAGTTGTACAACAAACTGCACAACATAAAATATATTGTGCTTACTATAATGTCTAATATTAACTTTTGCACAGTGTTGGATTTCATACCTAGAAGCTCATCTTCCTTTGTGTCTAATCTGAAGAAGAATTTAGACAGATCAAGAATAGCTGATGGTATGTTTATGACTGCTCCCCTCTAGTGCCTACTGGGAACTCTGTTAGTGATCTCTTGCTCACTCTAGATTGGTCAATGTTCTGAGCTTTGCCTTACTGAGAATTTTGTAATGTCCCTCTGTCCCATCACAGATTTCCCTAAACCAATCCATTACTCCTGACGACCAAAGGCTCTTCTCCAGACTAATAAGATACAGGAGAATCTAGAATTCAAACTAAGTTTGACAAAGTAAGATGACAAGTTCACTCAAGGCTGTCATAGAAACACACTATGCAGCAGCAATAGATAAAAGTGAATGGTAACTGATATTGAGTCAGGCCTACAGTGATAAGGCACACCCTGAAGAGAACAAAACCTTATTAGTACCAAAAAAGAGAGATTAGTTATATTTGAAGCCATTAAGGAATTCTGAATGAATCTAAGAGTATAGGTTAAGTCCACCTCTGGTCACAACTATGAATGTCCCTTGAGTGCCATGGAGATTCTCCCCATATCACTTCTGTCTTAAGAATTAAGACAATGTTTGCAAACTTTGTGAACCCTATAAACGAAAGGCTCACTCATAAGTGAACTTTCCTCATTATTTAAAGATCTCAAGAGTTTCCAAGCTGCATAACAGTTATTTATGTTTTATATTTATATTTAACATTATAAAAATCCATTTCTTTGGTAAAGGTAAGATTTTTATTTAACTATTTACACAGTAGAAAATGCCATTTAAATGTCAATGAAAGAAAAATCACAATAGGAAAGATCAATATAAGTATCAGAATAAAAACAAGTATCAACATTGTTAAGCTTTTATAGCAATTTGAAAGGAATTGTGATTTTTATAAAGAGTATTTTTAAATATATTTAATGCAAAAGCAATGTAGAATACTTTTTGGAAATAAACATCTCAGAATAAAATTAAATGCCTTCTCACACAGAGTAAGTCAATCTCAATGAATCTCAAAGGGAGTTTTATGGAGATTTGACAAGATGTTTCCAAAATAATCTGATAGGGAAATGCATATGGATGACCAAACCTCAAAGGAAGACATGAAATATTTCTAAACTCTACTAGATAGGAAAAAGTATCACTAATCACAATGGCTATTTCACACAAATGCCAGCATGCAGGTTAGCCAATGGAAACAAAGTAGAACATGCAGGTTAGCCAATGGAAACAAAGTAGAACATGCAGGTTAGCCAATGGAAACAAAAAGTAGAACATGCAGGTTAGCCAATGGAAACAAAGTAGAACATGCAGGTTAGCCAATGGAAACAAAGTAGAACAGCCCAGCAACATGCAGATACTCATATTTTTCATGTCTCTGAATTTACCCAAAACAAAATCTTATTTTTGGTTTGGAGAGACATTTTTCATAAATGAAATGTTAACAAATTTATAGATAGCAGTTAGCATTCTAAAGAAATGCTAGTTAGAGCAAATATTAAATGAAACCCTAATATGCCAACAGTGGTAGAATGCTCAAATAATACATATTAATTTAGTTGGCACAAATAATTCTTAATAATTAGTATGAAACAAACATACTAATGCATACATATAAGATATAAATTATAGCCATAAGAACTTCCCTGAAAATTAATTTATTGCAAATTACTTGAGCTTAATTTAATTTTAATATATTTTATATTAATGTAATTTATTAATTCTTTGAGAATTGCATACAATGCTTTTGCATCAGATTTGATCATAACTTTTGTTACTATATTGTTCATCTCCAACAACCTCAGAGTCAATGAATTTATGTATCATTCACATTACTTTGGTTGGATTGGGCTCAACAGGATATTTCTAGCTTGACTTTTCTTAATGCTATGTTGTTAGTGCTTGTGTCAGATGACAAGTGGACCTGAACACCATGATCACTGACTCAGACTAGCATCTGGTATTATTCTTGATAAGGAGAGCATCATGAGCTATCCAAATGGAGAAGACATTTAGTATTACTCATATGGATATGTGTCTAAGACTAACTACTTGGGATAGGACAAACAGGGAAGGAGCAGATCCTGGAGAAAGTTCATTTTCTATCTTGTCAGCCATTGTCTAGGGGTGGTACCTTGTGGATCTCCATTATTTACATTGTTTTTCCAGTTGGTAATGTCACTATGAAGCTTTTGCTAAGAAAATCATATTGTTGAAATTTGTGGGTTTCCATACATGTTTAGGTATATAAACACATAGATATGTATATACAAATATAAACTAAATATGAGGTCATGAGTTTGGGGGCAGAGAGGCAGGAGTGGAGTCGACACAGAGCTCATGTCTGAAATTCACAAAAGATAAAACATCTCTCCTTTTATGTTCTTCCTAAGAGGATGCATAGTTTCCTAAGACACATATATGGAAGCACAAGTATTTCTGTTGTCTCAGTCTCAGGAATTTCAAAACATTTTCTCATATCTTTTGCCATCTGTGATGGTTTGAGTACGCTTGGCCCAAGGAATGGTACTATTAGAAGGTGTGGCCCTGTTGGAGTAGGTGTGTCACTGGGGTTGTGAGTTTTAAGACATTCATCCTAGCTGCCTGGGAGTCAGTATTCTGCCAGCAGCCTTCAGATGAAGATGTAGAACTCTCAGCTCCTCCTGCACCATACCTGCCTTGATGATAATGGACTGAACCTCTGAACGTGTAAGCCAGCCACAATGAAATGCTGTCCTTATAAGAGCTACCTTGGTCATAGTGTCTGCTGAGAGCAGTAAAACCATAACTAAAACACCAAAAGTCCAGATTCAAAAAAAAGAAACACAGCCAAAATGGGTTGTTGGCAGAGACTGGCCAATAGTCCCTTGCATGTAGAGTAAGAAAAGAAAAGGATAATGAGTGTTTTGAAGACAAGCTAACACATTGTCCACTTATAGTGTATGAGCATTTATTAATATATACTCAATTGATAAAATGTCAATCTGTTCCCTTTCCTTACTATGAAAGTCAACTGATCATTTCATGAATTGTCTGGGATGCTCATCTCCAGACTCTTGATACACTGACTGTACCATTTATTTGACAGTCAACCGATTATGCCAAGTCTATCACTTACTATACTGTGAAAGATAAATTGTCATTCTCAGAGTATCCAGGTCAAAAAGCAACCATAGAAATTTAAAAAGAAGCAATCATCTTTTTCTAATTATGTATCCACAGGTTAATTATATGGGTGTCATTAAATGTGTATATAAAGGAGAACATGATTCCTGAATCCACCTTCTGTCTGCTGTCCCCTTCCTTCCCTCCCTCCCTCCTTCCTCTCTCTCTCTCTCTCTCTCTCTCTCTCTCTCTCTCTCTCTCTCTCTCTCCTTTGTTCTTTATTTCTTTCTTTTAATCATTTTACTTACATCTATTAGGCTATATTTTGATGTGTCTGAGTGGACGTTGTTTAAAAAAAATTGACAGACCCATCTGACCTTTTATTAAATACTCCTTTTGTCATTCCACAGAATTCTGTGGAAACATGAACAATCAGTTATACATTTCCTTCCTAAATTCCAACCTGTGATGAGGCTGTGGTGTGCATGCATGGGCACAACTGGGTATTCTTTGTTTGTGTTTGTATGTATTTGTGTATTTGTGTTTTATAATATATCAAAGAAACTTAAAGTATTTAAACATGGTTTTTAAGTCTATTGTCCACCTAAAACCTTTCCATTTTATTCTCCTACAATTGTATTCTTTATCTACATTTTGTGGTAAAAGACTGAAACTACATTAAAAGATGAAATTTTAATAATAAGTAGTGGGATAAATGTATGTATTGCAAGAAAAAAGATGAATAACTGCATAGAAAATTTTAAAATGTTTACTGGTAAATAAGAACAATAGATAGAGTTGCTTATTATTCAATTATGAAGTTTGCAAGACCAAGGGGCCTCTCTTCCCAATGATGGCCNATTAGGCCATCTTCTCTTACATATGCAGCTAGAGACACGAGCTCAGGGGATACTGGTTAGTTCATATTGTTGTTCCACGTACAGGGTTGCAGCACCCTTCAGCCAGGGCCAAGAAGTGGGAGTGGTTGGGTAGGGGAACAGGGGCGGGGGAGGGTATAGAAAACTTTCGGGATAGCATTTGAAATGTAAATAAAGAAAATATCTAATAAAAGAGTATCAAAAAATTATTCACTTATGAGTATAATAGTCCATTATTTGTTATGGAGTGATACATAATGGTATTTAAAAGTTTCTAGTCTATTTCCACTCTTATTGTCTTCATTCATTTCCCTAACTTCTTACTCTCAATTTGAGGTATTCTTACTATTTAGACTTTGTTCTGATTCACTGTAAACCAACTCATTTTCATGACTTCAACTACCTGGTAACTGAAGAAGTTTAAAAAACCCAGTCTGTTCCCTGACTGCTCTCCAGGCCTTCAGATATTGTATCCATGTCTCTGAAAATCCTTTTAAAAATCCATCTCCCTGGACAACTTTTGCCAAACCAAAGCTATCATCTTTCCATCAAGACCAGCATTTCTTTCTTCTTTTCCCATTTCTCTCGATAATAATCTATTTTTCCCATTTCTCAGGAATGACAATCTGTAATAGTTTCTGGCTTACCCACTCTTATCACCAGCATCTGAATGTAAGTCACAAACAGTTTTGGCTTCAAACTTACAGCCATTCCTGGCATTTTTCTTAAAAATAGAATTTTTCTTGTAGTATGATGATGTGTTTCAAGTCTAAATCATGATTTTTTGAAATTAATAACAATAATTGTATTTTCCTTGCCTAAGGTAAGTTAGAACTGCTCATGCTATGGAATTCCTTCTCCTGAATTATTTGACGGATAGGACTCAATTAGTATTCTCGAATTGTTTTTCAATCTCTAATAGTGACTCAAAGGGTATATTCCTTTCCATGTTTGGCTTATCCCAGAGTGGGAGGAGCCAAAATGATGTGTGATGTTCCAAAAGTAGTCAACTTACATATTTTCTATATTTATTAAG
This sequence comes from Mus pahari, assembly GCF_900095145.1. Taxonomy (NCBI): domain Eukaryota; kingdom Metazoa; phylum Chordata; class Mammalia; order Rodentia; family Muridae; genus Mus; species Mus pahari. Next base: position 6,175,759 of record NC_034596.1, on the reverse strand, counting down.
AGTGTTATTACCCAAAGAGTTTTCTGTTTTAAGTTAAGGAGAATTAATGCAAAGTTTTAAAAGATAAAGAACTTTAGCACTGCAAATCATGATACATTTCCTTTATTATCAATATTTCATATTGTGTGCATAAGATTTTTTTCTACAGATATGTCTATGCACCATGTGCATGTCTGGTATTAGGAGGATAGAAGAAGACATTGGGTCCCTAGGGCTGGAGTTGCCAGTAATTGTGAGCCATTTTTGGTAACTGTTTTTCAAACCTGGGTGTTCCACAAGAACACTCAGTGCTCTTAACTCATGAGCCATCTCTATAGTCTTAGGAGAAATGTATTATCTTAAGTTTGATGATTGGTTGAACTGCATTCTCACTACTACTTCTGTATTTATTATGTATGTATGTATATATAAGTGTGTGTGTGTGTGTGTGTGTGTGTGTGTGTATGATATGAGCCAAATTTAGTTATCTTCACTACAAATACAGAAAAGGTAACTATAAACATTTAAACTGTTGCCTTGACTTTGACAAACTATGATGTATTCTTATGAAACCATCAACTGGCATTTGAATCTATGTCTTTGTCAATTATAGTGCGAAATTTTATGATAGAGAATATAAAGGAGGAACTCAAGTCAGTTTGTCTTAGTCAGGGTTTCTATTCCTGCACAAACATCTTGACCAAGAAGCAAGTTGGGGAGGAAAGGGTTTATTCAGCTTATACTTCCATACTGCTGTTCATCACCAAGGAAGTCAGGACTGGAACTCAAGCATGTCAGGAAGCAGAAGCTGATGCAGAGGCCATGGAGGGATGTTCTTTACTGGCTTGCTTCCCCTGACTTGCTCAGCCTGCTCTCTTATAGAATCCAAGACTACCAGCCCAGAGATGGCCCCACCCACAAGGGACCTCTCCCCCTTGATCACTAATTGAGAAAATGCCCCACAGCTGGATCTCATGGGGGCATTTCCCCAACTAAAGCTCCTTTCTCTCTGATAACTGTAGCTGTGTCAAGTTGACACAAAACTAGCCAGTACACAGTTGCTATAGGTGTTTGGGAAGTTTTGAACTGTGAACACTGAAAAAAAAAAGACTGGCTAGAATGTGTTTTACCATTTAGTTTTGGAATTGTAGGAATAATATTTATAATATTGTGCTCAAAAAATAAAAGAAACTTAGCAAAGTGCATGGCTTTTGTAATCCTGGCAATAAGTAATCTGAGACAGGAGAATTGTTAAATTCAAGACAAGAATGAGCTGCATAGTGAAAATAAGATAAATCAGGTGGTTTTATATAAAACTCCATGCCCTACCAAATTCTAAAACCCCAGATCCATGGTCAGGTGTAAGCTTGATTGGTGTTACATTGATACACCATCCTTTGTAGAGGAGTCTTCCTTGTTTGCTACCCCAAAGCAATCAGTAAAACTTTCTTCCTTTTGATGAGATGGGGCTTTGAAATGATCTTGTGCAAAACGAAGGAATGGTGCATGCTTCATACCTTATATCCAAACAAATACTTTCTCAAAATATTTAAAAGTAGTGGTATTGTTTGTTAAGACATTTAGAAAAGTTCATGAATATAAAACAATATGTTATTGGTGGCACAGCACATTCATTGGTATCACACTATATAAGCTCATTGTGTTTGATAGTATAAACACAGACTGAGCATAGAAAAATATGCAAGGCAGAACTTACTCTACACAGACAGTCACACTGCTTTGTGTTGAGAGAGGATAGTTGAAAACATAAATATTTGTATACAATTGTTCAATGCAACATCTTTATTAATAATTTTTCACATTTGAGAGCAATCAAAATGTATTTCTTGCTACAAATGTATCAACTGGGTATGGTGGTTTGAATATGCTTGGCCCAGGGAGTGGTCCCATTAGGAGGTGTGGCTTTGTTGGAGGAAGCATGTCACTGAGGGCATGGGCTCTGAGACCTTTGTTCTAGCTGCCCAGAAGACAATAGTCTTCTCCTGTTTGTCTTCAGAAAAAGTTGCACACCATCACTGCCCAGATGCAGCCATGCTACTATCTTGATGAAAATGGACTGGGGCTCTGAACCTGTTCATCAGCCCCATTTAAATTCAAAGACGAAGGAAGACCAAAATATGGATGCTTCAGTGCTTCTTAGAAGGGCAAACAAAATACTCACAGGAGGAAATATGGAGACAAATTGTAGAGCAGAGACTGAAGGAAAGGTCATCCAGAAACTGCCCCACTTGGGGATCCAACCCATATACAGTCACAAAACCCAGACACCAGTGTTGATGTCAGGAAGTGCTTTCTGATGGAAGCCTGATATCCCTTGTCTCCTGAGAAGCTCTGCCAGAGCATGACAAATACAGAAGTGAATGCTGGCAGCCAACCATTGGACTGAGCATGGGGTCCCTGGTGGAGGAGTTGGAGAAGGGGCTGAAGGAGCTGAGGGGGTATGCAGCTCCACAGAAGGCGCAACAGTGTCAACAGGCCAGACCCCCAGTAGCTCCTGAGGACTGGACCACCAACCAAAGAGTACACATGAAGGGACCCATGGCTCCAGCCACGCATGTGGCAGAGGATGTCCTTGTTGGACATCAGTGGGAGGAGGGGCCCTTGGTCCTGAGTGTGTTTGATATCCATTATCGGGGAATGCCAGGGAGGAAAGAAGTGTGTGTGTGGGAGCACCCTCATAGAGGCAGAGGAAGGGAAGATCTGGAAAGGGAAAAATACTTGAAATGTGAATAAAGAAAATATTCAATTAAAAATAAATTTGTCTCTTATAAAATAATGCATTTGTCATGATGTATCTTCACAGCTATGAAAGCCTAACTAAGACAGAAATTGGTACTAGAAGTGGGGTATTGCTAGGATAGGCCTGACCATGCTTTTGTTTGGAGCAAAGTGGTCCTTAGGACTTTGGAAAGCAGTGGGAAGCTTTAAGTGGAGCTTAATTGGCTATCCTATTAGATATATGGAAGAGAGTGTCGCTGAGGGTGATTGGAATTGTGTGAGCCTACTGGCTCAAGAGTTTTCAGAGGAGAAGAATTTAAGTATATGGCCTAGAGACTGCTCTTGCAATATTTTGGTGAAAAATGTGGCTGCTTCTTGCCCTTATCCAAAGAATCCGCCTGAGACTGAGGTAAAGAGATTTCAATTAATTGCACTGACAAAGGAAGTCTCAGAAAAGGCCAGCATAGACTTTCTACTCAGTCTTATTCTCATGAAAAAATGTTTTGATGAAGCAGAGCAAGCTTAGAAAGAAAGTACAAAATGTATGCTTCAAAGATTAAAGAGGTTCTAAAAAGAAGAACGTATAATTCTAAAGTTCTCAAACCTTATTTTTAATGATGGTTCTTAAATGCTTTAATCCTCACTTTAGCCCACTACCCATGAGAACTAGTTTGAAGAAAGGATAACAAGGAAGTGGATCTGTTTAGAAAGATTCTTTGGAGCTATTGCCATCTGTGTTATCTAGAAATCAGCAGTTCACTTCATAGGTTAGCAGGCAGCAGCATCTTGATCCACTCACAAACATTTCATGAATACATCAGCAGTCCAGTTGGATAGAGTCAGGTTAGCAACAGTTGTGACATGACCTAGCAGAGACAGCCAGACCTCAACCTCTGTTTGAGTCAGCAAGTCAGGAGGAGAAACCAGAAGTTCTCAACTGTGTCTCTCAGAGAAACAAAGATCAATGAAGACTGGAGACCTATAAGCGTTGCACAGCTATCTGTACCAGCAAACCACGCTCTGTCTCTGTTACTCTATCAAGTCCTATTTGTAGCCTCCAAACAACTGCCTTTTACCTGCCTTGCATCAGCATGGATCTCGCCTCAGCACATGCTTTTCCTCATCCATGCTTCCAATCAGCCTGAGCCTGGAGTCCTGACAAATGAAGCTCAACTATGTAATGTAAGGCAGACCAATACATGTGTGTTCTTAGCACAGAATCCTTTATCATGTTTGCTTTAGCATAATATCCTCTCTCATGTGTCTGCCTTCAGTGAAACTTTCCTTCACCAATCTCCTTTAGCCTTTCATACCTGTGCCCACTTTAAAAGAATACATGTTAGCTCCAGCAAAATACCATCCAACACAATGGACTCTCCAAAGAACCCTTAAATTTCTACTTCAAGCTTGGAGTGAGTCCTTTGTTCAAGGATATAAACATATTAAGGGTGTGGGGATCTCAAAGCAAGATCCCTCTCTGCTAAGCTTATTGTTTATGTTCTTAAGGTGAACAAGAGACTTTTATTGTTTTAATTCGGAGTTTTACTATGAAATGAACTTCAGTCGAGAAATGAAGAGCACAACCATGATTCAGACCTTGAGGATAGAAGACACAGGCTTTTGATCCACATCTTGAAGCAATGAAGAGCTTAGGCATAGTGGAACACACTTTTAATCCCAGGAGATAGATGGGAGCAGATTTCTGAGTTCAAGGCCAACTTGGTACAGGACAAGATCCAAGCAAAGAAAATCTTAGGCCTAGGCTTGATGGCACATTTAATTCCAGCATTCAGGAAACAGAGCTATGCAGATGTTTTGAGTTCAATGTCAGTTTACATAGCAAGTTCCAGGGCAGCCAATATTAGGCAATGAAAGATGCAATAGAACAAGGGGACCAAACAGCAGAACTTGACAGCTTTGGCCATGTGACTCTGACTTTAGAATTAAGAGTAGAAGAAGACTATTGGGATAATTAATTATGCTTATTAGCTGGAGTTAAGACATTAGGGGTAATTAAGAAGAGACCAGAATCACTGAGGTGAAATCTGGGGAGTTTTTTCTGAGAGCACAAAAATGCTGTGTCTCATAGATAGCCAAGGTTGTACCTTGTGCTGCAGCCAGACTTGGTGATGTGTAATCACCTAGGTGGTACCTGCTTTTAAGGCACGAAGGGCTCATAGAGAGCATCTGCAGTATGGCACTATGAAAGGTCAGAGAAAGCTATTGGTAAAAGTGCAGTCTCAATTGCAGTTGATGGTCCATGGGGCCATGAGGCCTATCACCATGAAGGGAGCCTATCGAAAGTTATTGGTGAAACCTCGTTGCAGTGAGAAACCATAGAATGTTAGAGATACCAGTACTATGGGATGACCACTAGGGAAAGCAGTAGCAGTGAGTGGATTCAACTAGACCCTTGAGTGCTACAGAGGGCAGAGATGTGACTCAAGCCCTTTGCAGGAGCCTAGTAGATCATGGATGAGTCCTAGACATCAGAACAAGAACATATGAAGTTTAAGTTGCTTTAGATACCCCAAGATGCTCAAGATGCCAGAGGCATGGAATACCTGCTGAGGAAAGGAGTGGAACCAACTCACATGAATGCTTTCTAGTCATCAAAGCAGAAAGGAATTGGAAATCTAATGAGTTCTTTGATGTCAGATATGGAGATGCAGAGTTTGAAGTTTCCCCAGCTGGGTTTTGGTCTTGTTTTTGTTGAGGATTTCCTCACTATGTCGTTTTGTAATGGTCATGTATATCCTGTGATATTGGAAGCATGTGATCTGCTTTTGGATTTTGATGTTATAAAGGAATACAGTTAAGCGATTGGATGAATCTCAGAAAAAAAAAAAAAAAAACAACTTTGAAATTTCAAACATTGTTAAGACTATGACAAACTATGGAGATTTTGAAGTTGGACTAAATGTATTTTGCATTATGCTATGGCTGTGTATGACCCCTATAGACTCATGTGTTAAAAAGCCTATAGGGGCCAGGAAGGGAACCATGGTGGTTTGGATATGCTTGGCCCAGGGAGTGGCACTATTAGGTGGTGTGACCTTGCTGGTATGTATGTAGGTACAGCCTTGTTGGAGAAAGCCTACAGTGAGGGTAGGCTTTGAGATCCCCCTCCTAGCTGATGGAAGACAGTAATCTTCTCCTAATTGCCTTTGGAACAAGATGTAGAACTCTCAGATCCTCCAGTGCCATGCTTGTCTTGATGCAGCCATGATTCTGCCTTGATGATAATGGACTGAACCTCTGAACCTGTCAGTCAACACCAATTGAATGTCCTTATAAGACTTGCCTTGGTAACGGTGACTCTTCAAAGCAATGAATGCCTAACTAAGACACTGGGTATATCCACATACTAAAATGTCATTCAACATGAAAATAAATGGCTGTTTAGCCTACAGAAATAGGCATAAGAACCCACAATTAATATCACTTTATAAAATAGTCATCTGAAATTCAAAGAGTTTCCAAAGAACCATGCAAACCCTGGAAAAGGTAACATGATAGAGACACTAAGAAGGTCACTAATTGTCAGGGTTGGGTAGGAGGAGGCTAAATAGGGCAGAGCAGTGATGATTTAAGACTAAGAAAATACTGTATATACAGTACAATGGCAGTGCCTTTGTACTTTTTTTGCAAATGTTGAATCTACAAGATCAGAATTGAAGTGGAATAAAATTGTAGTCTTTTCTAGAGTATAATATGTCAATGTAGGTTCAACAATTTAAACATATGTATCTCTCCAGGCACAAAATGTGGATGAAGAGCAATGTGCATGTATTAGAGAAAAAAATAAGTAGAAAATATGTCCTTTCCTTTCAGTTCTTCTACGGACCCCCAAACTGCAATAAACCAATGAAGGAGATAACAATAACAAATCAAGAAGTTGATATCTTAAAAGTACAAACATCATAATTAAAGAGATTAAAAGATAGAATTTTAAAATCTAACGAAATTATTTCTTGTGTCTTCATATAGTTTTATTTCTGCAGTAAGTTGGTGGGCTTTGTATCATTAAAAACAGTTTACAAAAATAATCAAAAGAAACCATGATATTGAAGATGAAGATATGTAGAAATGATCTGATACACAGAATTTATGTTGTTAAATTCCATAGAACCAATGTATTAATACTTGATATAAAGATTTTGAAGAACAAAAATTATGATTTTAATGGAATGGGTTGTTAAATGGTAATCTATAAAATGGTAAAAGTTGGTAATTATTTGAGAAAAAACTTTTTCAGATAACACATTAAAATAAATAATAGTAACATAAAAGACAATACAAATAAAAACAAAAGTAGTACAATCTCGAAATAGGTGGATTTTCTAGGCATGAACCCAAATGTTGATATTCAAGAAACCTGGTATTTATTTATTTGCTTGTTTATTTATTGATTTATTTGAAAAAGAATCTCATGTAGTCCAGGTTGGCCTGTAATTTGTTGAATGTAGAGGCTAGCCTTGGATTACTTATCCTTTGGTATCTCATTCTGGAGTGCTTGGATAGTCATGGTATCTGATTTATAATAAAAATGTGAGATAAAACTGTAGTCAGATCCACTCAGATTTTCAAACTGTCAAAGATTTAAATGAAAGATAATAATTTCTGGTGAGAGCTTAGAGAAATTGATCGTCTCAGTCTCTGATGGGGCAATGCAAATTGGAAAAATCTTTCTAGGGAGTGATTTAGAACAGAATAAGTCAAAAATCCTTAAAATATGCATATCCTTTGATCCAGTAATTTCACTGCTAAGAACTGAGGTTTTTTGGTTTTTTTTTTTTTTTTTTTTGCTGGAGGTGTATTTGCAAAGATAAAAGTTACTATAGCTCTTTTTGTAATAGCATTAAAAAATCTGAAAACAAACTGTGTCATTACCTTTTGAAATATACCTTTGAAACAAAGTTAGGGAGCTATTAAAATCATCAGTTGTAAATACCTTTATTCTTAGCCAAATATACAGCAAATAAATTCTAAGCAAACAATGTAGGAGACTATTCTCAAGGATTGGTTTGCAACTCTGCCTTTTAAAAGTGAGTTCTTTACCTTTTTGAGTTGACTTGTGTCTCCTGACACAGAAGTGATGCTAAGTATTTCATCACATTGTTTTAAGAAATAAAGTGCTTCAAAAATTTCAGGATTGGTAACTTCATATTGATTGATAAAATTACTGTTATCAGAAATATATATTTGTTCTAGAGAATTAATTTTCTCATGATAATAATTTATATTAAGGACACTGAGTTATTTTTAAGTGTGCAAAGATGAGCATTTTTATTTTGCAGTTATTCCTACCTACTCTAAAGTGTAAATAGAAATTCCATGCATATGGGCTCAGTGGGTCATCATTTGCTTCCCTTAAGTTACCTTTCCTGGGAACTTTTATTGGATATGGGCCCTCCACTGCTCTTTATTCTTGTTTGGCCTGTGCCCTCAAAGTGTTCTTCTTCATAGTATTACTTGTACTTGTTTAGAATATACCTTGTTTTCACCACTCATAAATAATGCTTCTATTATAATGTTTCTCCTTCTAGACCACATGGAAAGTATAACAATGATAGATGTCTAATTTGCTAGCTAACTAGCTCCATGATAGCACATGGATACAGGGTAATGGCTATATAAAGCAGTGGGTGAACACCTGATAGATGGTAGAGATGGTGCTTCATTGTGCAGCACACATGTCTTGAACTTAGGATATACTTCTCTAAGTATCTGATATCTATTTGCTCAATAAAACATTCCAAAGAGTGGACTAAATGTCTTTTCTCTTATGAATCCTCTTAATACTCAATATAAATTGTACATATGCAAATTTATCCATGCATTTACCAAATAAATGTTAAAAAACACAAACGCATCCATGTGCCTTTCTGCCTCTAGTGTTGGTGAAACAAGTGCTGGGTTATGAGTGTCTCAGGAGGCTTTTGCTCTGATTCTGGTAGAAATAAAAGGCACAGACTCATACAGTACCAGCAATGAATTAGGAAATTTGTGAAGTAAAACACTTCCCTAAGATTTATTTCACACTCTTCCTGCCTCAACACAATCTCAATCTCTCTCTCTCTCTCTCTCTCTCTCTCTCTCTCTCTC
>NC_034596.1:6160502-6166867 GCF_900095145.1 Mus pahari | reverse complement strand
TCTCATTTTAATGAATGCTGCAGGTGATTCTGAAGGAATTCATGACAGAACATTCTGAGCCCTTTCTAACAATGAAGATACCATGACCTCCCCACAACCCTTTAATGAAATTAATAACAAGACAAACAGCCTATAGAAAAGAACAAGATAGTCACTGGGGACAAATATATCTAATGACAATGACAGGAGCCACGCAGAGAGGTAGGTCTTAAGTTTCTGTCAAGAACCAATGACAAGACCACATCCCATTCTAGATTTAATTATAGTCTGCGGCTTACAGTTACGTAATTGATTATTCATAATTATGTAAGTAGGTATTTTGCCAATAAGTGATAAGGCAACCAGTTTTTTTTTATTTATAAATACCATTTATTTCTCACCCAATAGTAAGGGATACACATTTTCATTAGCCTAAACTAAAAAACAAATTTCTACTCTTTAGTAAATGACAGACTCCCGTTTACATTTATATGACTGAAAGTCAGAGCTGTGCTGAACTACAACACAGTACCATGTGGTCTTATTGGTTTGGTAAATAAACTACTCCAATTTAAAACTTAAAAGAAAAACAATCCTTATCCATTACATTGTTTGCTTTACTTTTCTTTCTTTTTTTATTAGATATTTTCTTTATTTATATTTCCTTTCATAGTTTCCCCTCCAAAAATCCCCTCTCCCCTCCCCCCTGCTCCACAATCCACCCACTCCCACCCAGAATATGCTCCAACATGTAATAAGGACACATGGTCCACTATGTTCATAGCAGCCTTATTTATAACAGCCAGAATCTGGAAAGAACCCAGATGTCCCCCAGCAGAAGAATGGATACAGAAAATGTGGTACATTTACACAATGGAGTACTACTCAGCCATTAAAAATAATGAGTTTATGAAATTCTTAGACAAATGGATGGATCTGGAACATTTCATCCTAAGTGAGGTAATACAATCACAAAAGAACACACATGATATGCACTCACCGTTAAGTGGATATTAACCCAGAATCCTTCTTAGAAGGGGGGACAAAATATACCCATGGAAGGAGTTACAGAGACAAAGTTCAGAGCAGAGACTGAAGGAACGACAATACAGAGACTGCCCCACTTGGGGATCCATCCAATAAACAACCATCAAACCCAGACACTATTGCAGATGCCAACAAGAGCTTCCTGACAGGAGCCTGATATAGCTGTCTCCTGATGGCTTCTGCCAGTGCCTGGCAAATACAGAAATGGATGCCCACAGGCATCCATTGAACGGAGCACAAGGTCCCCAGTGGAGGAGCTAGAGAAAATACCAAAGGAGCTGAAGGGGTTTGAAGCCCCATAGGCGGAAAATCATTATGAACTAACCAGTACCCCCACAGCTCCTTGGAACTAAACCCACAATCAAAGAAAACACATGGTGGAACTTGTGGCTCTAGCTGTATATGTAGCAGAGGATGGCCTAGTCAGTCATCAATGGGAGGAGAGGCCCTAGGTCCTGTGAAGGTTCTATTCTCCAGTATAGGGGAATACCAGGACAATCTTTTTTTTTTTTTTTTTTTTTTTTTTTTTTTTTTTTTTTTTGAGCTTGGCTTTCGTTCCTGTACCAGGAGTTAAGATGAGAAGCATTTCAGAAAGACATGGGTGATATGCATTAGTTCCTACATTGTCTGAAGTTTTAGGCAGCCATAGAATAGTCTCAGGCTAATCAGGACAAGATTTTTGTTTAGTTTCGTGCTGTTTTCATCATTTCATATCATATATAACTTATTCTATGGCTAATGTGATATACTGGGTAGTTACAGGGACTCTTAGTTTACCAATGTCTGGCAAAACCTGATCAACTCTCCAAAAAGAGTTCTAATGTATGTCTCAGCCTAACTATAAATAACTTCCCATTTATCTGGACCAGGTGAACAGTACCAGATCTCAATATATTCATGGAGGCTAAAACTACAAGCTAAATCTTCAGCTCTGAATTAAGAAGCTGGTCACAAGTCTAATATTTTCAAAAGCTATACTGTTTTTGAGAAAGTCAAGAAAATTGCACTTTAGCTTTTCAAAAAGAATTCAACACTGTCTTTTATTGCGTTTTCAAGGTAAGTGGGCTTCTATTAAGGTGTTGGAGGAAGAAATGAAGTTCAGCAAGTTGAAAAACCATGTTGAAGTTTTCAGGCCTGAGAGCTGAGGACTTCATTACCTTCTCTTACCAAGTAAGGTGTAAAGTAAAGTAAGAGCAGATCTAATAAATTAGTAAATATAGCTGAAGAAATAAGTGAGGGAAATTGTGCCACCACTGACCCAAGGAGCTAAAGGGGTCTGCAACCCTATAGGAGGAACAACGATATGAACTAACCAGTGTCCCCCCAGAGCTGTGTCTCTAGTTGTATATGTAGCAGAGGATGGCCTAGTTGGCTATCAATGGGAGGAGAGGCCCTTGGTATTGTGAAGATCATATACCCCAGTACAGGGAAATGCCAGGGCCAGGAAGCAGGAGGGGGTGGGTTGGGGAGCAGAGCATGGGGAGGGTATAGGGGGCTTTGGAGATAGCATTTGAAATGTAAATGAAGAAAATATCTAATAAACAAAAAGAAAGGTAAGATTGCTGGGCAGTTGTGGTGCACACCTTTAATCCCAGCACTTGGGAGGCAGAGGCAGGAGGATTTCTGAGTTTGAGACCAACCTGGTCTACAGAGTTTGTTCCAGGACAGCCAGGGCTACACAGAGAAACCCTGTCTCAAACAAACAAACAAACAAACAAACAAAAAGGAAAGGTAAGATTAGGGAACAATAATGTATGCATATGTGCATGTATTCATCTGTCTACTCACTCATTCAGAAAAATGTGTTTTCTGTGAAAACCATTGAGCAAGATTCTACCTCAAGCTTAAGGCAAATTGAAGAAAGCTGGTCTATGGTCCCTCAGTTCACAGAACTTGATATCATACAAAGCAAAAGCTTGTTATATGGCCTAATTCATTCATCAGGAATTAAGAAGGGAACAATAGATTAGTACGCTAATGTTTGGGAAAATGCAAAAAAAGAAAATGCTATTTTCCCCTAGAGCACACCCAGTTTTCTATCTAGCAATTTGTTTTTATCTCCAAGACAGCTCTCACTTAGCATTGCTCTGTCTTATAAGGCAAAAAACACCTAAGCCCACATGACAAAGGTATGTATGTTGCATTTGACATAATAGATGTGCAAAATATGTTTTAATAGAAGATCATGATACCTTAAGTCTTTCTTGAATCTATTGTATTGGGTTTCTATTTTACAAGTTTGTTTAAAGTTTTTTATTTGTATATACTAGTTATATACAATCATGGTTTTTGTTATGGAATTTTTTATACCTGCATGTTGTACTTTGAAATATTTTTCCCTGTTTATCTCCCACTGATTCCTTGTGCCCCCCATTTTCTTCTTAGCCAGTCCCCGAAGAGTAGCCTGCATTTTTTTTTATTTTCTTTATTTACATTTCAAATGCTATCCCTAAAGTTCCCTATACCACACCCAGCCCCTGCTCCCCTACCCACCCACTCCCACTACTTGGCCCTGGCCTTCCCCTGTGCTGGGTCATATAAAGTTTGCAAGACCAAGGGGGCTCTCTTCCCAATGATGGCCGATTAGGCCATCTTCTGCTACATATGCAGCTAGAGACNCNAGCTCNGGGGGTACTGGTTAGTTCATATTGTTGTTNCACCTACAGGGTTGCANNCCCCTNCANCTCCTTGGGTACTTTCTCTAGCTCCTCCATTGGGGACCCTGTGTTCCATCCAATAGCTGACTGTGAGCATCCACTTCTGTGTTTGCCAGGCACTGACATAGCCTCACAAGAGGTCACTATATCAGGGTCCCTTCAGCAGAATCTTGCTTGCATGTGCATTAGTATCTGGGTTTGGTGGTAGCCTGCATTTCAATTAGTTTAAAGTTGATTACTGATTGAAGGAGTATGAACAAATAGTTACTTATACAGGGACATGGAAAACTTACCAGTGGCTAAAACACTGAAGAAAGTAGAAAATGTCCTTCCTACTTCAGTACCCATCATAATCATGCATGATTTATAAATTCTTCCAGAGATGGTGGCCTCACAAGTCCTTTTCTCTTTCATGATAGAAAGTTAACTGGCCCATTCTTTCCAGGCTGTATGCAGTTTATTACAAATAGTGAAAGTTCAAGTGTACACCAACCATGTCACACTGAGAAGACAGAGCTCTACAGCACTCACACCTTTCTTTCTACTCATCCAGTGTTTCCATTCCCTCTTTTGTTAGGCATCCTAGATGCCTCTGCTTTGTAAATACTCATATTCCAGATTTGGGTAAACTCTGGTTCTCATGCTAGTCATTGCACCCCCATTTCCAGAACAGACTTTCATTTATTTACTCTGTAGCCACAAATATTATCTTCTTGCTTCGCTGTTACTTTAGTCTCCCTAGAACTTAACTGATCTATGCTCTCCTTATACATTCTTGCCTATTTTCCTCTGTTATATCCTGTTCCAGCTCCACCGTCCAGGAGGCTGAGATAAGGTGATTGCCAGGAGTTATATGTCATATATGTTACATTGACGGAGTAGTCAGAGAATCTGAAGTCAGCCTGTGTTTCAGAAACCCTTTCCAAAAAGAATTTTGCAGAAAAGTATATACAGACAGAAATATGTGTATTTTAAATTAATTCCAAATTTTGAGATGAATATTACTGCTAATATTTTTTAAAAAAACTGTAAAATGAGATGAATATCTAAGCCCAAATACATACATAATATGAGCCACATTTAAATATGTTCTAACTTTAGATTACATTGTTTCTCCTATAGCAAAATAATTAAACTATCAATCAAATCATAATTCAGTAGTCAATCAGTGAAGGTGGTTCGGGTAGGCCATTAGCTCGTGTATATCACAGAATTATTGTTTCTTATTCTAGTATAAGCACATATATAAGTACACTTGCCTGCTTGTGTAAATCAGTACCTCTTCTTGATGAGTCACAAAACGAGAGAATCAAATGCTTTATCTACATTTTACTGTGCAGTGTTTATTTATAATAGAGGAATTGTATTAAGACCAAAAGTTAAGCTCGCTTTTCTACTTCTCTTCCACCAATGGTTAACTGAAGTCATAGACTATTTCTAGAAACAACACACACACACACACACACACACACACGCACACACACGCACACATGCACATGTTTGTGTGTGTGTGTGTGTGTGTGTGTGTGTGTGTGTGTGTGTGTGGAAATGTTAAGAAAAACTCATGGGAAATGATGAGGATGGAGCAAAAGGCTGAGATAAATTTTAAAAAACTCCAAGCACTGGAAAAATCTTACCATCAATACATATAGCACATATGCACACTTTTCATGGTTACACATCTGTGCAAACCCATACAGCATGCAGGCTTCTTTTGGGCAGCATCTATCACAGTAGCTCAAGTACCATCACACAAAAATGGCCTACCTATACTCTGTTCAATTTAGATTCAATCCCCTGTTGTATATAGAAGAGGCTGAGAATTTGGAGAATTTTGTGTTTCTCTACCAGTTGGATTTTCTTAGGTCCCTTCAGCAGAAGTGATAGATAGAAAATCAAACCAAACCAAACCAAAACCAAGGAGCTCAAATACCATCTGTAGCCTACAGTAAGAAATTTCTTTCCTTGTCTTAGTCCTCCTTTAAATCACTGGGTCTTATAATTCTTTGCTATTTCTGGACTAATTTGCCTTCTCTATTACATTCTTGGGATGATTTTTAGATTATTCACAAGTTCTAAGGATGGTATCTATAGTAAATAGATGAAATATGTCAGTCAAATGAGGAACAAAGCTTGGATAGAATTGTTCAGTTCTGGAGAGAGGTTTATACCTTCTTAGAGTGATTCCTGGGACATATAATTTCTCAAAGATCCCCCTTTTCTCAGTGTCTTGATTTGCTTTACTATGTATCCATGAAAAATGTGGCTTTTACATGGCCCTGTAACACCAAGTTTGTAGGGGGAACTCTAGTGACGTGGCCCTCGGTGGTATGTGTGCTAAAGGCATGGATGGCTTCTTCCACATGACATGTTACAGTTCTCACATAGAGCATCATTGGCCTGATCAACTCTGTCACATTATTTCTCATAAGATTGTCGTGTTATATTAGGTCATACCACCTGAGATTACAGTGATATGTACTATTACTATCACGGCAGACACAGACTGCCACAAACTCAGTACACCCAGGTT
The DNA here is from genome assembly GCF_900095145.1 of Mus pahari. Classification (NCBI taxonomy): domain Eukaryota; kingdom Metazoa; phylum Chordata; class Mammalia; order Rodentia; family Muridae; genus Mus; species Mus pahari. The sequence continues at coordinate 6,160,651 of NC_034596.1, read as the reverse complement.
CTCAGACAGTTTCAAGAAACACCAGATGGCTCTTGTAACACTGAGTCCTGAGGCCACCAACCTTTCTTTCTTTCTTTCTTTCTTTCTTTCTTTCTTTCTTTCTTTCTTTCTTTCTTTCTTTCTTTCTTTCTTTCTTTCTTTCTTTCTTT
>NC_034596.1:6154826-6160444 GCF_900095145.1 Mus pahari | reverse complement strand
TGTAACACTGAGTCCTGAGGCCACCAACCTTTCTCTCTCTCTCTCTCTCTCTCTCTCTCTCTCTCTCTCTCTCTCCCTTTCTCTCTTGTTCATTTGTCCTTCGTCTTTTTTTTTTTTTTTGGATAGATTCGAAGAAATCATGAGATAACACTCTAGAGAAAACAACCTATCAAAGCCAAGTTACAAACTTCAGTGGTGTGTTTAGGCAGCCTCTCTAGACATTTGGCTCCTTACTACCAACAGGAGGAGTTGTCTTAGGCAAATCATGCCTTGGTGCTTTCTTACCAGGCAAGATTGCAGGAGTATCTTCATAGCTTTGAAAAAGTTCTTGCATTTGCAAAGACAAGCCAGCCTGCAACCTGACACCCATATTCATAGTTAGAACCAGAAGAAGCTTCTCGTCCGGTTGTTGCCTGGAGAAGACTTCCTTGTTCTCCCATCTATATCTAGAATTGCTAACTAAATTTTTTTCTGATCTCATTTGAGTGTCTAGACTTATATGGGTTAGTGAATCTAAATGATATGAATCATCTAGCTAATATCTTCCTCGAACTTAATTCACCCTGTAGATGAAGGGTAATGTAAAGAACTATTGAAGCAGAGCTTCTGCACCATGGAGCTGAGGAAGAACAGGGAAGTGCAAGAATTATAATTATTATGACAACTGTCCAGCAGATGGGGCAGGGAAGATCCATGATGCACAGGAGAACATCTGCTAACCAATGCATCTACTTATACCCAAAAGGACACTAAAAAGCATGACATGAGAGAAAGCTAACACAATATTGAAAATCTCTAATTACACTTTCTCTCAGGGGACCTTTACTGACATGAAAACATTTTACTTTCACCAGATACATATCAGTTTTTCCTTCATTCAAAACACAGGGTACTTTGGGGAATGTTTGATTCTACTAGAATTGGTATTAAATGATATTTTAAAAGAAAATTAAGTGATGCTGTGGTCCATTGGAGGAGGCAGTATCTTCAAAACTGAAACTAGACAGAAACCTTCCTTCTCCCCTTTGCTCCTTGCAAGAGCAGATGACTGGAAGGACTGTTTGGTGGGATAGATCTTTTCCAGGGTGAGGGTCCAAGCCTGCTGGAAGCCTTCACAAATTATTTCCTGTTTTTAACAAGTATCCTCCTTAGTCATGGGAAAAGGAGAGAGAGAGGGAAAAAAGCCAATTTCCTTCTAGCCCATATTTAATCACCGTATTTGTGCATATTATTGCAGCTTTTCTGAAAGGGCTCAGAGTGAGCTGCCAGGCTGCCAGGGACTGAATCGAAAGCCCCCTAACAGTTAAAGTGTCCATTAGCTGCTCTTCACTTAGCATCCGTCAGAAAGAAGAAGGGATGGAAGCCCCGGGCAGATTTCTAACTAGCCTAATGAGGAGCGAGATTCTGGGAGCAGAAAAAGTTCATTTGCTGCATTTCCAGCAAGAAGTCACTTCAATATTGCTTCTAGGAAACACTGGCAGTCTTTGTTGGTAAGAAATCATTATGCCGAGAAAGAAATGGGATATTGTTATATGAGGTTTTTAAAGAAAATTCATTTTGATAGATGTCTAACTGTGCATTCAATTAAATTTCCTTCTCTTTCTTAAAAAATTGATGTCAGGTAATTGTACTCAAGTTCTGTAAGCTGCTAAGTGTTATCCTTTCCTTCTAGTTATTAAAATTTCTTTATCAATATGTGTCTTTCTTGTCTTTATCTTTTGACTGTGGGGGGCCCTCAATAAAAATACTCAGAGTCCTCTCCTTGCCCGTGAATTTGAGTCTGCCTCCTAGAAAGATGAGTGCGGAATGCTGCTTTCCTGGAACTGGCTTCTGTATTTAAATTACAGAGACACTCCACTCTCCTAGTCTTCCTTCCTTCCTTCCTTCCTTCCTTCCTTCCTTCCTTCCTTCCTTCCTTCCTTCCTTCCTCCCTCCCTCCCTCCCTCCCTCCCCCTCCCTTCCTTCCTCCCTCTGTCCCTCCCTTTCTTCTATTCTTCCTTCCTTAATTTAGAACGGTTTATATATATGTCTACTTTTATGTCTGTTTTCCAGGTGCTTTTGTGTATAGTTCTCCATATATAAACGTGTGTGCAGGTCTCTATATACACATGTGCATACACATGCAAGTACATACAAGTGCATACAGTACAGAGAGGCTAGTAGACAACCTTGGATATCATTTTGCAGGACTGTCCGCTGGGTCCACTTTGCTCTCGTTCCTCACTCAGAGGTCACTTCATTTGTTTCTTTTAAATTTAACACATATAGGAATGCACACTGCACTTAGATCCACTCCTTACCTTGCCTTTCAAGTTTGCCCAGGCCTGCCCATCCATGTGCATAGCTCTCAATCTTTTCCTTTTCCTTTTTATTTTTTATTTTATTTTTATTTATTTTATTTTACTTTTTGTTTTTTTTTTCAAGGCAGGGTTTCTCTGCATAGCCCTGTCTGTCCTGGAACTCACTCTGTAGACCAGGCTGGCCTTGAACTCAGAAATCTGCCTGCCTCTGCCTCCCGAGTGCTGGGATTAAAGGCATGTGCCGCCACTGCCCAGCTTGCTCCCAATTTTTGAAATAAGAACTCCTATTGGTGTGCAGTTGGCTAAAGAGTGAGCCTCAGGGATTGGTATGTCTCTACCTCCCAGCTCCCACCAAATTTGAGACAACTCATCATCTTTCAGTCAGACTTACACATATAGTTTTGCCACTTAATATATTCCATTAAAACAAAGCGTCATAGTCCCCGAGACATCCAGGCAGCCAAGTGGCTTGAAGAAGATTTACATTTAATCTCTCTCTCTCTCTCTCTCTCTCTCTCTCTCTCTCTCTCTCTCTCTCTCTCTCTCTCTCTCTCTCAGTGTGCGTGCGCGCGCATGTGTGTGTGTGTGTGTGTGTGTGTGTGTGTGTGTGTGTACACGCGCGCGTGCGTGTTTATATGAGAGCAGCATCTTCAAAAGCCAGAAGAGCTCACTGAATCTTTGGGGGCTATGGCTGAACTGAATTCAAGTCCTCTGGAAGATCAACCCTCCCTGATAATCCCTATGCCCATTGTCTGCCTCCATATCCATGTTTCTAAACAATCAGATTTAGAGTGATAGACATTCATTCTTTCACATTCCCTCACAGCCACCAGAGCAGCTCAGAGTATTCCAAGTCATATAAATCAACCCTTGCAGAGTTCTTCACAAATTTACAATACTGATTTCATGTTCCCCTTTGTCATCTAATTCATTTGGTCTTATCTAACATAATAGAGCTTTATATGGTTTCTCTAATACCTATGTGTGTCCTGATCAGATAAATCCAGGCAAAAAGAAGCCTTGTTCTTTTTGTTAAGATAAGCCTCAACCACATTACTGTCATACAACTTAAAATTCTGACTACAATGTTGACGACTGGCTCCTAACAGATCTCCTAGAAATAAACCTATCCAAAATGTAGTCCATGCCTATATTCCCGGAGTTGGCACATACTTTTCCATCAGGATATACTAACTTCCCACTATGTCTGCCTACACATCACCATTGTTGCAGCCCTCACGGTCTTGTTTTGTTTGGTTTTGCCTGCCTTCACTCATATTCTCTACTGCAAATGGAACATTCTCATTCTCCACTATTTTCTCCATCAAGATGTTAATCTGCATTTAGGCTTCTTTTTAAATTCCAATCACACTGGGCAACCTCTGCTGATTCTCCAACCAAGCATGATCTCACACTTCTCTGAGAGGTAGTTCTTAATAGCATTTTATGGGCACGTCAAGTAGAGTAAAACAAAGAGTAATGTGGGTCTCAGTTTCCACCCCAGTGAGTCTTCCAAAACCCCCTTTGCGGTTTTCACCCTTTGTGAACACAAGGTCTTTGGAGCTGTCGTGGGGAGGAGAAAGTAAAGCACAATGGAAGAATATTGTAACTGGTGGGAATGGGATTTCAAAAAGGTTTTAGTGGTCCGGTAGGCAGCTCATGCCAGTTACCAGGTCAAGTTAACTCAGCACAGCCCCTTCCCACTCCGCAGGATGCTCCCTCGGAGACATGGAAGGCAAAGGAAATCTTCCATTTAACAGAGCAAAGACACCACAGTTTAAATGGGTTAAGTGGGCATAGGGCAAAAGAGAATTAAATTTGTGACTTTGCCTTGTAAAACTAGCAGCTCTGCAACTGAGGCTTTAGAGACAGTTCCACTGTTAAGATTGTATGCTCTGCTCTTGCAGAGGATCCTATCTCAAGATGCCTCACAACTTCCCATAACTGCATCTTCAGGGGAGCCAATATCCTCTCCTGAACTCCACACACAACTGCACCCACACATTCACCGACATACAAATATACACACAGTTTAAGAACAAGAAATCATTAAATAGAAGCATTGCTATTAGATTATATATTTATTTTGAATTTCTATTTGCTTGCACTTTCCTTAAGGATTTTTGAGCAAGCAAATGCTATGAGCTGTGATTAACACTTCTCTCCATGCCTAGGCTTCAGGAAGAGATATAGAGGATATTTACTGTTTACGTAAGTCAGGTTTTTACCATCTGGTCACCTCTTATATGCCTAATATTAAAACTTACTAACTCAGCTGGGCGTGGTGGCACACGCCTTTAATCCCAGCACTCAGGAGGCAGAGGCAGACAGATTTCTGAGTTTGAGGCCAGGCTGGTCTACAAAGTGAGTTCCAGGACAGCCAGGGATACACAGAGAAACCCTGTCTCGAAAAAAAAAAAATCAAAAACAAAACAAAACAAAACAAACAAACAAACAAAAATCCTTGCTAACTCACCAACAATTCACATCATTCTTAATGAACACCATTAAGCTTCCTTTCCTTTCAAAATAATAAATATAAAATCTCAACATAGCATCCACTGTTACTGCTGAATATGTGGAATTTATTCTTCTACTGTTATTATAGTATATGCCTCTAAGTTCAGTGCCATATACCTAGCACCAGACAGAGAAAAACTCTTAAGAAAGCTTGATGCCGCTATATCAGGGTCCCTTCAGCAGAATCTTGCTGGCATGTGCATTACAGAAGATGGCCTAATCGGCATCATTGGGAAGAGAGGCCCTTTGGTCTTGCAAACTTTATGTGACCCAGCACAGGGGAAGGCCAGGGCCAAATAGTGGGAGTGGGTGGGTAGGGAAGCAGGGGCGGGGTGGGGGGGTATGGGGAAATTTCGGGATGGTATTTGAAATGTAAATAAAGAAAATAATAAAAAAAAAGAAAGCTTGATGCATGTTTGAAGACATTTGCAGTATTATTGTACTTCCAGATTAACAAACTGAACAGAAAAGGAGGACACTACTCATTGGCTGACACATGTGGAAAAGGTTAGTATACAGAATCCAATGACTACTTCCAACTGATCTAGGGTGAGTTCAACTCCTGTTCATCACCTAGATCATGGCAAATATAAGGTTTGAAGGAGTTTTGCTTTGGCTGTGATTGCACCACGTGTCTTCACATCTCACATCCTAACAAATTCCCTACTACCATCCAGTTACATTAATTTCTGAAAATATTTCAAGATGAGCTTTAATCAGAGTTTTACAATAACTACATTTTTCTATTCTCTCTCTCTCTCTCTCTCTCTTTCTCTGTGTGTGTGTGTGTGTGTGTGT
>NC_034596.1:6149296-6154770 GCF_900095145.1 Mus pahari | reverse complement strand
AATGGCTCAGGTAAGCTAATCAACTATAACTATATATCACCAGATTTTGTTTTCTGTGTGTGTGTGTGTGTGTATGTGTGTGTGTGTGTGTGTGTGTGTGTGTATGTGTTTGTGGCTGTGTATATGTGCAGTGTGTGCTTATTGCTGTGAATGACATGTGTTTGTACCTGTATACATATGTGATATGTGTGTGAGTGTGGGCATACCCATGCCATGGAACAGACATGGAAGTCAGAGGACAACCTTAGATGGTCTTCAGACTTCTGACGATTCTCCCTTCTCAACCTTTATTTCTCCATAGGCACACTGAAATTACAAACTACTGAATCTGTCTTTCATGTGGAGCTTTGTGTAGGTACTATGGATCCTAACTTTGGTTTGAATGGAAGATACTTTACACACTGAACATCACCCTGTTGCAGGATATTTGATCACAGTTTGAACCCTGAAATTGTGTTGTTTACTGAAAATGCCTATTTCTAGTTATGGTGTGGATCAACCCTAAGCATACACCTTTAATCCCTCTGGCTGGAATATAGACACAACCTTAGTTCTTTCCTTTAATAGAGGTAAGGTCACTTTGCAGAAGGAAGCATCCATGTTTGAAAGTGATGTCTAATTGAGACTGAGTGATGAATCAGAGAATAATTTGACAGAATACGATATGCCTACTTCTCACAAGAAGAAAGAGGAAAGAGAGGCAACATAAGAGCAAGCAGTGAAGTGGGAGACAGGAAGAAGGAGGGAGATTTACGGGGAAAGTGACAGGCTGCAAACAGAGAACAAGTTAGACTTAGGCGAAGACAGGATAAGCCAGAGAATGAGAAGGAGCCAGAAGATTAGAACAGATTGCCAAAGTTAGTATGAGACCAAGAAGAGCAATTCAAAGAGAGAAGGAAGATTGAATCAGTCAGTTTGGAGAGAAGTTTTGAGCAAGAACTGTGAGTTGATCAGCCAGCCAGACTTCAGAAAGAAAAAAAAAGAAGAAGAAGCAGCTTATTCAGCAGTAAATCTCAGAGGCAGAAGACATTCTAGGCCTAGGTTAGACTTTATGGAGGCTAGAAGCTTCCGAGGCTAGACAGTAACCTTGGAGATACATGACTACTGTGGGGGAATTCAGGATGCTTCCACCTTACCTCTCCCTTCATGGCTTCCATGTCGTATGAGGGGAGACACAGGATGTCAGGAGCCTCTCCCCTTCTCGTTGCTGATGCTTCCTTAAATGTATAGTATCTTTCTTAATTCCTTTTTTGTTTGTTTTGTTTGTTTATTTGTTTTTGTTTTTCAAGACAGGGTTTCTCTGTGTAGCCCTGGCTGTCCTGGAACTCACTCTGTAGACCAGGCTGGCCTCAAACTCCAAAATCTGCCTGCCTCTGCCTCCCAAGTGCTGGAATCAAAAGTGTGTGTCACCATTGCCTGGCCTCTCTCTTCATTCCTGTCTACACATAAGCCCAACACTAGCTGCCTATCATTTTCCAAAACTGTAGGATACTTCCCTGAATTGCAGTCTAGTTTATTTTATTTTTAGCAAATATTTTAAGGTGAATCAAAGTCTCTTTCTAGAAACACAGGCCTCAGGATAGATGGCATTTGTGTTTTCAGAAGGAAAAAATAGTAAGTCTACACAAGTGGATAAACAGCATTTATTCTAAAAGGCCAGCTTGTCCAGCTGTAGAGAGCTCATTCGCGTAGTGAGATTGGCTGGTCTACTCAACCCCCTTTAAGGAGTTCCTCTACTAAGCAATTTATTTAAACCCAGAAAGATGTAAGGGCTTGACTGACAGGTGACTTCAGGCCTCCCGGCTCCAATAATACTCTGCAATTTTAAGTTCATAGAGCACTACTGCTTTTAGTCTTTGAACTACTTCTGCTACAGACTCTTTCTGGGGTTGAAGGTAAAGCTTCTCTGGGATGCATTTCCAGGCTGTCTGGATCGTCTGTGTCTTATTGATTATTTACTTCTGTTCCTACTCTTCAGCATGTTTCTCAATTCCTTGAAGTACCCTCTGATGTCAGGTGTACCTAGCCTAGAAGAGATTCCAATTACTCATCTTCAGTGTTCAGTCAAAAAGAGTTCTGCCAACTCTCATTAAACCCTTAGGGTTATATCTTTCAGTCAATCAATCCATCATCTTCCCATTGCTGTTCTTATTACAGACTTTCATCGTCTTGATTAGATTATTGCTCCTCATGCAAAGTAAAATATGAGTTAGTAGAATCACACAGTAACCATCACAGCCTTATGTGTTTGTGTATTTTGTAGGTCTTGTCTAAAATATCAGCCATGTGCATCAAGATAAGCATGTGAGACGCTGCAGCAAGAAAACAAAAGAACAGATAAAAAGGCATACAAGTCTCCATTAGAGGGGACACCACAAACTGGCATTTAAGGTTTTCCTTTTAGAGATTCTTGGTTTGACACGTTAGTCAAATAAAAACACACAAACAATTATGAAATAAAATTTAAAAATTATCAAGGTTAATTTGATTATAACTATTGCTGTTTCTTGAATGAATATTTTGTGATTAGCTATGCTTACATTCTCACTCATATAGGAGGGAAGTTAAAAGAATCATATATAAAATTCTAGACAACTAGAGTAAATACACTAAGAGAAAGGGCCTATAATATCTACTTAATTTAAATTCTAGATGAAATAGTATAGTTTTAAAAGATCTTTTAATTTTTATTTTATTTATTTAAATGTTACAAGTATATCTGGTGGCCACAGAAACCCAAAATGGAATTGTATCCCCTGGAATTGGAGTTATAGATGGTTATAATCCACCATGAGGGTACATAGACCTGAACCCGGGTTCTCTGAAAGAGCAGTAAACATTCTTAACTAGTAACTTTGTCTCCAGCTCCCACAACTACTATATTAATTCCTTTTGCATCTCATACCAAGAGGGAATTCTTCAGTTGTTACAAATACATAGATGGTATTTACTTTCCATAGACTATTTTTAGATATGTTGAGTAATTATTAAGAAAATTGTTTATGGAAATGGAAGACCCTGGATCTGATTGTGAAGACATTGGCATTTCGAATCAGGAAAAGCATGTTACATAGAGATCATGTGTTATTAAAAATATAAAATATATCTCAGTATCTCAGGAATGGCTGCTTTCATCAGTCTGTGTCAGGGAATTAATTTTCAGTCATACACCCCTGCTGATACATCTGAAACCTGAGAAAGTCCAATTTCCTTCCTTCATATGTGTCTAATAGAGTATGAATAGTTCAAGTGTCTGAGCAAAGTCAGAGTGGGAACTGCAGACTCACTTCCTAGAAACAGGGAGGACAGTGACTTCCACATGCTGCTGGCAGAAGGGCTTGCATCTTCCTCTCCTCAGGAGAAGTTTTCACACCTGGCTGAGGTGCAAATTGGAGTCAGAACAGAAGGGCCCAATGGGAATAGTATGGACTACTGGGCAGAGTGCAGTGGTCTGCACACTCTCACCTCTACAAACCACACAAATGACAAAAAAAAAAAAAAAACCCACCCTGGGTTGCTGGGGACAGGATTATGCAGCTACAGCTCTTGCTAGACTGATCACTCCTTCTTTTCACTCTTGGCATAGCTCCAGGTTACAAACTGTTCCAAAGGTGGAAAACATCCATTTACAAGCTTAGAAGGAAATAAGAGAGAGGAAATGCACAGTTTGTAAGCCACCATAAATTGGTTCCACAGATAACAAACTTGGAGAGTTGGGAGAGAGCTGTGTCCACAACAGCACGTCTTCTTTCAGGCTATGCTGATCGGAGAAAACATGGCCATCAGCAACTCTTAAGTAGGTAGACACTGTGTCTCCTATTCAGGCCTCCTATACTCTGGAAATCAGAGTGATTGTGTGTTCTGAAAAAAATTACCAATTAAATGTTTTCTTAGCTGAGCAAAATCTTAGTTCAGATATTTCTGACAAGCAAGTTATGTTGTAACTTGCAAATCTTTTATATCAGGAGGCAAGAGTCATGGCAGGAGACAAGAGAGCAGATTTAAGAGAGAAAAACCAATAAGGATCTCATAAAAATCATTATTAGCTACTCTGGAAGTATAGGTTAATATTATTGGACCATACTACACAAGGTATACTATAGCCTTATGCTGCAGTTCATTCAGACCACACTCTTCTGTATGCACTGTAAAGTGGGGATCTTCCATCCAGTGCTCTATTGCTTAGAAATTCAAACTGGGTTACTGAGGTTCTCCACTGAGTCCAGCTGAACACACTTATTTTCTAAACTCAGCACTAGCATGAAGTATATACCAGGGCACACAGTATCTAAAGACAATGATGATAATAACTGCAGGTTTTTGCCACTCCTGGGTGTCCCCCAGCATGACTGGCTGCTCTTGGCCTGCCTGTTATGATCAGGTGTGAACTTCATGTCAATATCCACTATAATTTTCCCAGCTTAGGATGCTCTTCGGTGGGATCCAGCCATAAATAATAATGAAGGAACTTTCGTCGCTTTGTGCCTGGGTTGTAAAGCCTTTCCCTTATCCTAAGGTTTATTTGTAGTTTGCTTTTATTATCTACTTAACAGTATGTTCAGAGAAATGAGAAGTTCTATAATAAGTTGGTGGATATATTAATCCATTATATAAACTTGATACTCCCTTTAAAATACAAGGCTTAACTTAGGGCAGCAAATAACAGTCCAAAGGCGTGTTTTTGTTTGGAGGAAGGTGTGATCATTGTGGAGATATGCATATTCCTAAAAGAATCTGTTATGAGGTGCCTGGAATATGAAATGCAGGAGAGAATAATAGTGTCTTCTTGGAAAAGGGTCTGTTGTATTTGGTAGGTCCCAGGTATAGGCCCTAAGAATCATAACAACAGCTAGGCCACGATAATGCAATAGTGGCATTTGTATTTTGAGAGTAAATAAAAGCTGTCTAATTGGCTCATGTAACTATAACATTACTAAGAGAAACTTTGGTTAAATGTCCAGTAATAAAATTCTTTTGGAAGGACATGAGGTGAAATGGAGTATAGTAGAAAATTAAAGCATATTCTTTTAGTAGCTATGTGAATTCAAATTATGGAACAACCCCAAATTACAGACAGTATAATGCCTATTTTAGATTTAAAACTTCTTTCCATTCTACCTCATTCTACTTCATGTCTATTTTCTACATCTGTATTATCCAAACACACATATTAAGGTCAACTCCTACTCTTAAATATTCTTTTATTTTTATTAATTTTATTATAGTAACCACTGAAAATGTTTAGCAAAATGAGTAAATTTTATCTTCTCTTAAGTATAGACTTCTTTGTGAGAACTGTATATACCCATTAGATTTTCTTCATATATAAGTAAGGTGAGAAATTAGAAATACTTTTTCTTCCTTTGACTTTGCAGACTTCAGGGAGAGAGAGAGGGAGGGAGAGAGAGAGAGAGAGAGAGAGAAAGAGAGAGAGAGAGAATAGAGACAGAGACAGAGACAGAGGCACACACACA
>NC_034596.1:6142690-6149125 GCF_900095145.1 Mus pahari | reverse complement strand
AGAGAGAGAGAGAGAGAGAGAGAGAGAGAGAGAGAGAGAGACTGCCATTCAAATACAATCCCACAAACTCACAAACTCACCTTTCCTTAGACATATTCTTATGTACAGACACATAAAAGCCACATCTCAGTCTCCAGTAGAGATAAATGGTACAGCTTCAAGATTAATATTACCAGGGGAACAAGCTAGGAATATGCCAAAAGAGGATTAACAATAGAGACAGAGAGACCAGTGTGAAAATACTATCCACAGAGAGAAGATATGCTGAGAAGAAGGAATTCTAATGACTTGGAGGATCACAGTACATGTGTTTATCTTAGTAACAGTACTCAAAGTTGGTGCTGAGGAACCACTGGTAGCTGAGTTTATAATAACCTGATAGACACATGCATGTGTTTTTGAAAATGGCATCCTTTAAAAGACAAATTTTTATTAAGCTGTGAAAAATAATATGTTACGTGTTAATCTGGCACTGATAACATTTCCTAATTAGAGCCATTAATTTTATATTGTTAATGTATGCCATGATATTCCTTACTAAATAATAAATGTCATGAAAATATTCTCCAACTTATACAGAACCTAGAATTTACCAAATAGGACTTCCCACAATGTTTGTTTGCTCTTTGGTCAGATATCCACGTACTGGGCATGATATTAAAATGATAAATAAATCCACTCCCATAGGGATTAGCTCTTTATTTCTCATAGTTGATATCATTTAATCACTGATAGTGATCAAATATGGGTTGATCATCCTACCTCAGCATACTCACCTACTATTTGAGGCTCCTAATCACTGAGCTCGCAATACCCTAGGGAGCATACACTGAACAGGAAGAGAAAAACCACAGCCAGGGATACTCTGGTTCAAATTAAAATGCTGTTTTGTTGTTGTTCATCATTATGTGTGTTGAATACTGTGTCTTTACCTAAGGGATTATGTGAGGTTTGTAATATTTATAAAGGGAACGGCGACTCATCTCAGGGCCATTTCAAGACTATGTATTATTTATTTCTTGATCTACCCCCTCCACTGTTCAATATCTTTTAAGAAATGTAATTAATAAAACATTCCAATTTGAACAGTGTGAGTTCTATCCACAAAATACAGTTATTTGGCCCTTCTCTGTGCAGGCATCGATGGTGAAATCACTTATTACCAGAAACCAAAGAGTCAACCTCAGAAATTTTGAATTAAAAGATTTGAGGGGAAGGGGTTCATTAAATTCTTCACTTCTTTTCCTAAGTGAGGCTTCTCAATTAAGCATAAAGAGATTGGGAAATAGAGGGACTCACACATTAAAAAAAAATGGTGTGTCAAGCTTAGTTAGAACACTAGTTAAAGCCTTTCATTCAAGAACTGTCAGGAAATCATTATCATCCCTTTCCCCTCTTTTCTCTGAGTTTTTGTGACTGAGTTTTAATGTATTATTAATAAAAGAAAAGGAATGAGGAACATGTGACTGTTATTGTACAGCTGCAGTGACTCCAGGTTTGGGTGGAAACATTAGGCGGTGCTTCATCCATCTTTAATCAACATAGGTGCTAGAGAATAGATTTGTCAATACTGGGAGCTGAGCAGGGTATGGAAGACAGTCGTTAGAGCAGTTCACTTAGCCCACTACATAAGACAAAGGATGCATGGAAATACATATAGCTATAGTTCAGACATAAAATGTTTTTTTGTGTTTTGTTTGGGAACAGAACTGAAATGAAACACGAGAGATAATGAAAGGCTGTTTTCTACTTTGTAGACTTCTCTGACCTTTTATTTTATTTTTCCAAGAAATGTTCCTGTTCTCATGACTACTACCCTAAAACTCATAGTCATCATCACCATTACCACCGATCGCCAAAACACCATCACCACCACATTGCCACCCCATCTTTATGATATCATTATCATCACCATTATCATCACCATCATCAAAATATGATGGCATACAAGGGCAGCAAGAAAGTCAAAGGTAGTGTCTTTTTTCCTTATATTAAAACAAAAACCCCCAAAAATTGGTTTTTTAAAAAATTAGCTATAAGGTTCTTTTTTTTTTTTTTTTTTCATTTTTTAATTTATCCTTTAATCTTGTTTTACAGTCCGGATTTTATCCCCTTCCTGGTTCACCCTCTGACTGTCCCACATCCCATAGCTTCCCTTTCCCCAGTTTCTAAGAGGACACCCCCACCTCCAACCCCCACCCCAGCAGATCTCCCTACTCCCTTGGGCCTAAAGTCCCTTGAGGGTTAGGTGCATCTTCCCTGACTGAGTCCAGACCCAGCAGTCCTCTGCTGAATATGTGTTGGGGGAATCCTATCAGCTGGTGTATTCTGCCTAGTTGGTGGCTCAATGTCTTGAGAGATCTTGGGGGTCCAGATTAGTTGAGATGACAAATCTGAGAGATGGCTCAGAGGTTAAGTGCACTGACTGCTCTTCTAGGGGTCCTAAGTTCAATTCCCAGCAACCATATGGTGGCTCAAAACCATCTGTAATGGCATCTGATGCCATCTTCTGGTGTGTCTGAAGACAGTGACAGAAAAACAATTCTTTATTTTTTAATTGCTTTTTAATTTTTTAAGTCTTTTTACACTCCAAATTTTACTCCCTACCTTCCATTCCACCCTCCAATATTCCACATCCCATACCTCCTCCCTGGCTTCCTGGCTCTACGAGGATATCCCCACCCCCCACACCACCAGACCTCTAAACTCCCTAGCGTCTCCAGTCTCTTGAGGGTTAGGTGCATTATCTCTGACTGAACACAGACTCAGCAGTCCTCTGCTATATATGTGCTGGGGGCCTCGTATCAGCTGAAGTATGTTGCCTGTTTGGTGGTCCAGTGTTTGAGAAATCTAGGGGGTCCAGGTTAACGGAGACTGCTGGTCTTCCTACAGGGTTACCCTCCTCCTCAGCTTCTTTCAGCCTTTCCCTAACTCAACAAGGGGTCAGCTGCTTCTATCCATTGGTTGAGTGCAAATATCTGCATCTGACTCTTTCAGCTGCGTGTTGGGTCTTTCAGAGTCTTTGTGAGTGCTCCATAGCCTCAGTAATAGTGTCAGGCCTTGGGATCCCCCCTTTAAACTGGCTCCCACTTTTGGCCTGTCTCTGGACCTTCTTTTCCTCAGACTCGTCTCCATTTCCATCCCTATAGTTCTTTCAGACAAGATCAATTATGGATCAGAGTGTTGACTGGGATAGCAACCCCCTTCCTTATTTAATGCCCTGTCTTCCTTCTGGAGGTTGGCTCTATAGGAACCCTCTCCCCACTGTCAGGCATGTCATCTAAGGTCCCTCCCTTTGAGTCTGAGCTTCTCTCACCTCCCAGGTCTTGGTACATTCTGGAGGGTCTCCCCAACCTATTTCCCGAGGCTGCCTGTTTCATTCTTTCTGCTGGCCCTCAGGGCTTCGGTCTTTTCCCTCACTCCAAAAAATCATTCTTAAAAGAAATCTTGAATTCTTTTTGTATATTTTGTATATTTCAATAGCTGAATACATGACAGTGATTCTCAACGTGTGGGTCATAACCCCATTGGAGTTATATCAGATATCTCCATAATAGATATTTACACGGTGGTTCATAACAGTAGCAACTTACCGTTATGAAATAGCAATGAGAATAATTTTATGGCTGGGGGGGTCACTACAACATAAGGAACTGTATTAAAGAGTCACAGCATTAGGAAGATTGAGAACCACTGGTGTACAATATGAAACTCCAAGTCTACCATCACTCCCAATGAGTCTTAGAATCTTAGAAAAATTTAAATTCCCTTTATCTTCCCAGGTGCATATTTATTTTTCTTTTCTTTTATTTTGCTTGTGTTGTCATAGTCCACCTTCTTCCATTGCTTTCTCTTTTAATTACATATCACATTTATTTGAATATTAAACAAAAGAGAATTTGTGCCATATTTTGGATTTCAACACTTTAAAAGTTAATAGGTTCTTAAAACATAGTAAAAGTTGATTTACAAAAAATAGTTTGAAACCATTTTTCCTCTAGAATATTTCATTTAGCCTGAAGAACTATAGTCACTCTACTGCACTTTGAACTAACCAGCTTATTATTTGTATGTAGATGTATTATAGTAGTCATCAACATTTCTTAGCTAGTGTGCGACTATGGCTTAGAAGAACAGGAGTCCTGTAGGCAGAATATAGACAATGTAAGATGACAAGTCTTAGATGTTAGGGCGCTTGTGTTTCAGGTGCCCAAACTGAAGGTAAACCAACCTCAATTTAAAAAGATGACACAGAAGATTGCTGGTAACAAGTAAAGCACCACACTAGGTTTTCATTGTCGTCATTATCTTGTTGGTGTCAGTTTCTCAGTATCCTCTATGCTCAACCAAGTTAATATTTCTTCAATTTCCATGAAGCCATGCTCATTTACACATAGAGCTATGATATGAATATTTTGGTTATATTTCTTAGTGAAATTATTTTGATAAATATTTACTCCTGAGACAAAAGTAAAATCATCTATAGTCTTTAACCCCAACTTCAGTGTACACTCTGCCTTTGACATAGCTATACCAGATGACTAGGAAAATAAGCAAGAATCCTACTACTTTCTAGAAATATGCCTTTTTTTTCTTCCATTTTTTTTAAAGATGGGTTTCTCTGTGTGGCCCTGGCTGCCCTGGAACTCACTCTGTAGAGAAGGCTGACTGAACTGAGAGATCTGCGGCCTTTGCCTGCTGAGTGATAGGATTAAAGACATGTGTTACTACTGCTTGACTTTTTTTTTTTTTTTTTTTGTGATTAACTCAATAAGAGTAACTCTTGTCCTAAAAAATCAGAGCATCTTCTTATTTTAATTTATTTTGACTACAACAATGAACAGTAAATTAAAAATTGTAACTCTCATAGTAAAAATGTGTGTGAGTGTGTGTGTGTGTGTGTGTGTGTGTGTGTGTGTGTGGTGTACGCTCATACAGAGAAAAGAAAGCAGAACTACAGGCTTCTGTCAACATTAACAAGGACTTATGGACATTTCAAAAGGGGTCTTTCCTCTGAGAGAGTAGCCCAGACAGAGTCAAACCAGAGTGAACCCAGAGTCTCAGCGGGGATGTAGTGTAAGCACCTGAGCTGATGGACCTAAGCAGGACTCAAGTTCAGCTTCACTAAGCACGCCCCACCCATCCGAGAATGTCCTTCCCACTAACCACAGCACTGCCAAGCTTGCGCTGGACACTTGCTGCGATGATCCCTCTTGGCAGAGAACATTTTTTTCTTCTTCATTTTTGCTTTGCAGGTATCCAATCCTGACTTAGCTAGCCAAGATTTTTCTGAGATCAGGGGCCATGATTAATGTTTCTCAACACCATCAAAGACATGGCCTGACTCACTGTAAATGTTCAAAAAAGAATTTTGTTAAATAGATGTTTCCAGAGGAAGTACTTTTCTCAATGGAAATTAATAAGCATTGGGTATCTAACTTCAAGATGAAGACGTCAGATTTGTAGAGGCAGAGTTCTCGTCAATGTTTCTTTAGAGATTTAGTATCAACAAAAACGATAAGGGCATTCCATTTGACAAAGTGTATTCTGTCTAGGTCTAGCCTTTCCAAGGTCACCATGTGTGCACAAGGTCACCAGTATTTCAAGTATTTGAAGGCAATAATTCATGCTTTGGCTTTATCCACACCAGTGCTTTGAATCTGACTCCTTTGCTTATTCTCTTTACAGCTTACTTTGTTTATCTGTAAAATGAAGATGGGGGTTTTTAAATTCCAAGAGTCTGCATGGAAAAACTGAAGAAGGCCCCCTGAAAGTCTTTCCATAAGTCATGATGTAGATAGACCACCCACATATTAAGAATTGTTACAGGAGGTGGCTTTCTTTCTTTTACCCAATTCTACTGTCTCTTTATTTAATAAAGCAAATACATTTTCCCCATCCAACACCCAGAGTCTTCTCAGATTTTCCACTCTAGGCTCACTCATCCATTTGCCTCAGTGATAGTTCAGAGGTCCTCCCTAAGACAAACTTGAAAGAAAGTGAGTTTCACTTTGACTATCTGGCACAAAGGTCATGCAACTATGAGGTTTTATGATAATTTGTTCTTTTTCTTTGTCAATAAGGAGCAATGAAAAGAAAAAGCAACAAGAACAGATAATTTGAAAATGAGAGTAACTAGATCAAAAAGTGAAGCAGGAGTGAACATTCCTAGGATTTTACATTAATTCACGCTATGATTCCTTGAAACACTTGTCAAAATTCTCACTCCTTTTAATTTATATTTATAAAACTTATTTTTCCTCAGAAAATTAGACATAGTACTACCGGAGGATCCTGCTATACCTCTTCTGGGCATATACCCAAAAGATCTTCCAACCGGTAATAAGGACACATGCTCCACTATGTTCATAGCAGCCTTATTTATAATAGCCAGAAGCTGGAAAGAACCCAGATGTCCCTCAATAGAGGAATGGA
>NC_034596.1:6133541-6141885 GCF_900095145.1 Mus pahari | reverse complement strand
CAAAAAAAAAAAAAAAAAAAAAAAACTTATTTTTAATAGTCTGTTTATGGGGTCAGGGTGATACTTACAAAGAACTATTGTTTATGTTGTTTCTATTTAGAAAAGTGTCACACATGATGAAGCACATTGTCTTTTGGTTTGCCCCTAGCCACTGCCTTCTGGGTTCTTAGGCATAGAGTACAAGAAATATTTCGAACAGTAAAAGGGTAAACCATTAGAATGTGGTCTTCATTAGAGTATCAGCTACTTTGTTCTAAATCTTTAATCATAAGGTGGAAAATAATTGAGTGAATACAAGTTTTATTAGAGTCTATGCATAAAGTGATATGAATACACAAAGAAGAAAATCTATCTTCTTGTGAGGGTTCCAGAAAAGTTTTTGAGAGCAAGCAATGCTTAAGCCATATATTAAAGATGAAACAGTTAATTGGGTTGAAAGAAACACCTATCAAGTGGAAATGCATTCAGAGTATTAGAAGAGACTGGCTATGATGGTGAAGTAATGCACAGGATGCATTTTAAAAAGTGAAATGGGTAAAAGTTGGGAAAAATATATATATAAAGGTCACTGAATGATTATAAATGTCAAAGAGGAACTTTGTGCACTTCATCTTTAATTATGTCCTAGTGGATATATAGGAGAAGGGATTCAGAATTTGACACAGGGGGTGTTATGAGAAAGGATGCTCAAACCAGAGATGATTCTTTAGAGACTATGTCAGAAGTAATAAAAATTATGATGAAAACCTGCACTCAGAAGTTATTAGGGATGATGGTGCAGATTCCAGAATACGTGCAGTGCTATAGGATATGAGACTTGTTCAATTTCATTTTGGGGGTGAATAAGATGAAAAACAAAAGATGATTACCAGGATTCTGGCTGAGAGGTGGGGTGAATAATAATGTCATCCAATGAGTTCTGGAACACTACAAGAATACATCACAGGATCAAGAATAAGGTGAAATTAAATTACAAAACGTTACATTTTATGTGATATAATTAATCAGAATTATCTGTCATAAGTTCACATATTCAAACTTAAAACCAGAAAACAAATTATGGCTAGCACTATAGATGTAAGTATTATTAACCACAGAAGTCAGGATGTGAATCACAAGAATAAATTTGATTTATGGAAAGTATGGAGTGAAGAGGTTTATATACTTACCATATTATACACTTACCATAACAGCAGGATTATACACTTACCATAACAGCATATAAGACACAGGGTAGAAAATAGTTACCAATGACAAGGGCTGATCAAAACTGTCAAGTCCATTAGAGTTAATTAATAAAATGATAAACTCAATGGTATATATTGTTCATAGAAGACACACATATAATAATAATAGGCTTTTAAAGGAAGAGAGCATAGAAGATTGAGCCAAGAGCAGCAGTGTAGTGAAGCTTTTGATGACCCGGTCTGTCCATAGCTGGTAAGACTGGCCTGTCAGATTTGGTAGTCCGTCCTTTGTCTGGAAGGTTATCGTGTCCCGACCACATCTGACCTCCTGGTTATTTAATGATAATCCTAGATGAATACATCCAGCTTTGTCTCCACTCATACTTTTCTATGTACAGAATTTGCTTTTAAATATCCAATTGTGATTGGCAGTGGTTATTGTAATTAATGTTTATTGTTTGTATCTAGACCAAAGATTGCTTGATTAATTTAAGACCCAGAAAGTCTGATTCAAAATCTAGATACCTAAATTATTCAAAAAACACATCCAGTCTAGGATATTTTCTTTCTTTCTTTCTTTCTTTCTTTCTTTCTTTCTTTCTTTCTTTCTTTCTTTCTTTCTTTCTTTCTTTCTTTCTTTCTTTCTTTTTCTTTCTTTCTTTTTTTAACTTTTAAATACCCAGCTTATCACTAACCAACCACTGATTCAGTTACCAGTTATTTTGAGACTGTTTTCTTGTTTGGTGATGTAAAGGGTATAGGGAAGAAATAGATTAATTTTCCTGGTATGTTGAGTCCATAGCACATCCATGGCTTAAACTAGCTATTACCACATACCCAAATTGTTTCTCTATTGTCTTTGGGCCACATACTTTCTACAGGGAAACATGACCAAACATCCGTCCCAGCTCACTGCAATCACATAGTCTCCACAATCAAACTAAGTTAGATAGTCTCAGCAAGGACTAATGTAATATACCGTGTATACTACCTGGATGGAGGTAACTCCCAAAATATAAAAGAGAAGTGATGAGCTAAGTGACTTTTATCAGGGGACCTAGATTTTAGGGCATGGGATTGGATGGAAGTTTTGACAGATGAACTTGGTGTTTGATGCACAAATGTACTGAGGGTTCCCCTGAGGAGTACAAGGGCTCCTGAAAGCATGGCATTAGCTTTAATATGAGCAAGCTTTGCCCTCCCAACAAATGGACAGATCTGGATATAGGATAATTATTCTCTGACCTTTGTGACTACAGCATTTGCTCAAAGGTGTCACAATATGACATAAAATGGTTGTCTTATAGCCATCCAAAGGTTTAAGCAATACCTGAAGGTCTCAAGATAAAGGCAATGTCACATTGATGTGCCACCTCTGTAACCTAGCCTCAAGAAGCAGAGAGAAGTGAACACTCATGTTTCAATAGCTCCTTGGTGTTCTGCAGCCGAAGACTGGAGGGCACCTATTTCCTCTACAGTGGATCTTCCCACCTTTATGCTTTCTAATAAGGTTAATCCCTCACAGGCTCACCCAGAGGCTAACCTGACTTAAACAGTCCCTCAGACTGGTCTAAAGCTTGTCTCCTAGGTGACTGCAGAGCCTGGAAGTGGACAATCGACATTAGTCATCACAGGGAGGGATGAACTCAGGCCTGTGGTGGAAGGTTGTAAGGGTAAGGTTGTTGATGGTGGCTGTTTTATTTTCTTGTACTTGAGAGGCCTTAGTTGAATGGGTCAGGTAAAGTAACCACACAACAGTATGTTAGCTGCAGATAAGAAATTTCAAGCATCCCTTAAGATTCTGTGACAGAAGTCACCTACTTTAATAACTTCCACAATTTATTTCTCACTTTCACTATAACCAAGCTTATTTGTGTTATAGGTGAATCTGCCAAAGGTAAACTAACAACATTCAATGCAAAAAGGAATTATTTTGCTAAAAATATAGACAGCCTATCTTATAATATTCAGCAAGGCTGTGCAATTATATGCACAATCTTTAACAATCGCTCGGCTTTTGGTGACCAGCCTACAGTGACCACTGAGTAAAGTACTCACGGGCTGAAGGGTTTAAGTGTAAATATCTTGGCCAAATATCATCATTGTCTCCTTTCGAAGTTATTTTCCTCACTCAGAATCCTGGGCATCAACATTCCACATGAAGATATTATCCATTAATGAATACTAGGTTGTATATTAATTTCTCATTTCTAAGATAGTCTATATGCACTAGCTAATTTTTTTTACTGTAATTTGCTTTTTTTTGTGAGCAAGATGGAGAAGTTAATGGGCAGCTAACTCACTTTGATGACCACGCTGATGTACTTGAGGGATCTATTTTTTGCACATTACCACATTTTTTGATATTTTTTTGCCTTGACTGGTTTACATACAGACTGTTATTACAAGCTGGCAGGATTTGCTGTCCTCTGCCCTGCTTAGATGATGATGATGTAGAAATTCATGCTTGCTCAGTCCTTATGAACAACGACAATAACAATGCATATGCAGTGTGTATTTTCCTAGCACAGCAAAGAAAGGAGAAACCCAAGAGAGCCTACACAGCTACCAGAGCATTTCCTGGGAAACTAGAATGAAGTCTGTAATTTCAAAGATGCTGTCAAAGGTATCATGCCTTACAGAGAGGTGCTGAAGAGCATATCCATTAGATATGAACCTCTGTTAGGTCAGCTGGGGGACTCTTCCCCAACAGAGGTCAAAGAATACTGCTTTCCAACTCTGTAATACCAAGGAACTCAGTTCCCAGTGGACATATTCCAACAGCACTCAGCTACTTCCATTCCCAACTCTAGGGCAGAAGAAACCAGTCTTTTAGGGCTGGCATTCTCTTTCATTTTTAAAGTCAGAAATTTATGACGTGTGACATTTGGAGAATGCCGAAGTCCCAGAGACTTTTTATGATATAGGAACTCTTTAGTAAATGTTTTACATGTCAAGATTTGCATGGCAGAGGATGGAGGTATTTTCAAGAGTGTATATAGTACTGATCAGGAAGAGATTTCTACCATCAAGGGAAGATATAGAAAGATTGTCAAACAGCTTCTGCCCTGGGCTGCTGAATGTGGCTGGGAACCAGGGCAAATGAGCTTTCCATTTATAGACATTTGTTATTCAGTTCTTCTATGAACATATGACCTCCCATGGGGTAAATAGCATATAGTCAGTGGTCAACCTCAAAGCTTAACAAATTTTAATCACTTTGGTTTGTCATATTTAAGCTGCAAATGGTCTTCTCTAATTGTATTAAAATGATCCGGGTCATTTATCAATCAGCTTGTTCTTACACCAAGCACCAACCATTTATATTCTCAGGGGATATCAAAGCCCTGACCTAAGAATACTGTACTTCTACATCATAAGCAAGGTTCTAGTGAATATATACTTCTTTATTTTTTGACATTTTGTATCATATATTTAATTTATTTACATTTCAATTGTTATCCCCTTTCCAGACTTTTCCCCAGAAAACCCCTATCCCACTCCTCCTCCTCCTGCTTCTATGAAGGTGTACCCCCACCCATCTACCCACTCCTCCCTCCCTACCCTCAAATTATCCTACACTGGGGCATCGAGCCTTCATGGGACCAAGGGCCTCTTCTCCCATTGATGTTGGTCATCAGTGGATATACACTTCTATGCATGCAATTGTGCACAGAATCTGCATCTTTCCTGAGAATCTCCCAGAGGTTCTGGATAGCTGCGAACTCTGAACTATGCTATGCAGACCAGGCAATGATGCTTATATGAGTGAAGATGTGACCTGAACATGTTCCATTATCTTCTCACTCAGCACAGTGCCAGGCACAGGATTCATGGGAAACAGACTGCATTTCACTAGTATATTGACACAGAACTACAGGAGCAATTATCTTCCCTGCTGTTTAAAGAAGTTTCCTGATAAAGGAACTAAATTGCATGGTGGTTAATTGACTAGTTAAAATCTGCATGCTCACTTTCCATGCTCTTACTCCTCCTTTATCACATGCAATCTTCTATGCTGCATATTTGCTGCCCTGCATATCATTAGGCACCAGGAAGTTTACCTTATTATCCATCATTGCACATGACCTGAGCTATATGGATAAACTTTCTTGAGCAGAAACATCATGTAATATCTAAACTTGACATCTGAGCCATCTTTTTTTTTTAATTCAATTACAGTGTAACTGGAAAAAATAACACCAATTAGGAATGTAACATATAAAAGTGATTAAGATCCACGAGTACTAACCAGCACTATGAAAGCTAGTCTCCACCCCTACTCAGTTTTGCCTCCCACCAGACACTCAATCTTAGTTATTATATCTCTCTAAATTTCAAATTTGCAAACTTGTCACTTGTGGTTTGATTTATTACCCAAAGTCCAAGCTCTGCTGAGCCCCTCTGGGTCATCATTAATAAGGTATCTGTGAGGTCACATCAAATCTCAACAAGATACAAGCTGACAGAGTGGCACAAAGAAAAAATCTAGGGGGCAAATAGCATTCTCTTCCAATGTTGAGCCTACTGCATTTAGCAAAAATAAGGAAATAAATTACATCACAATAGATTGTTATCTTATTTATAGGGTTTTTTTTTTTGCTTGTTTGTTTTAATGCAATTGAGAAATTATGTCATCCTGAATGAAAATCTTTGTTCACAGCGTCCATCTGTTTTCCAGTCAAAGCCCAGGGTTGACACTCATCATTAGAAGGAATAAAGGTCATTGTAAATTAATGGGATTCTTTTTATTAGAACTAGATAAAGGTGAGCAAGGATAGAGATTCAGGGTTTTACTAGAGCAAAGGAATGACATCTATATGTGTAAAAATTGCTGTAATAATTTAATCCACTCTAAACTCCCCAGTAGGTGACACACACTCACACACACATGCATGCATGCACATACGCACACACGTACACACGTACACGTAAGCATGCAGCCTTATTTTTAATATGCCCTAAGCAGTTCAATGGCTGGACTGTTCCCAAACTATGTGTTGCTAATGCCACCACTTCAATATTCCTGAATTATTACTTACTATATTTCAACTCCGCTACTTCAGAGCCAATGAAGGAGGGGCCCTTTGGGCTGCTCTTCCCTGATTTTTACATGTTTTCTTTCCTGCAGCAGCTCTCAGGCTTACTCTTTCTGCTTCCCTTGTCATGGTGATTCTGAAACCCCCTCCTTCCCATGGTTCCCCTGTGAGGAAATCTAAAGTCCACCTCTGTCTCCCTGGCCAGCCAATGGCCACCAACAACTTTATTTACCAATTAAAACCAGGTAGGGACAAGGACGGTCAGAGTCTCACATGCAGACTTGTCAATTCTCATGGGAACCCGATTGGCAAATATAAGGAATAAACCAAATCCACAACAAAAACAGCCACTACATCCAAGTCAAACTGAAGGGACTGGCTTTGTTTGGAGCAATCTCAGTGATCCCTAATTAACATAATACTGGCTTTCAGAACATCTCATTGAAACTCCTTAATTTACTAAACAGTATGAATCAAAAATTTTAATTTTGTTATTGAGAAAAAAATCAATTATTATTTTAGGTTTTTATTTTTTTTTATTTTTTTTTTATTTTTATTTTTTTTGCCTAAAGTTAGCAGGTCAAGTCAGGGAAAAATCAAATATGGAGAAATATTTAGGCAGAAGCTCCTTGTTGAGTGGCATCAGGGTTAAGTACAGCTTGTTTAAGTACCTGAGAAAGGTGGGGGCTTTCAGACAGGTTTTCGAAGGAGATAAATCTTGAACTCTGTGTGGGAATTAAGTCCACAAGGGTTCCTGTGGAGTGAGTATATGAAAGCAGTAAGACCTTGATGGGAGAGAAGAGGGAGCTTAAGCACATTGTACCCAGTTCAAAGGCTACAATCTTGGGAGTTATTTAAAACTTAACTGAACACCATGAACTGTGATGTGTATATTTATTGGAGAAAGAACATGCTCAAGAATTGGCACACAATGGAAGTTAAAGTATAAGCAATGAATAAGTATATGGATGAATGAACCATCAAATGGGAAAAGGTGGATTTTTCAGCTTGTAATGACCTCCCTATGGATACTTATAACTACATGACCAGATACTAAGAATCTATGATCTGACATAAAGAACAGTTGAGCAAGTCTGACTGTTCTGTGATTTATTTCCAATTTGTCTACTTACCAGATAGTTGGCCTTGTACTATTGATTATAGCAACAGTGTTCCCCTTGCCTTTAGCATCTTTGAGATAAATAATATACACCTCTCACTATTTCTGTGGATATGCATCAGGCAGGACCGGCAAATGTTTCAATACTGAGACATTATAATTTGTTATTGGAATTAGGAACACTAGGAAAGATAACTGACCTAGAAATAATGTCTTTCTACAAGTGACTCATTGCTAAGGTGAAACAGTTTAAGTTAGATGGATTCTAATTTATGGAAACAATCACTATAGTATTATGATGGCCATTCCTGAGATATTTAGAGATGTGGTTCCCGTGTTAAGTTCCTCAGAAAGCAGATCTGCTAGCAGTTTGGTCATCATATCAAACACTTGGAATAAGAGGCAAGGACATTTAAGTTCTCCCCCTTATTTATTCCTCTCCATAATCTGAAACAGTCTTCGATAGCTCTGCCTGGGCTTGAACATCTCACATATTCTGAGATAGCTTTGAACTTCTGATCTCCCTGCTTCTATTTCCCAAGCACAAGGAATACACATGTGCATGACCATGCTTGACTTGCTCCTACATATTTCACAATGAACCTGGAGCAGTATCACTTTTCTGAGATTATGCATTTTGCTACAGGAAATCACAGGTATTAAGAAATGACTATTAAGTAATAGGCTTCTGCTTGGATTAGAATCAGGATTTTTCTTCAAAAGTTCCAGCCAGCCTAATGTAAACTAGAAATGTTCTACAGTCCTTGGCAAGTTCCTGGGTGTCAGTTCTTCACAATTGTTACTGTGTTTGTTACACTCAGTTTGACACAAGGCATGGGCTTGTTATCTCCTGGAGGTAACAGTTGATCACTACATTTCAGTGATATCACACCAGGGAAGAAAGAGCTTGTATAAAGGAAGAAATGCTTACTTTCTTCCCCTTCCCTTCCCTTTCCCTTCCCTTCCCTTCCCTTCCCTTCCCCTTCCCTTCCCTTCCC
>NC_034596.1:6091004-6133448 GCF_900095145.1 Mus pahari | reverse complement strand
TTCCCTTCCCTTCCCTTCTTCCCTTCCCTTCCCTTCCCTTCTCTCTCTTTCCCTCCCTCTCCCTTACCTCCACTTCCCAACTCTCTTTGCTGCTCCTATTATACTCTAAACATTCTTTGGTATCCCTTCTCTGAACTTCCCTTTCCCATTCCTGCCTGTCTCCCCACTTTGATTCTTTTCTTTTCTTTCCCTTTCAGTACTTACTAATAAATTTTGCTGTATCTTATCTTCTTGTTTGGATTTATTGAATCAACTTTCTAAATTAAAAATAATAGACAAGTAATTGGGGCTGACCACTTGGAAATATATACTGTGTCAGAGAGCCCATTCATAGAGAAAACTGATATTTCTACTCTTAAGAACCATTGATTACATATAGTTCTTTATTTAAAATTGTGTCTGCGTTGTGTTTTTATATATGATCAAAACTAAGTAAATTCAGGAAGCTTACACACACACACATTCACACACAAAGAGAGGGGGTCATGAATTTGAGCGGGAGTAATATGACACTTAAAAACTTGGAAGGGATTAGAAATGATGTAAATTCAGTACTGATGCGTGTAACATTCAAAAGAATGACTTTAAATGCAGTCTCCATGATGGCCTGAAAACCAGTTACGTGACATTGTCCAGCTCTCACTATGGCTGTGTCTGCGATGGCATTCCTAGGTAAGAGCTACGTTAGAATGGGGAGCCCAAGTCTTCAGATTGCCACACATGCGTTATGCAGTCGACAGAGTCTCTGAACTGGTTTCCTGTAAGGAGAAGGCAACTCTGCTCAGCTGCCTGACGCTGAAACATCAGTTGTTTAATGCCTTCGGCTGTAACCCAATCATTGCTTGACAAAATTTTCTGGCCTAGTCAATTTGATAAATAAAATTAACCTTCAGGGTTTTAAAGATACGAAATTATCAGTCTGTAGTCAGTGACTCAAATGTTCCAAACATAGGAATACATGCCAATCATTCAGCCTATATTTTATGTCAATACACTGACAGGTGTTTTCTTAGGTCCACTTTGTTGTAAAAGATATCATCTTTAATACCCGATTTTTATTACACTCGTCCCTTCACAAATGTGGCTTGAATATAGAGAATTAGTCTAAAACACCCAATTTTCACATCTTGTGTCTTATTAATCTTTTGCTGACCACGCAGCGCCTATTCTGAGGCTCCAGTGGAGATAACAAAACCACTCTCAGCAGTAGCTCATTAAAGGGCAAAGAGAAACATCTAGAAACTGCTATGTGAACACTTCATCCATCAGCCTCCATGCCAGAGCTCTGCTTCACGGCTCCCTTCTGCTGCCATGTGAGCCTTTCTTGTGTTGGAGCCAGTGGATGATATGTCTAGGCATATCTATTGTCATCTTCAGAGTTCTTTTCTTTATTATTAGCAACATAAGAGATAATAGAATTGTTTTCTGATGTCTCTTGAATCTTTTTATCTAAGAAAACAGGATGATAACATAAATGTTGGGAAGGCAAATTACAACTAAAGAGCTAGAGCTTTGATTTTTATTATGCTGCATCGTTGATTTGAGTGGTTTCTCAATTTGCCCAGGCAGCCATGTGAGGGTCTCGGATATTGCATTCTCCAATGTGAGGTTTGTTTTCTCATTAAATACATGATGACTAGTTCATTTACATATTTGATGATTTGAGGCATATATTTGATATATTACATATCTCAAACTGGCCTCAACTTGTAGTCCTCTTCACTTAGCCTCAAGAAGACTGAAAGAGATCACATGTATTTACCTCTGTGCCTGGTAAACTAAGAATTCTTTGCAAAGTGTTGGGGATCAATTTGGGAATCTCAGTATGATTGACAAGTATTCTATTAGTGAGCCACATCCCCATCTGCTTTAATTTAATATAAATATAACACACACACACACACACACACACACACACACACACACACACATATATATATATATATATATATATATATATATATGTGAGTTTCACATAATTTTCCATGGTAGCTTAATTAACACAGTAATGTGAGACACCAATAATGTAGTCAATTTCTTCTTCCTGATGATGGAGCATCAGGAGGAAACAAAGCCCTTTGATAATAACCAGAAGGAAGTGTTAAAGTGTTGAAAGACTTCCCTTCCTGACTTCCTTCACTTCAATAGGATCAAGGTTTGAACCCTACAGTAATGGTCTAGTAACAAGTCAAACAATATGAACATTCTCTGTAACTGTCAGGATATTTTAGCACTTTAAGTTTCATACACGCTATCCACATTTCACCATGAACATTGTATATCAGAGCTGTTATCAGGCGTGAACTCCTTAATTTCATTGTTCTGACTTGAGCACTAGCACAGACTTGATGATCTCAGAGAATACATTTCTAAAATTCTCAAAGTCAAAAGGTGACAATTATTCATGCTTTCATTTACTTGCTTGACTTACGTTTATTTTGACAAAACCTTGTCTACAAATGAGCACTGTTGAATCAGCAGTAAGCACATACTCAGAGGGAATCACACAAGTAAGTAAGGTCTTCTTGAAGAGAGTGCCATGACCAATATTACTATCAGGGTTCCCTAGTGATAGCAGCTGAAATATCTTCTTTCTTTATTTATTATTTATTCACCTTATAATGTATGCTTTCTTTTACCTCTCTGCCAGTCTCTCTCCTTCTACCTTCCCGTGTGCAATGTCCACCAGATCAGGAAAACTGTGTCATACTCCTTTTTATAGTTTCAAAATCTTGAATATTAAAGGGACAAAGCAGATTTTCCAAAGCAAAACAACAACAACAGCAACAACAAAAGAGCTGGGTTGATTCAATAGAACATGCAAAAAAGTCTGGAAAATATTTTAGAGTACTTGACCTTAAAGAAAAACAAAATGTACATTTATCCTCAGATAGAAAAGGGACAATTGAATGGATCTGCTGGTGGGACAGTCTTCCTTCAGGCTCTGCTCTGAACTTGGTCACTGTAACTCCTTCAATGGGTATTTTGTTCCCTTTAGTCTTCCTTCTTCTTGAGTTTCATGTGTATTGCAAATTGTATCTTGGGAATTCTAAGTTTCTGGGCTAATAGCCATTTATCAGTGAGTGAATATCATGTTTCTTCTTTTGTGATTGGGTTACTTCACTCAAGATCCATCCATTTGCCTAAGAATTTCATAAATTCATTGTTTTTTAATAGCTGAGCAGTACTTCATTGTGTAAATGTACCACATTTCCTGTATCCATTCCTGTACTGCAGTACATCTGGGTTCTTCCCAGCTTCTGGCTATTATAAATAAGGCTGCTGTGAATATAGTGGAGCATGTGTCCTTGTTATATGTAGGAGCATCTTTTGGGTATATGGTCAGGAGTGGTATAGCTTGGTCCTCAGGTAGTACTATGTCCAGTTTTCTGAGGAACCACCAGACTGATTTCCAGAGTGGTTGTACCAGCTTGTAATCCTACCAGCAATGGAAGAGTGTTCCTCTTTCTCCACATCCATGCCAGTATCTGCTGTCACCTGAATTTTTGATCTTAGCCATTCTGACTGGTGTGAGGTGGAATCTCANGGTTGTTTTGATTTNCATTTCCCTGATGATTAAGGATNTTGAACATTTTTTCAGGTGCGTCTCAGCCATTTGGTATTCCTCAGTTGTGAATTCTCTTTTTTTGCTCTGTACTCCATTTTTAATAGGGTTATTTGATTTTTCTGGAGTCCAGCTTCTTGAGTTCTTTGTATATATTGGATATTAGTCCCCTATCAGATTTAGGATTGGTAAAGATCATTTCCCAACCTGTTGGTGGCTTTTTTGTCTTATTGACAGTGTTTTTTGTCTTACAGAAGCTTTGCATTATTATGAGGTCCCATTTATTGATTCTCGATCTTACAGCATAAGCCTTTGCTGTTCTGTTCAGGAATTTTTCCTCTGTGCCCGTATCTTTGAGGCTTTTCTCCATCAAACGCAGACATTATTGCATATGCCAGCAACATTTTGCTGACAGAACCCTGATATAGCTATCTCATGTGAGGCTATGTCAGAAGTGGGTGCTCAAGTCATCTATTGGATGGAACACAGGGCTCCCAATGAACGAGCTAGAGAAAGTACCCAAGGATCTAAAGGGATCTGCAAATCTATAGCAGGAACAACAATATGAACTAACCAGTACCCCCCCCCCAAAGCTTGTGTCTCTAGTTGCATATATAGCAAAGTATGGCCTAGTTGGCCATCAATGGGGGGTGGGGAGGCCCTTGGTCTTGTGAAGATTATATGCCCCAGTACAGGGGAATTCCAGGGCCAGGAAGTGGGAGTGGGTGGGTTGGGGAGCCTGTCAGTGGGAGGGTATAGGAGACTTTCAGAGAAGAAACTAGGAAAGGGGATAGCATTAGAAATGTAAATGAAGAAAATATTTAATAAAAAATAAATTTTAAAAAAGGGCCAATTGAATGAACACTATTTACTAGTCCAGGAAATATTATTTTATAGGTACCAAAAGATAATGCTATCCATCCCATGTGTTCTCTCAAGATGCAGGGCAAGAATCCAAGATACAGCCAAATGACAGTTGCAGGGTAATGTGAATAACTCCTCAGAGGCATGGTGCACCTAACTCAACTGTAACTTTAAGGGTGTTTGACTAGAACTTGTATGTCAGGACTCAAAAGTACAAGAAGCAAAGGAATGGTGGACCACAGCTCTTTAGCTAAGGGACTTAGCTCTCTGAATATTCCCTATGTAGAGCTAGGCTGCGCATCTTGAAATGCAGTAAGTTCTTCACCAACCTAGGTTAGCTTTAGGATGAAGTATAGGGAAAGATAAGCTAAATTAAATAAAACAAGAGTGATTAGATTTATAAGGCACATGAGTGGACAGATTAAAATGTCTTATCCTTGAACCTTGGAGAGAAATATAATGGTGTTTTAAAGTTACATCAAATTTAATCTTAGTGAGAGAGAAGAGGTCTTTATAGAAACTACACAGAGTCTAACCTTCAAGAAACAAAAAGCAAATTCGTCTAGTGAGAATAAAATAGTACACTTGAATAGCAGGCATTTAAAAATCTGAGATGTAAAATTACTGCTAAGAAGAATCAGAGAAATCCCTCCTGGGAAGGAAAACAATTTGGTTGATCCTTAGGTTCCCACAGCATCAGATGAATACAAATTGACTCCACCATCTACCATCATAGAGGTGCTTTACTCAACCTGTCAGTCAAACCTGTGAGTGGAATATGTAGTCTGGACAGAGTGTATCCCCCATCTAAAACTGGTATATTAGGAAAAGGTAGTAGACAGGAAAATGGTTGGCAGTCCTCTAGAGAAAACAGCTCAAAAATATTTACTCCTTATATCTTGTATTTCAAGTCAATCATTAGCAGTGATCTGTCCCAAGTCAAACCATTTCCTGCATTCTCTTGATGCTCTAAATACTAACGGGATAAATTCAAGCCTTATCTGTTTAATATGTCCCTTTGTGGACTGAAGAAACTTACTTCCCTGGATCCTCTACTTCCTGCCTAATAAATTCTCCTTTGCCTATTCTTTTACGATGCTTTGTGAATCTTTCTTGAATGGGAACAATTTCGATATCATGAATGGTCACCTAGGTGAACAATTAGAAACTCATCTTTGGTTTCACATAATTCATCCACAACTCCAAGTCATCACAGCAGTGACTGCTCTGTGCTTTCCAATGTCATCCACAAAATCCACGCTTCTTTATAGAGTTCTATCAGCCATCCTTACTTGTAGCATTATATTACTGAAAATGCACACCCCAAATAATGTTTCCAATAGCTTATGTTCCTGTTGCTAATGATGGCTTGGTGGTACCTTGTTTTATGCTCAGACACAAGTATGTTTTGAAGGACTTGTATTATTCCCATGGCATGTACTGGATGCAAGATACATGGCTGTACAGACAGACATTAGGAACAAAGAGGATTCAAACATAGTAGGAGAACCCAGAGTAGAGCTCTGAAACAACGTGATAGAGAGGAGAAAAAAAGTTTGGGGGATCAACAGAAACTTGCCTTTGCAGACAATCCAGAGAATAAGTTACATTGTCAGGACAACATCAGATAAATTCTACTGGATAAAACTTCTTCTAACTAAATAGAAGTTAGGCAAGATATGCTTGAGAACTAGAAATATACTGATTATCAGAATTTTTTTCTTTAAAAATAAACACTATTTTTGGAGATAATTATTTAAACATATCACAAATAAATTATGGTGGTTAGCAGTTTGCCCTTATTTTGATCATATGTAATGCTATGTTTTCTCCATTTATTTATTAAGCTCTACATTTATTGGATTATTTAAATAGATGTTCATTTTAAAAAGCTGAGCAAGACAAATTTCCAAATTATCAAACCACAAAACCCCACCATTTTGTATGAGTGTGATTGTTCAGTGTAAAAAGTCAAAAGAATGCACTCATTTGCAATGTTTGAAGTCAGGGAACAGCCTCACTTGGATGTGATGGGAAGTGATGGGAGCGAGAACAGTTTCTAAGCTTCAGCACTGTTTATTTACTCTGTGATTTGGACCCTGACTGCACATGTGAGAAGACTGTAAACATTTCTCAAACTGTACCTTCCTTTGAATTTTTATTACTTTAATAAGCACATTTTAGTATTATATATGTGAGGCTAAGAGAAAACAGTCACAAAAATATGTACACAAAATATACCATAGTTAACAAAAATATAACTCAACATGTATACTCAAAGAAAGAAAATCCAGGAGACAAAAGAAAGGGACAAAGACATTTAATAGACATCAAAGTACACAGACAAAATACTCTCATTTAATGTCATTATTGATCTTAAGGCTGAAAATTCAAAACACTAACTACTATTTTGCAGCCAAACCAACCAGCAAATGTTAAAAAGGATAATGACAAAATAAGTATATTTCCTTGAGTATATACTATATGACCAAACAGTTCTAAATGTTTATTTTCTTTATAATCCTCATGAAACATACAACAACTTTTTAATCTCCATTTAACAGAATATATTAGTAATTACCTTAGATAGTAAGTGGCAGAGCTTCAAATACAGTGGTAACCTATTTCTTAACCTTATTATTCAACAAATATTCCATGTTATTGGCTTTAGATCCTTCCTGTTACTAAAAAGCATTCAAATTCCTCTACAAACACTGGCCACTGTTATGGGATAGGGATGCAAATTTTAAACATACATGTATTCTCTTAGGATGATCATTGAAATTGTTATGTTGGTAGAACTTTTCCTGGGGGACTCAGTACAAACATCTGAGAACTAAGATAAAGAAACTCCTCACAACCCATTTCTAAACCATTACCTCACTGAAAATTAAAATCAGGTTTGCAGTCGAATGTCATCAAACTAATTTAATTATGCAACTGAGTATAACAAGTATAGGGATTGTTCTTACAGAAAGACTATTAAGCACTTAGAATGTTAGAATGCTAACACCAAACAAATGCA
Source organism: Mus pahari (assembly GCF_900095145.1). Classification (NCBI taxonomy): domain Eukaryota; kingdom Metazoa; phylum Chordata; class Mammalia; order Rodentia; family Muridae; genus Mus; species Mus pahari. The sequence continues at coordinate 6,125,994 of NC_034596.1, read as the reverse complement.
GGGAAATATTATCGATAATGATTCCTTTACCATAATTCAATTAAATAAGGTGGTTTAAAAATGGAAAAGAGGGAATGAAATATAAATTTTTACTCTTGATTAATAGATATTACTTATAAAACAAGTGCTATTTATAGAAAGTTATAGTAACTTTTAGGTAACCACCAAAATAAAATTTTAAAAACCTTCATAATCATGACAACACATAGAGAAAAGGGAAAACACATTGCTAATTTGCTACGAGCATATAAAAATATATGAGAAAACCATGTGCAATTTGAGGGATGCATATATTTCCTGTACATATACATGTAGAGGAGTACAACACCAGATGATGATTGGATGTCCCCAATTTAAACCCTACCAGCATGTTTAACCTACATCATATTTAAAACAAGTGACTCGGGAAGTTTACACAAGAATTTAATCAAGTGAGTTGGTAAAGTATCTTTTATCCACATGATCAGAAATAACAGAAAATGGGATGGTGTGAGAGAGTAAAGGTTGGCCATTTATTTCCTTCTAAACTACACGCAGAACTCAGGCAAGACTATATAGAGGATGGATGGAGACCTGGCTCAGAGGACAAGAACATATTTGCTGTAAGCATGAAGTCCCGAGCCTGGATCTCCAGTACCATATAAAAATCAGGGCCATACCACATATATCTGTAACCCCAGTCCTCAGATACAGAAAAAAAAAATCCTTTTGGCTTGCAGAATGCCATTTTGCATGCAAAATGACCAGGTTAAGTGAAAAACCTTCCTTGAGGGAGTAGGGTGAGGAGCTATGTTTTAATCTGGCTATATGCCATCAGATATATGCACACCTACATACATGGGTATACTGCACACCCATATTATTCCCCAAACAAATATAAATGAGCCACAAAAGGCTATCTTCTTTGGTAGTGTTGAACTAGGGACAAAGAGCTGGTCTCTCCACTTACTCTATATGTGCATATTAGCAACCAGGCAGGGCATCTGGAGACCAGTAGGCCTTCAGAGGTCATAGCCTTATGAACCTGGCATCAAGAAGTAGATGTTTTACTGAAGGACCACATGTTTCTGGGGATGGAGTGAATGAGAAGGATGGAGTTTTAAGTAGTAGAAAGACAGATATGCATGGGTATATACTTTTAAAAAATATTTAATTGAAATTATAATTTAAAAACTTAATTACAATTTATAGATTACTCACAAACTTTAAGAATATACATTTTTATTTTGGCCATATTTTTATTGGCCATTTTCTTTATTTAAATTTCAAATGTTATCCCCTTTCCCAGTTTCTTTCCTGGAAACCCTCTATCCCATCCCCCCTCCTCCTGCTTCTATGAGGGTGTTCCCCCAACCACCTACCCATCTCTGCCTCTCAGCCCTGGCACTGGGCCATTGAGCCTTCACAGGACCAAGGGCCTCTCTTCCCATTGATGCCCAATGAAGTAAGAGTTCTTGGTTGTTTATGAGATGTAACCACTGGTGTCTTTAAAACATTTTTATGGCTGACACACATAATTTTTCACTGACAGGAAAAAATAGAAAAGGACAAAATTGTAGAGAATGATTAAATATTCACTATGCACACTTTTTAGTGAATTATGTAAGTTTGGAAGCAAAAGTAAGAAGTCACAGTTTCTCCTATTTGGTCTTTCCTCATTGTGGAGTTTATATGAATCCTTTACTTGCTATGAAGTTAAGAAGAGCATTTCTGCCAGAGTTATTTCTTTATAGTTTAGTCAATGCTTACCATCCGGCATTTCATTACAGCATACTTATTCATGCTACTATTTCTGATTTTTCTGTGTCTAAAATGGCACAAACAATGTGCCTTCTTGGCTAAGTTTTCATTATTTATTTCCTGTTTATATACTTCATATTTCTCCCACAATTGTCTCACAGATAAAAGGGTTTCCTGAGCTTCTCACAGTTTGTAGACAGCTTCTAATATAAGCATGAAAGACAAGTTGTTTTCTTTTATTTTGGCATTATACTATTTCCCAATGACTTAAAATGTTTCCAACAAGAGTAATACCTGATTTTTTTTCCAAAAAAATTATGTGCAACTGCAATTACTAACTAGTAAACCCAAGAAACTATATTTTAATGTGTGCTTATAATTTCCTTTCTTCAAATTCTTAAGGAATCTAGAGGATCACCTCTGATTGGAAATGACACTGCCAACACTGTAATTACACTCATTCAAATTGTTTTATATTGACAGTGGTTTGTATGAACTCTCCTTGTTTCTTTCCCACTGCCTGCCATTTGCTTACTCCTTCAAATTGCTGTTGGCATACACTGCATGTCATGCCTGACACTTTGGTATCCTATTATGAACAAAAAGATGCATGAATGAGAATGCCAATGCACACTATGTACAGAGGCTATTTTTACCAGTGGAGGGGGCCCCCCATAGAGTAATTCATAGGTGGCCAGTCCAAACTGTCCAGGGGTGTTTCTAACCCTGAAGAGCACAAAGGGTAGGAGCGCTATCCAATCATTAGCGCCAGTCTCCGCTGTCAATTTGATAAGGGTCTCTTTAATGGTTCTATTCATTCTCTCTACCTGTCCTGAGCTTTGGGGCCTATATGCACAGTGTAACTTCCAATCAATCTCCAATATCTTGGCCAGTTCCTGACTTACCTGGGCAACAAAGGCAGGTCCATTATCAGACCCAATAACCTTGGGTATCCCAAACCTCGGGAAGATTTCTTCTAGGACCTTCTTGGCTACCACATTGGCCATCTCAGTCCTGGTAGAAAAAGCTTCTTCTCAGCTTGAAAAGGTGTCTATAAAAACTAATAAATATTTGTTACCATACTTGGCTGCCTTTACCTAAGTCTTCTCTCAGGAGGTATTCTGGAAGGATTCGCATTAACCAGCTGGCAAGGTACACAAAGTTTGACCACTGAGTCAGCCACTCCCGGTAATGTCAGAACATGATAAGGGGATGTTCTAACCAGTTTCTGCAGATATTTAGCTCTTAGGTGGGTTGGACGATGCATCTGTTGGACATATTCTAGTCCTTCTTTGTAGGGTAGGATCCCCTTCCCTTCTGAGGTTCAGCAAGTCTCCTCTGGGATCCTAGAGAACTGGTTTATCTTTTTATTTCTTGCCAGTCTTCCAAGGTGTACTGCCGCTCGTGTCCTGGGGTTTTAGACTTTTCTACTAAAGGCAGAACGTTAACACTCTGGGCTGCCTGCTTGGCAGTTAGGTCTGCCATCTGATTCCCTTTAGACACAGCCTTTCACGTTTTCTGGTGTCCTGGACAATGTATAATGGCCACCTTTTTTGGCAAATGTATGGCCTCAAGGAGGCTCAAAATTTCCTCTTTATTTTTTGTCTTTCCCTGCAGATCTCAACAGCTCTCTTTGTCTGTATATTGCTCTGTGTATATGGGCAGTGACAAAAGCATACCTGCTGTCAGTGTAAATGTTGATAAGACTTCCCTTTTGCCATTCATAGAGCTTGTATCAAAACCACAAGTTCAGCTTTCTGGGCCAACATCCCTTCAGGGAGGATGCTGGCCTAGATCACTTGCTTTCTGTCCACCACTGCTGCCCATGTCTCCTGCTTACCTTCAACCATGAAGCTACTGCCATCCATGTTCCAGCTCAGACTCTCAGTGTGTTAAACAGGCTAGTCACCTTTATTAGAGCAAGAATTAGTGCACTGCAGTTCTTAGTTTTGAGACAACAGTACCATGCCCTAAATGATCAAGTGTGTCAAGGAGAAGATAGTGTCCAGTTCTAAGATTAGAACTACTAACAAGTAGAAGTGGGGAATGAAAAAGTATAATATAAAAACAAAAAAACTAGGCCTTTAGGCCCAGGCTTGAGAATGTGTGACCCTTGTGACTCAAAGCTCCAAGGCATACTAATCATAAAATAGATAGCAACATTCCTCCACCCACCTACTTCCCGGGTTCAGGGAGTGTTTGTTCAAAAGGGGTCACCCTGACCATTCATGGAACCCGCTATTCAAATGTGCTATTGTTAGATGCTCATAGAAACTGTCTTTAAAAATAACCACACAATTATCAGGTATTTTTCCTTGTGACTTCCTAGTGACTCTTAACTGGTATTTTTGGTATTTTCTAACAATGCCCTCCCCATCCCCCTTGAGTTGTATTTTTTTTCCTTTAAATACCCCCTTACCCAGCCCACATGGTCCTCTACCCCTGCATGGTGTATGACTGTGAGCCCCAGAGCGTGCCTGGAATAAAAGTCATCTTGCAGTTTGCAGAGAGAGAGAGAGAGAGAGAGAGAGAGAGAGAGAGAGAGAGAGAGAGAGAGAAGAATGCCTTTACTTAGAGATAAATTATTCTTAAAATAGAATACCCCAAATAATCTTCTACACTCATTTATTCTAGTTAGAAATTTATCCTGTGCTCTTCCAAGAACACCTCTGAGTGTAGATACAAGTAAGACCCAAGTTCCCCTCAAAGACATCTGGCTTTCCTTTTTCTTTCATTAAACTATTAGCACTATGGCTATCTTTCCACTGTGCTACCAGGGAGCAGAAAAAGAGACCTATGCAAATCTATGGAGAGATGCAGACCATTTTTCTTTGTTTAATAATTTACACAAAGAGCTGAGTGTGTTTTCCAAGACTCTTAAAATCTGCAGAATCAGTCTGAGAAAAAGAGAGCAACCTCATTGGGATCCTTAAGGAAAGATTTGGATAAAGAATACAAAAAGGCCATTGATAATGGATTCCCCCAAATCTGTTTTTAATAATAAAAGAAAGAAAACAGCAATTGAACAAAGAGAAGACCCACAAGAAATAATTTACAGATAAAATGCAAGGTCATTTTATCTATAGATGACTCCCTTAACAAATGAAAACAAACAAGTAGTTATGTGAATGTTTTCTTGTAGAATATATGACTAACATTTCTCAATGTTTTGTGGTTGTTGTTGTTTTAAATGACAGTAGTTTTCCTGCCAAATGATAATGCTCTTTAAAGATACAATGACAATTCAATGCAATGAAAATGAGAAGCTGGCTGTGTTGGAGGCATATGTCAGAAGTAGCTCTAGAATAGTTACTGTTGTGGTTTGAATATAAAATGTTCATCATGAGGTTCTACAGTGGCGGTGCTGGGAAGTTTAGAAGGAAGAGAGTTGCTGGAGGAAGTCCCTCATTGGCTATGGGGATTGGGCTTTTATAATTACCCACAGCTTGCTGTTTTTCCTCAGCTTCTTATGATTAATCAGCTTCCTGCTATTATATTTTTGTTGGTGCCACATCTTTCCTGCCATGATGGCCTCTAGCCCTCTGTAAGTATAACACACCGGCAAACAAACAGCAAAACCAAACTAAAATCTTCTCCCATAAGATGCTTTTTGCTGGGTATTCTATCAGAGCAATAGAAAAGTCTGATATGTATACATTTATGGTTTTAGTATCTCATTGTTGTCTGATTCACATATGTATCTTTATCTATCTATCATCCATCTAGCTATCATCTATTTATCTACCTACTTATCTATCTATATGCATACCTATCTATCATCTCTCTATCCAGTCATTATGATAACATCATTATCTTGGGTTCAGTATTGTACTATAAATTTTACAGGATTGTCATTAAACAAAAGCTGAAAAGGTATAGAAGAGATCTCTGTAATATTAATAATTAGGACTCAGTGGAAATCTGCAATGATCTAAACAAAAATCCCAGAAAAATCTGGGAAACCCAAGTAGACCCTGTAAGCTAACAAGCATATAACAATAACAAAGGCAGAATAAAACTATGTACCCACACAATTCTAACCCCTTTTCTAGAGAACTTTGTGACTGCTTTCAACTATTCATTTCAGCTTAAGTTGATGACAGTTCTGGGCATGAAGACTTGGGAGTTCAGCCAAGGCCAGCTGTGACCTTGCAGAATGGAGCAAGTTGATCTAGGGCAGCAGTTCACAATTTGTGTTTCAAGACCAATTTGGGTCAAACAACCCATTCACAGGGATCATATAAGACCTTCAGAAAACACAGATACTTATGATTCATAACAATAGCAAACTTATAAAGTTGCAACAATAAATTTGTTATTGGAGGTCATCACAAGATAAGGAACTGTATTAAAGAGTCACAGCATAAGTAAGGTTGAAGACCACTGCTCTAGAAATCTTTGGCATTGAATCTTCAGCTCCAAAAATTATCTCTCAGGTGACAGGAAGTCAAATACAGTATTTTGGCATAAAGCATGAATACACATTTAGATTTCCATGCTTACATGAAAACATGCACCAGTGACTGAGAAAATCTTGGGATGAAAAACTTTAAGCCATAACACACCTTGAAACACAGCACTGTACAAACAAACCACTGTGCATACACATTGCTGTACTCATAGAGTTGAGAAGCTGCTCTTTCCACCCCTGTGGTTACTTTGTTTTTGAAACGTTACTTAAGCTTGTTTTCACCTAACTTGTTTAATACAATAGAAATTGTGGATAAGGCATGCTCTTGGAGTATGTTCCCCACACAATATCTATATATCACAACTTAGACCATCAGATTGTGACAGTACCATTTGCAATGTCCTGCCTTTCATCTCTATCCTTTACTTTGGCATCTAGCATACATCCCTTTTACTCTTCTTTGCACATATTTTAGTTTTCAATACCTGGACTCAACCTATACTCATAATTTCTGGTGGTAGTTTATTTGATTCTTAACATGAACTATAGGCATACATGTAATTTCTGGTAGACAGCTATTCTATTAAATAACTTCACAAATAAGTACATATATGATGCCCCCTTATAAGCTAAACTAGAAGAGGAAGCAGGATCATCATCTTGTGGAATGCACCAATAACCGATTTAGTACGCTTACCTAGAAGAACACTTCCTGCCTTTCACTTCCTTGTCTTAATAGGTCCATATGACTGTGACCTAATACACATTCATATTTAACAAACACTATGCTAAGTTATTCGACCTGTTATCTCAGTCATTTAGTAAGGTGCTACTCTCATGTTTGCAGAGACAAAGCCCACGATGGTAGCAGTGGTTGAGTTCATCTTTACACTGTTGCTTATCCATTTTTCATCTCAAGCAGGTTCATGGGCTTGGGTTACTCCCTTCTATGATATCTGATTTTATCTCAGTTTGACCCAAGCTAAAGTTACTTTGCAAAGGGAAACATTTATTGAGAACTTTCCCCAACAAGATTGGCCTTTGGCTAAGCCTGTGGGGTATATTCTTCATTGATGATTGATATATGAGAGCCCAGCTCACTGTTCTAGATGGTACCATGCCTAGGTAGTTGAGCAAACTATGAGGTATAAGCTAGCAGGCATTAGTTCTGTCCTCCACTTTCCTCCCTGGAATTTCTTTCCTGCCTTTCTTAGATGATGGACTACAAGCTTTCAGATGCAATAAATCTTTCATTCTATAACTTGCCTTTGATCATGGTATTTTCTCACAACAATAGAATCCATAACTAAAATACCTTGACTTTATTCAGATATAAATTTCCCAACACTAATCTTCGGCAGCCTTTTCCCCTAACCAACACCTCTGTGCAATGGCTATTCTATTTAAATCTTTGTAAATGTCCAGACTTACATGACTCCATCTCTCTACTTTCCTTACTTTAATCTCAGCGCAGACAGGATCACATCTGTAAATCTTCTTTGCTATTAAACTGAGAGGCCACTGCCTCTTCCTTCCAGATAGTGATCATTTAGGAACCCAACAAATGCACCATGTGTCCTTAGAAATATTTTAAGTGTCACAAAGACACACAAAAATATTAATGTATCCACAGTAAGTTAACAATGTGATCAAGAAGCTCAGAAATCACAACCTAGTCATAATATAAAGAAGAGCAAGCAAATGGTTAATATGAATTTAGTGCTCTGCATGCTAACTGGCAATCAGCATGGGAACAATTAGAAATACTAAAGAATTAAAACAAATCAATTTCATCGAATTTACTTCAGATCATATGGCTGACAGCTAAGTGCATTGTGGTAGATGTTTCTTTCTTCTCTGTTAATATAACCAGTGGGTCAGTTTTCACCATGCTCAAAACCCAGCATAGCAGCTGACAAGTCCATTGGGTGGGGATGCCAGGAAGTACATGTTAGGGAAAATGAATGACAGCAAACAGAACCTGTACCCAGTGGAAAAGTTCATAGAAACAATTTCTAGTTCAATTAATAATTCAGTATAATTTACAGACAATAATGCTCCCATTGCTTCACCATGTAATGATTATTTAGACAATGAAGCACAACACTTTTAATCTCTAACATTAGAAAATATCAGTCAGCATGCTCAAAACTATCATTTCAGTGATCCTGAGTAGAGACAAGAATCCCATGCAGCCCTGGTTACTCTGGCCAAGACAAAGTGACATTTGTGCTACTCTTTTTGGATCCTTTACTTCTTCAGAGCTATAATTTTGTGTTATTTTTGTCACTGGTGACATTGAGGGCAGTGCTACTTACAATATTCTTCCCTGACTCAATGACCCTCCTGATTGCTTTCACACATGCAATTAGAGTTTACAGTAATGTCCTAATTACGATGATAGGAAAAAAATGCAAGTGCTTTTTATGGACTATGTACATGGGGATTGCATCCAGACATCATTTTCTCCTGATCATAATCATCAGAAAGAGAAAAGAGGATACCTTAGAGATCAGCAGCCCTGCATTCAGATATGGGATTTAATAATCAAACCAAAAATAAACTAACTTTTTAAATTCATCTTCCAAATAACAAATGCAGTTGAGATTGTGTATTAGAGACAGGCTGAATTGAGTATCATCCAATGTTTATTATCTAGATTATCTTTGGCATGGTCATAATTTTTCTTTAGTGTATATCTGTTTTCTGTAAAATTTGGATGGCAAATATGGGCACCTTCATAATTATTACATAGATGGGTAATAAATGTTACTTATTCTTGCTATATAATAAAATATTCATTTATCCTATAAGTATCTCATTGTTGTCTATGATTCAATCTCATTCAAAACAGATACTGCAGACGGCCACGTGTTCCCTTTCAGGTGACATTAGTATTGCCTCAGGCTTGTCAGGAAAATGATTCTTACAGAAATACACTTTTTATTTGTACTATCTGAAAGCCTAAAGGCTCATCATTCAGTGATCTATTTCTGCACTCAAGAACCATATATGACTAATTTAGTTTAAAAGAAATAAAAGTAAAAATGTAATTCCTCAGTCATACTAGCCACAGCTTACTATTGAACCATAAACCTGGTTAGTGGCTGGAGACTTTTAAGAACTATGTTGTTCAGAATTGTGTAGAGAAAAAAATATTTGTTGAGCAATAGACAGCATTTAATCTAATTTTTATTATTAAAATATGAGTAGCCTAGCAATTTTTCAATATTTACATGTTTGGGTCAAAATATACTTAGATCCTCATCTAAAATGCTACTTTGACCCAGAGAAAGGCATAATGATGAAAGCTCTTGGACTCTAGATGACCTTTCCTTCTTGAACATGTTCAACTTCAGAAAGTGCTATGTGCACACACTCATAGCATACATAATCAAGTCAGATTAATACCCATGAAAGAAGACACTCCATGTCTCTAGACCTTGCCACTTTAATTAGCGCTTTACTATTTGGAGTTAGATAAGGATATTGGTGTGACTAACCTCACTCACAGGGGAAAGACATCAGACTGGGAACAAATGCCTTGAGTTGAAATGAGAAATCAATCTCTGAGTGAGCGATAGGAATGAGATTGTCTGAAATGTCTCTTTCACCTCTTGGTCATCTCTCCTTCTTCTATAGCAGGAACAGACAGACCTTAGAAAATGCCAGCTGTAGTACTGCGGCAAAAGATCATTACTTCCCATCTAAAATGGACCAAAGTACCATTGCATGTACATGCACACATGCTCGCAGATTCTTTTTTTTTAATCAAACAAACAATAACACTCGAAGAAGCCAGAGCATCTATGGAAAACAGATCTTGCTTTCCAAATGAAGGCAAAACTCATCACTTCCCAGGTTAGAACAGCTGAGACCCATCAACTACCAGAAAACAATTTGTTCAGAGTAGAAGCTGTCACCAGCTATTACCACGTGGAACATGAAGAGCCGCTGCACACCTCGGCTTCCTGATGCAGCAGGCATGTTCCCATTCCACTTGACAGCTGTGGACATTGGAATAATACAAAACATAACCTAATCAACAGACTGTGAAAAATCTGAAAGCTAAAGACAGATGTTCAACTACTCTCGCCACCTTTCATATTTAATTATATTTATGCATGTGCGTGCAATGGGGCGGGGCAAGAATTATGTCAACTCCTTTAAAACATACTTTCTTACTGCTAACTTAATGATAGAGAGGGTTAGGATTCTCTAATACCATCCTCAAGTGTCCCAAATTTATCTTCCTGGTGGCTCATGAGCCTTGATCAGTCTGTGTTACATCCGTCAGTCTGCAACACAACTCTTCATTCCAGGAACTCCATGTTCACCTCTGCTGTCCAATTTCAGGTTACTCTACCCATGGTGCCACTGCATCAGCAGTAGCTCGATGCTGTCAGCATGCATCACCTATTCCCAAACAGAGTGATTCTGAGTAATCTGTTTTATATCTAAACCGAAAAGCAAATGAATGCATATATTTTTCTTTTGTTTTTTTTGTCCAAGCTATACAGAACTCTAAAAAAGCATCTCAGAAGTGAAAAAGAAAATTACCCCATCTAATAAGAATCAACTCTACTATTCCATATAATATATATAATTATATATAATATGTAATTAATAATATATATAATTATATATAATATAATTAATAATATATATAATTATATATAATATATAATTAATAATATATATAATTATATATAATATATAATTCTATTACCATATATATATATATATAGTGGAGGTATAGATATAGATATAGATATAGATATAGATATAGATATAGAGTAACAGAATTAGCCGACCTATACACAACAAACACACACACACACACACACACACACACTGAATGAAAGGCATATTTTACTTCCTTATTAGTGACTTAAAAGATAATGATGGAATTATGAAAATCTGGTGAATGCCCTACAGTCTAGCCTACTACAACCACTTCAGAATGCTGTTACAGTATTGTTAAGAAAATCTGGGGCTAGAGGAGATTTGTTACGATTTTGACATGAAGTATCTCCACAAGGCTCATGTACTAGGTGACTAGGTTGGTGACTAGCTGATAGAACTCTTTGCAAACTTTAGCATGTAGGACCTGGTAGGGAGAATTTGGTCTCTGGGGATGTGTTTTCAAAAGTCATGCTTTACTTCTGGCCTCTCTTCACTGTCTCTGCTTCCTCTCCATTGTGAGACAATCAGTGTTCTTCTTAGGATGCAGCCACTGTTATAACATTCTGCATCACAAGGTGCACAGAAAGTGCAGAACCACATGATCATAGACTGAACCCATAGCAAGCAGGAGCTAAGATCAATCTGTCTTCTCCAATCTTGTTCTTTCTGTCGCCAGAATGATGACACGTGTAACTGACACAGAGAATTGGTACCAGATAACTTGTACATAACAATGGTATTTTGGTTCGTAAACATCAGAAATTATATGTGGGAGGCACTGGAAAAGAACTCTAGTGTTGCAAAAAGACTTTAATGGCCATTGGTAGTGGGGATGAGAATGTCAGAATCCTGATAGAAATTTTGCCGGTAATGATTGTGCTCATTAGGTTTCAAATGGAAAAGAGGGCTCTATTGGAAAATGAACTAGAAGCAAAAGTGTTACTCTCTGACTATTGAATATATATGGTGTCTAGAGACTTTTAAATCAGACTGAATTTAAAAGTAATGGATGAGTCATTATGGTAGACAAAACTCCCCAAACAGTAGAGCGTTCAGATTGTGGCATCCTGTTATGCTTCCCTTGAACCTCCTGTTTTAAGGACTTGATCCTCAGCTGAAAATACTATTTGGGGAAGTTCTTTAAGTTTTGCTAGGTGAGAAAGAACTGGAAGAAGGAAATTATTGAAGGTATAATTTGAAGGTCAAACTGCTTCCTCTCCTTACTTACTGTCTCTTCTTCCTGTGGATCATTAGGTGAACAGTCTCCTGGACTATGCATGGACAATGGGTAGAAAGGAGCAGGAGATAGAGATGAAGTACCACAATGAACACCTTCACTTTACCTCAGCCAAATAACTAAACATACTGATCTCATTAACCTCCTGAAGATCAAATGGTAGGAGTTTTACAAATGAGATGTAGTCAGAATTTGGGCTAAATTTATACAGGTTTGATAAAGTGTATTTGAGACCTCACTTTGGATGACCTCATTTTAAACCAGTGTCTGCACACAAATGGTACACTTCTTTCTAGTTCCTACAACTTCACAGACATGAGCCAATCCCTACTAGATACCCATGAAATAATAGGATTTACAGAGAATTGTTCTTCTAAGAGTTAGCAGGCATAATTTTAAGCAAGGAGGCTTTGATCTGTGAGTGATTTGCATGGCTTACATTCTGATATTAGTTCAGGTAAAAGTGCCCCACACTAACCAACTTTATGAGTAAAACAGGCCCATGGGGTTAATATTCATTTTGTTCAGCATAAACACTTAAATCTCAGTTCTCTCATGACAACTGGGTTGGGTTTGGGTTCTGTCACCTTTTCATAGTGTGATCTGGAGCATTAATTTTAAATCATGTTGTTTCAGCTTCCTTGTCATTAAAGCAGGAGTAGTATAGATTCTCTTTACAGACTGGCAGCCAGAAATAAGCAAGGCAATTAATTTTAGCCATTTTGTCTATTGGAAACTGTACTCAGCTAGTGCACCACTGTGTTTATTTGGTGTGTAAATTTTCTCTAATCTAGAGGTCAATGGGAACAAGGGAACACAAAACATACTTGTCCAGTATATCATAATCGGTCCCATCAAAAATTGTTCTTGGTAAAATACAAAGTATATTGATTTAAATTAAATGATTGAAGATATATGGAGGAATGCAGAGATTATTGTGAATAAAATTCTCGATGTGATGATTTATATTGCATGTTATATATATATATATATATATATATAAAAGATAGCCATGATGAGTGGCCACTGAGAGAACATGTACTCTGTGAGAATTGTCCCCTGCTAGCTTTAGTGAAACCATGCAGGTGGGTCAGAACTGGCTGACCCCATCTCCCTCCCGTGGCAGTCTGAACTGCTGACCTAGTTTGACCTAATGGATGATTTGTCCTAGAAGCCGAAATTGGAACACAGAGAAACTAGTCAATCTCTGTCAGACCCCAGAACTGGGGGTGGGATGGGGGATGTACAGTGTTGGGTGGGGTGCTGTGTGCAGACTGAAGCAGATATGTGGCCAAGGAAAGTTAACGGAGAAAGAAAAACAAAACTCATGTCAGAAGGCAGAGACCTGTGACCAAACCAGGAAGTTACTGCTTATTATTTATAAGGTTATATGACCTGAAGCAAGATGCCTAACGTCTCCTTATTCCATTTCTTCTCATTGTGATGACTGGGTGACATGTGAGGTACTTGGAAGGGACCCCGGGACGTAGTTCACTCTCTATAATGCTCCCTTTAGTTACAACCTTTCTCATTCTCCAATGCCATATGTCTGAATCCCTCTGGGTTGGCGATGTCACATGTCTGCATCCCTCTGCGTTGGCGATGTGCATCACCAACAAATCTACAAGTCAGAGCGAGCGACAGGCAGGAGGACCTCTTGTTCCTGGGCAATCTTCTTCTTTCCTAGCTGATCTTGTACCAGGCTAGTTTGTGCTTCTGAATTCCCTGTTGTATTCCAATAAATTATCCTCTCTGAAATTTTTCTATTAATGATGGTTTAATGCCTCAGCTCTTGTAACACATAATCTCCAAGGAAGAAACGGCACTTTGTGCTATCCTGTGGGATAGTTTGAACAAAATGTTCTTGACATTTTGGTGAGAGATTCAGTGCTAAGTGTACTATCCTTTCCTGTATTTCTCAGATACACAATTTGCCTCTGTATTTGTGAAGTGCTTCAGCATTCTATGAAAATGGCAATAATCAAAGGGAGTGTGGGGCAGGAGAGTAATATGAAACTCACAGATCATAAAGATGCCTCCAAATTATTATTATAATCTACATCTAAAACCATTTCTGTTTCATGGCTCCCTCTGGTAAAAAAAATAAAACTCATAATTCAGTTAGGTAGTTTCTAGATGTGGTTGCTATTGAAAGAAACTCAAAACATATTCCCTGAGACCCTCTTATGGGTAAGACTGACATAATCATAAAAAATAAAAATGCTATTAAATAGACTATAAATTTCAAAATGATACAGAAATGCAATAACCATACTGAAATTTGAAGGAAATAATAAAAGCAAACAAAATCTAAATAGACCCCCCCCAGTAGAGATAATATCAAAACGGAAAAGTGCTGATTACAGAGATTCCCCAATTCAGGCTTGCTCAGGGAAAACATCTTTTATGGGGTCCAGATAAATGCACGTGGTATCTAAACTGCAATGCTCATAAATCATTAAGGATTTAAATAAAAGCATTCCAAAATAGAGATATTATTTCCCATATACAAAATAAACACACTTTGTTAGACATAGTAAAAAAAAAAAATGTTTGTAATACATGTGAACACAGCCCATAAATCTAACCCATAGGTGATTTCTGGCTTTGTAGGAATGTGGTAATCTGCAAAGTACTGCAAAACTAGATTTCCCTGAAACAAGTAATAAAATCAATTAAGAAAGTTTAGTCTTCACTGTTAAACTAACCAAGCAAATAAAATCTGGCGTTCTTTGCAAATTCCTCAGAGATGCTCTGATCATTGCCTCCTCGGCACTATTATTAAAAGCATTTGTTTTAGTGAAGGTACTTCTCTCTATGCTACCCTACAGCATACGCCAGCATGGATTTATAATCAGTTATGCAAGGTAAGCTGTTATGAGTGACAATTATATCATTTCCACAAAAGCAGTTAGAAGAGGTGGCTTCTATGAAAAATGCCCTCCTTGGAATACCATATTCTCGAGGTAATTGGTTCCCCAAATATGAATCATGAGCACTGTGATGCTACTTCCAATTGCATCCTCATGTACTAGATGCTGTGTACCCATGAGCTCTGCCCTTCATATCAATGCCAAGATTGACTTAACTTTGTTCATACAACAATGTATTCTGTTTTAGAGATTGAAAAGTGCCACTTATATCTCATTAACAAAACTTTTGCTTTTTGGATTGCCCGTAGTTATGGCATTGAGGCAAGTAGCTGGGCAATAACACATGAGGCAAAATTTGGGGGGTGAAATTAATGATTTCTTTTTTCAAAAAATTCTATATACCTCTTTTTACCATCACCATCAATTTCCTAATGAGAGAACAAGCACATAGAATGGAAAATAAAATTTAGGAATATTTGAGCAAAAAAGATAGGAGTGCCCCAATCCTCAATGGCATCAGTGAACTGCTGAGCAAATCCTTAAAATATTACTCCTGAATTACATAACCAAATAGATATTTTAATAACCACGCTGTCTAAGCTATCCTCCCCCTCTGAGGTGTCAAATTCTTCTCATTCATTATTAATCACACGTCTTTTTCTGTCCTCACAACTGTCATTGTCTAGGGCTTTAGATGAAGTTGTCAGGCCCTCAAATTGCTAATGAGATCAAGTTTAAGGTCCAGCTCACTGGGCATTATTTCAATGGCACTCTGCATTATCTCTTGGATTTTTCATGAATCCTTAGAAAGTGGGTGCCACAGTTCTAGGAGGAGGAACCTATGGTAGAGGACTTTTAACTTCTTGGCTTAATTCACATAACTAGTAAGTGAGAAGTCTGGGTATTGAATCTGAGGAAGCGTTCAGAGCTCTGACTCCAAAGTCATTCCTTTTTATACCTCTTAAGTTCCATCAATATTTCATTTATTCAAGATCAAGTCTCAGCTCATTGTTACAAAAGAAAAGGGAGTCTGCAGAGATGAATAGCTCAGACAGGGTTTTGAATAGCCAGAGGAGAATAATGCTTTCCTCCCGATGTGATTCTGTAGAATGTGGTGGGAGTTGTTGGGCTCATGGCATTATAGTAACCTTGGTATCCCTGCTTCTTTTACCTCACATCTAAAATTGGCCAGGAAAAGGCAGGGAGATTCTCTTTCAGAGCTAGCAAGCACATGAAAAGTATGGAGCATTTTTGTAAGAGGGCTTTAACACACTTCCATGGATGAGATAACTCAGGCTCTCTGCTCTCATGTTTTAAGATGGCAATTTGTGCATGTTGTTTATATGTTGCAATGGCCATAGTGCAGGTCACATGGGCTTTTGTCAATTTAACTTGCTACTAAGCTTTGGAAATTGTGGTCATATGCTTATATAGTTCTATATTCATATGATCACATAACTACTTATTCATGATTTGAAAAGACGGGGCGTTCCTATGTGTCCTCTCATAACTGAAGTAGATAGGGTCAGGCTGAAAGGTAGTGTGAAGACTTGAGAGAACAGGTGAAAGAGAGCTGTAGTAGACAAGACAATGTATCAGAGCTGACATGTAAGCCTGAAAGCCAGCTTGACTATTATTCTGAGTTTCACGTGGATCTAGAAGGCTCAAAAACCATGAGCAAAGCCTTCACATACTTGATTCTTACAGGGTCCATTAAACCTTAGATCTAGTAAACCAAGATCCTAATGAAGACACACATGCCTGCTTCCATCCTGCCCTGCACCTTTTCTAATTTGAAGGAGCTTTCCCAGCAGAAGAGAATGAGGGACTACACACAATTCAGATGGGGTGGTAACTCTCTAGCACCTGGAGTTCTACAGTCAACACCCCTTCCATTTATGGGCCAAGTTTTCTCTTTATGTACAGTGGTGGTGTCTTCCAATTCACAAAGCTTTTTTTTTTATTTGACCAATCAAGTAAAATTGGTCAAAAGCCCAACATTGATAAGCTCTAATACTATCGAGTGTTTACCCAACAGCAATGAGACTGAGATCTAATAGCCTCAGGTTTTCCTGGATGCTGTTCAGCTCATGCTCAGAAATTTTATATTTTATATTGTATGTATGTATGTATGTATGTATGTATGTATGTATGTATGTATGTATGTGTGTGTGTCGTGCTGAATTCATTCCTAAATTCCTCCCTCTCTCTGTCCTTCCTTCCTTAGTTCCTGCCTTCCATTTTTCTTCTTTTCTTTCTTTTTGCCTGCCTACATGCCTTCTTGCCTACTATCTTGCTTCTTTTGTCACTCTGGCTTGGCTTTCAGCCCTCATGTTCCTAGAGGTCAGTCGGGAACTCCCATATCTATGAGAAGAACTCCAAGACGAAATTGGTTAGAGCAGAAACAAGCATGTTCCCCCAGGCTCCTAACAGCTCCCTTTTAAGGGCCTTCTGAAAGGAATTTAGCCACTGCAAATCATTCTGCTTTCACAGATAGAAAATTAGCCAAGGGGGAAAAGACTACTAGAATGGAGAGCTTCGTGGTGTCGTATTGCATTACAGAGAGAACACTTGAGGACCCAAATCATTGCAGCAGCATAACTACTCTAGGCCCCAGAGTCTCACGTGTTTTAGGACCTATCCCAAGTACAGCAGATCCTGGCAGGAAGAACATTTTTATTTGATTGTCTAAAGAAATGGAATATCAGTTTTAGGGGGAAAATCCACTTATTAGGATAGAGATGTATAAAATAATTCTATTCATGTTTCTGCCCCCCAAAAAATGGGAAAAGGAAGTTGTATACCATAAATAACACCACTTTGTAAATCCCTTCAGATCTGCACAAAGCTTTAGAAGTTCTTAATGCACAGGTCTGCTCTCCCACTCAGACTAAATCACTGCCAAGTACTATGTCCACAATAGGGGGCTGTTAATTAGTTTTAAAGGCTGCTGTAATTTCTGTAGCAGTGCGAGGAAGTGTACAAACCCAGCCATATACAAAATACATTTTTTTGTTGTTTTTAATGGTCAATGCAGGCTGAGATTTTATGAGCTTCCCATGGCTGTATGAAAGTGAAGCTCTGTGCAGATGCATAAAGAGAAGGCTGTTAAATGTGACTGGGATGACAGTGCTGTCTATGTTGCCACTGGAATGCAGTCGTTCTACATTTCTGCAGATAGGAAAAAAGGCTGATATCCATTGTGTATGCTAAGCTTCAGGTCTGAGGCAGGGGATTCTGTTTCCCTTCTGCATATGGCCCCAGCTTTGGCACTGCCATTAGTGTTTCCAGACGGCAAAGTTTTTCATCTTTAAGCACAAGAGAGGAAGGATAGAAACTCTGAGAATTTTAGCATCACACAAATAGAGGAGAATAAAGAATGCCTGCCCTATGGCCCTCTTCATATTTCCAAGCAAAGAAATTGAGATCATGGACATTTTACATAAAAATAGATACACAGTACTATACATTTAGGTCTATAAAATTACCTTTTAACAACATGTTTAAAATAAATAAAGATAAACTTGAAAAAGCAATAAAATAAAGAAGATTCACATCTTCAGAGCTCTGTGCCAAAGTTTTAGGGATAATAGAATCCTAAGGTGTTTATTTATAAATACAAAAATTATATTAAATTTGAATCATAGTTTAACAAGAATTTATTAATCTTCTAATAAGTACAATAGGTTATGTAGTGGAAACTGGAAACCCTGAGTGATCTTAGCACTTAATGAATTTGTTTGCATTCAAATATAATTGATATAGGTCTACAATAGTCATTTTTTTAAATTTTATGTAATAAAATCCCTTCACCAACACAAAGTAAGAGATGAAATATGTATCTTTGGCTCACAGTTCAAAGGGATTGGGCTTCCTGTTGAAGCTATGGTAACAGGAGCTCAGAAAGCTGATTACATTTCAGTCATGGCCAGGAAGGAGAATGCAAAGGATATGGCTACCCAGAAAGTTTAGTCCTAGACCATAGAACATGGAATGGTGTTCTTCAGTCAGGGTGGTTTTCCCAACTGTAGTTAACCTAATCTCGAATTCCCAGAGGCCTATCTCTTCAGCACAATTCTAGATCTTGTCAGGTTATCAACTAATGTATAATCTGTATACAATAAGAGGCACAGACCTTAACTATAGAGTTTGATGAGTGGGTGACAAATATAAAAATACATATAAGGCTGTCAATCAAATTATGGAGAGATATATTTATATCTACATATTTTCTTCCTGCTGTAATAAGATTCTATGCCCTTGAGGTTAGGCAATCTTCATTTTCTTCACATTTCCATAAGATAACATCTAACATTCTACAGAGCACATCACATCTGTTCTATAACTGCAAATATGCAGTGAATTCCTGTTCCAGAGAGTAGTAAGAGCTACACAAGAGATAGGATTCTGATTTTTCTCTTCAAATACCCTCCAATAAAATTAGTATTGTGCACAATGATCACCACCTCACTTTGCAGGGTGTATGTCTGATACTCATGCTCAGAGAACTAACTAGTCAACTGTTCAAGCAAATGTCAGAAGAATGTATTTACCATTAATGCATGATATTTCTCCACATTCCTTTAGTCCAGATAATATAGCCTCCCGTGACTAAAGTTGAGTTGTCTGTGAGTTCTAAAATCTATAGAAATGTCCACTAGTTTGTCTCATGGAGAAATCTTAGTTTTCTGGAAAGATATGCTCACTTGTGTGGTTTTTATGTGCCAGCTGATGAACCTGTACCTATATCCATATTGTCAGGATTTATTGGATTCTGTGAATTAAAACGAAAGAAAAACGAAGAGGTTTTGACTTTGAGAGTGTGAGTTTGGGAGTAGTTGAAGTGGGAGATAAAAAAAATACCTTCATTCAAAATAATAGTTGTCTTTTAGAATTTAATGGTATAATTAATATATTAAATAACCATAATTTCTAATATAATAAAATTAAGATAAACAAATATATAAACTATTCTAACAGCTAAATAATAAGAAACAACCAAATCAACTTTTGAGGCAGTAGGTGAAATTCAAAGGAACAATAGGCATATCCCAGCTCCTAATTCTATCTGATTGACCTCGACCCCCAGCTCTGTGTTATGTCCTACTCCTCAGTTGACCATTACTCTAACATTCATCTGGCTTTCACCAAGCCTCAAAACATCTGTGCTTTTCATATTTATAATTATGCAATTTTACTTCCTTAAGGCATATCAGATAATACATAGGACTTGACAAATTCAGAAAACAAAACAAAACAAATATACCCCTATTTGTCACAAGTCATCACCCATTTTCCTTTTAAATTCTTTCCATAAATAAATGCACTGATAACTTCTGTCCTAGCATGATATTTCTACTTTTTTGTTTCTTATCGTTGCCAAATTTTATTATTAAAGCACAGACTAATATTATCAAAAGAAAATAAAATGATAAATATGCAAATGACTATAATATTTAACTTCAGCTACGTGGCTCATTTTAATCTCTTAATTACAGCACAATTGGGGAAGTTTGAGCACAGTCAAAAGAAGGAAAGGCAGCTTCCTCAGAGCCTGAGTGAGGCGATAGCACTTAGCATCTGTGCAGCAAGCAGACATCCAGGAAGTTGGCTCTTGAGGAGTCAAGAAATTTTCACAAATCAATAGGGTATAATATGTAGTAGGATGCTTCACCAAGCCAACTGCCACATGGACACATAAACTCCAGAAAATATAGGATGATTTTTAAATTAAAATGTGAAGCACTAATATATTATATAATTCAACATTTTACCAATATAAAGATTTCTTTAGTCTCAGAGTAAGGAAAGCTAATTAAAAGTTTCAATTCAGGAGTATATTTTAGAAAGATGGTAAGCAAAGAAATAATATCATTAATAAGTAATGTGTCCTTGAAATCAAATATGAAAAGCACTAACAGAAGAATAGACAAATGATCCATGAACAAAAGCAAATTATTTTAAATGGAAAACATAAGTGTAATGTCACGAAAACCCATGTGAAGGAATGCTTAACTTCTCTAGGAAGTACAGAAAATGCATATTGAAATGTGTGGGTAGTCTATTCTTTATCAACTCAAGGTCGAAAATGGTGCAGTGAGACAAGCTTTTCCAAATGTTTCTGTGATGAGGATAAAAATGACATTTTGTATCTTGTAAATCACTGTAAAGTTTTTTTTTTTTTTAAATAAGAACATTAAACTTACTTGGGTTCTACAAAATATTCCACTTCCCCCAAATTATCTTAAAGAAAACAAACAAACAAAAAAAAACTCTTTAAATAAGTAAGATGGTGCAAACTGTGTTTATAAGTGTAAGAGAGATACATACAAGCCAATAGCAGAGGATGGTTGATTCACATCTGTATGCTCATGTAAAAATAAACACAACAGGGAAGCTCCTAATCCTTCGAATAATATAGATGAGAGATAAAACAAAACAAACAAACAAACAAACAAAAACCACCATGGCCATACTCAATTGTCAAGAGAGGCAGGGAAGATATCAGAAAAGGCATACCTTTCTTTTTCCATTTGTTAATATGAACCCAGACTCTGACTATCATGTTAGAAACATTTTTGATGCAAAGGAAATATTAAGAACGTACAGGCCTGACAAAAACAACGTTTTTTTTTTCCTCCTATGTTTCTTGTTTAGACTTGACTGAAATGCTGAAGCTAGTTATCTGTTGAAAATAATATACTAATTTGCCTCTGATAATTGCATGGAACATTTATTTGAAATGAGTATCATGAAACATTCAGATGCTTGAAACAAAAAAGGGGGTTTAGTACGTAGGAAACGAGGTCGGCTTACTACAGTTGTCCCTCTCAGAGACTGTCCAGTCAAACCAGGGTACTCACAGAGCTGCAGCTCAAATGGAGCATGCACAAAACTGAAGGAAAAAATAACCTGTTTTTCTGGAAGTTTGTGGTCATCTGTCAGCAAGTACCCATCAGCCTTAATGCTAGAAGTAAATGGTGCCTCAAGAACTTTAGTGCACAACGAACACAAGTTCAGGGGTCATGCGACAGGGCGCAAGGTGACTTAATGCTACTGTCTAGGGAGATAGTATGAGGAAATATAGAGGGTGATCCCAAAAGAGCCTGGTGGGCTATGGGTGATGAGTTACAGAAAGCAAAGAAGCCACGTTCTACCCCTGTGCTCTCTTCTGTGATGTTTATGCTGACAACAGGGTGTGACCAAGCTTGACCATCCTGAAGGGTTGGTTAGAAGCAGTAGAAAGATAATGTGATGGTACATATAACTCAAATTAAACAGTCCATTCTATCAAATTAAGGTTTAAAAAACAAATAATCTATTTAAGAGGTTATCTTTGGGCTCAAATCTCTAGTTACATGTTACTATTTTATTTAGCAACTAGTTAATGCTTAAAGTGATCATATGATATAATATGATTTAGACCACAATAGTTCACCAATTCTACAGAAACTTCTGGGAGCTCTGTTCTAGTTTCATGCTTAACAGCATGACCAAAAGCAACTTAAGGGAAGAAAGGTCTGTTTGGCTTGTAATTACAGGTTTTGTTCTGTCATATTGAGAGTTATGGCAGGAATCATGTAGCTAATTACATCACATTCACAGTCATCAGCAGAGAAAATGAATGGGTCCTTGCTTTGCTGATCTCTGCTAGCTTTTGATTGTCTCTTATAGTTCAGAATTCCATGTGTAGACAATACTGTTATCTACAATGAATGAGCTAAGTCTTTCTATATCTATAAGCTGTCAATACAATCCCCCAGAGATGTACCCACCGGCAGACCTGATTTATAAAGAACTCCTCAACTGAGAGTCTCTTCTCGGGTAACTGTAGGTTGTACAAGTTATTTAAAAACTAATTAGCTACTTATTTATTTTATATATATGAATACATTGGCACTGTCTTCAGACACACCAGAAGAGGGCTTCAGATACCATTACAGATGGTTGTGAGCCACTATGTGGCTGCTGGGGAATTGAACTCACAACCTCTGGAAGAGCTATCAATGCCTTTAGCCAGTGAGATTTGTTTTTTCAGCCCTAAATGATTTTCATGGGTGGGTACCCATGGCTCCTGCTGCATATGTAGCAGAGAACTGCTGTATCTGTATCTTTATCATCAGTGGGAGAAGATGCACTTGGTCCTGTGCAGGGTTGTTGCCCCAGAGCAGCGGGATATGGAAGGGTGAGCCAGGAGTGGATGATGGGAGGATGGGAGAGCACTCTCTTAGAGACAAAGGGAAGGGACAAGAGGGTGGAGGGCTTGTGAAACTGAGACCAGGAAGGTGGACAACATTTGAAATGTAAATAAATAAAATAATAAATTAAAAAACCCAAATGTTTACAAATGAAGATATTAAAGCTTACTGTATATGGGAACACAAATAAAATAAAATAAAATAAATAAAATAAAAATAAAGCTAATCAGCATGGCATCTTTGAATACCTCTCATCCTTTGAGAAGAAATCAAACAGACAGGAGGACATAAATAGCATCATGGTACCATTACCAGCTACAGACTAAGGCTAAAGTTTTCAGGAGATGATCTTATATATGTGAAGTAGCAATGCATGGAAACACTCTGTCTTAATGAAACCCTGCCTATGGGATGTTAGACTCTCTCCATCAGGAATATCTGAACAGATGTAAGAGACTGCCTTTCTGTCTGTTTGTTTGTTTGTAGATATTTTCTTTATTTACATTTCCAATGTTTTCCCCTTTCCTAGTTTCACCTCTGAAAACCCTCTATCCCTTCACCCCTCCCCCTGCTCACCAACTCACCCACTCCCACTTGCTGGCCCTGGTAGTCCCCTATACTGGGGCATAAAGCCTTCACAGGTCCAAGGCCTCTCCTCCCATTGATGACTGACTAGACCATCCTCTGCTACATATGCAGCTAGAGCCATGAGAATATAGCTGTCTCCTAAGAGGCTCTGCCAGTGCCTAACAAATACAGAAGTGGATACTCACAGCCATCCAGTGGATGGAGCACAGGGTCTCCAATGAAGGAGCTAGAGAAAGTATCCAGGGCCCCAAAGGGGTTTGCAGCCTGATAGGAGGAATACCAATATGAACTAAATAGTATCTCCAGAGCTCCCAGAAACTAAACCACCAACCAAAAAATAAAATAAAATAAAATAAAATAAAATAAAATAAAATAAAACAAACAAACAAAACACATAGTGGGACTCATGGCTGTAGCCTATTTGTTTGTTAAAAGCATACATGGCACATATTTGAAAATATGTACATTTGTTTTCTGTTACCTCTGTTGTTGGGTTTTTTGTTTTGTTTTGTTTTGTTTTTGTTTGGGGGGTTTTTTTTGTTTGTTTGGTTTTTTTGTTTTGTTTTGTTTTGTTTTTCAACACAGGGTTTCTCTGTATAGCCTTGGTTGTCCTGGAACTCACTTTGTAGACCAGGCTGGCCTTGAACTCAGAAATCTGCCTGCCTCTGCCTCCTGAGTGCTGGGATTAAAGGCGTGCACTACCACAATGGGCTTTGTGTTACTTCTTAACCCTCTTGTTTTCTCGTTTTGCTATAATAATTATATAAATCCTGAAAAGAAGCCTATATGCTTTGTTTCAGTTTTTTAAAGGTAACATGAAGACTAGTATCATAGGGGTGTGTGTGTGTGTGTGTGTGTGTGTGTGTGTGTGTGTGTGTGTAATAACAAATAATGAAAAAAAGGAGTTCAAGAATTTAAAAAGGAGAAGGAAATCATACAAAGTAGAGTTTCAAGGGAGAAAAGAGAAAAATAATGTAATTATAATGTAAAAAAATATTGAAAAACAAAACAAAACAAAAACTGGACAGTTTGCCATTCTTTTAATTCCAGAATTTCAGAAACAGAGGCAGGTAGATCTGTGAGTTCGAGGCCAGCCTGGTTAACAGAGTGGGTTCCAGGACAGCCAGGGCCACACAGAGAAACTCTGTGTTAAAAAAGAATGAATGGATGGATGAATGAATGAATGAATGAAAAAAATCCTATATTCCTTCTTTGGCAATGAATTTTCTCCAAACAAGTAAGCAGGAGACGACATGGAAACTCCCCAGCTGGCAAGGTTTCAGGCAGAAATGGGGCTGAAAAGTGGTCCTGAGTTGAAAACCTGGATAAAAAGAGTTTACGTCCCTTTAGTAACCTCAAAGGTATCTTTGCGAACCATTTCCTAGAAACTCCTGGGACTTGAACCTTGAATTTGGGGCTGCTAAAGTTATGTACATATCCAGGTATTTTGGAGAGGGAATTCATCTCTGTGCATCCTGACCTGTTGTAATGATGACCCAGTTCTTTGTGTACCCGTGAGTTTCTGCATACCAATTTAAACATCACAGGTTCTTCTGCTTTCTGCCCACCTTGATGCCAATGAGTGAAGGAGGAACCTGTCACTTCCCCACTTCCTAATTTAGGGAAAATGTCAGGGTTTTGGAATCAGAGGAAAGGCACACAGGTGCTACATTTTGTAAACAGAAAGACGAAAGTCAGCCAATGTTCACAGCTCTCTTTCTGGGGACATGGTTGGGATTCACGTTCCTCTTTCTCTATCTCATGCATTCAGAAACCAATGAGTGCCAGATGAAATTGCTTCTTTGGTCTGGATATTCACCTGTTAGAACAGACTTCATCTAAAATGAGGGATTTCTACAGATCTCTCTTCACTCTTTTTGCACTTAGTTTTGATGTAAATGACTCGCTAACTCCCAATCTCATTAACTTAAATATGTGAGATTTGTCTTCCTTTTTGTTTTTCTTCTTCCAACATGGTGAAAATGCTATTTAAATTATGAAAAGAATATTCCTAGAAAAGACTAAAGTCACAGCATGCAGGTGATCGGGCACACAGCAATCTGTATTCTATCATTCTTTAAAACAACTAAGGGGGAAGGTCAATGGCCCCTGTATATTTTTCATAGACATGAAAGTAACATCTTTGAAACTCAAAGGTGATCAATTCAATCAGATCATGCTGAGCTGTCCTCTCCAAAGTTGTCATGTCTCTACTGTTCCTAGAATCCTCTAGGGGACTAACCAAAGCAGTGGTTCCTAAAGATATAGCTATCTATTGAGAGGCTATGCCAGTGCCTGGCAAATACAGAAGTGGATACTCACAGTCATCTATTGGATGGAACACAGAGCCCCTAATGAAGGAGCTAAAGGGGTCTGCAACCCTATAGGAGGATCAACAATATGAACTAACCAGTAAGTACCCCCAGAACTGTGTCTCTAGTTGCATATGTAGCCGAGGATGGCTTAGTCAGCCTTCAATGGAAGGAGAGACCCTTGGTCTTGCGAAGATCATATGCTCCAGTACAGGAGAATGCTGGGGCCAGGAAGCAGGAGTGGGTGAGTTGGGGAGCAGGGTGGGGGGAGGGAATAGGGGACTTTCGGGATAGCATTTGAAATGTAAATGAAGAAAATATCTAATTAAAAAAAAGATCTCCCACACGAGTACAGTTTTCTATAGCGTAGAGAGAAAGTAGTGCCGGCATTAGACTGTTGTCGGCATTAGACTGTTGCGCCATTCAAGTTGGGGATTGTAGAGATGTTGAGGGAAACCCAAATTACAGTCCAGATTATGAAGTCACCTTTGCACGGTTCAAACATGTAAACAAGCAATCTTCCCACTAATCTAACTTTAGTTTTAAATCACTTTACACATGTCAATTCATGACTTTCAAATGTGAGACTCTGAAAAAGCCACACTCAAAGCCTTTAGTAATTATCATGAGCTCATTGTTTTCGACTCACCCTTTTGCATTCTTTTTTTCATACTTAAAAAAAAATTACCATTTGAGAATTTCATACATAAATTTAATATATTTAACACAAATACACTGATCCCCTTTCTCTCCAACTCCAAAACATATGTACTCTTTTTTTAGCCCACTGAATCCACTTAGTGTTGCCCATATGTACCAAGGTGTAGGATCATCACTAGAATAGTTGCAATGTATTAGGCATTGCACACAAAGTATAGCAACACTCCATACTCCAGCACCCATCAGCTACTATAGCTCATCTACTGTGATGAGAATCCATTCCAACGTACTCAGAAACATATCAGTGTGTGTGTGTGTGTGTGTGTGTGTGTGTGTTTGAGATTTCTATACACTTTTGTATTCTTCCCCTATTTCCTCACAGACCCAACCCTTAAGCTATCACTCTCATACCATTTTTTTTTTAAGAATAATCTACCAAAGCAACTTTTTGGTGCACATACACTGATTTGTATTAAGCCATTCATTGGGACATGATAACCTACCCTTAAAGAAAATTGACTCTCCTTTCCCAGGAGAGAATCAGCTGTCATTTGCTCCTCAGTTAGGGATGGGGGAATAATTAAATCAATATTCCACGCTGATTTCTTGATTGCCTTGATTTTGAGCAGGTCTTGGGTATCAGCCTAGAATTCAGTACTTTGCAAAGCCTCCCCTCATATAACAGATATCATTCCCAGCTCTCTCTTTTTCTCATGAGTACTCACTACTGATTTTGAATGAGAAAACACTATTTTATGGTCCAGAAAAGTGCACATTGTATAATTCATAAAAGTAAAGATATTAAGACAAAGAGTGCTCAGTTGGATTATACTTAACACAAAAAGAGCCTTTTTATTGCAGCAAAATATAATTATATCCCAGTTGCTTTAGCATGATTAATGCTACCTTTGAATGTTTTACGTGATCTTGAGAATCACCTCCACCTCTTGTCTTCAAGTGCTGAACAATTGTTGTAACAAGAATTTATTGAATAACTTCAGTGTTTTCAACTCTTGGCCATGCTGTTCTTCATTTACTATTCTTAGGAAGTTGTCAATTATTGTTAATCTGGAGATGGGAAAACTGAGAACCAAAGGGAATAAGTGATCTGGCCAAGGACATGCACTTAATGAGTGAACAAAGATTCCAGTTTAAGTTATACAAACCAGTTGTCAAGGTGAGCTTTCAGTGGAAAAAATACTTTATTAGAATAAAGGTCTAAGCTCATGATATTTGCTTAGCTTTCCAGCTCCTTAGCCTTTATTAACTATAACTTAGATAATTTCTGTCCTCCAGCACTCTATTTCTCTGCCTTTTTAAAAGTACTACTAAACTCCATGGGGCCATGGATAAGCACTTACTCCTATTTTATTTCTAATCATCTACTTGTTTTACAGTAAATGAAAAACTATGCATGCCTAGTATTGTAAAAAACATTTGCAACAATATGGTTGAGAAGTATCCAAGTCAATTTGTCCAAGGTTACAGTCCAAGTGATTACTCAAGCAAGAACCTTTGAATAATCATGCAATCAGACTAGACCCATATTCCAGATCTTCATGACAATTCTCAGAAAAGAATGCCTTTATTCTCAAGAAGGTTAAGTTCTGATCACATTGCATCTTCCAGTGCATTTCTGAGTGGCTAATCCAAGCCACAGATGATGTAAATAAAACATTCAGTTTCCTTGCAGAAATGCTACCCTGCTATACTTCATGCAATAATGCAATGCTTTGTAACAAGCTTTATAATGAGGCTATGAATTAAAGTGATGCATGGCTTTTCAGAGGGACAATATGCATCACAACAGCCTGTATTAACAATTTAAAACCATATAATGTGCTTTATAAGCTAATAAAGTATCTGCATCTAAATGATTTATCAAATATGAATAATGTATCCAGAAATAACTTACAGGAAGAGGGCCAGCCTCCCTTGTTCCTTACTGGCTGTCTTTCTCCATAGTTGAAACTGAACATATATGGGCTATGAGTTTTGAGCTCTAAACACCAGACTACACTCTTTTGATGTATGCTAGGGTTTTCTCCAGAGTTATCTACAATCTTACTCACCCCACACACACATTTCAGCCACCATTTATGCCACTTCCTATTTCTGCTTCATTCTCTACACTATTATCTTCCCTCTAAACTTCCCCCCCTTTAAGATGTTACTATCCCCTTATCATTATTTCTCTGAGACTTGATACATGAACACTGTATTAATACCATCTCCCCTGGATTCTCTTTTCTTCAATTCTTAACATACCCCACCATTCTCTCTAAAACTAATGGCAAGTTATTAATTATTATTGTTATAAACACACACACACACACACACACTCTCACACACACACAACATGTTCTGTCACTTGATCATTGTTTGTATGTATACATGCTTAGTGTTGACAACTTGGGATTAGCTAACCCACCAGAGGCTCATCACTGTAGAATGCTTATCCTTCTCTCAACAGCTATCAATTGCCTGTAGCTGTCCACACATGTAAGGGGCCCTATGAGATTTCTCCTATTCATATGGGCATGAAAATTGGTACTGTTATTTTTCAGGTCTTGTTCAGTTAACCATGTTGTTGAAATTTCATGAATACATCTTTCCTGTTATATATTATATATATTATATTTACTACATACATATATGTATCATATATAAAATATATTTATATTCATTTGAATATATGTAAAACAATTTGCCAGAAGAATTTCTGGTGTTCTATATCTTACAATCTTTCTCCTGCCTTTTCCATGATATTCCCTGAGCCGTATGTAGAAAAGTTTTGCTATGGAATGATCAGTTGGGGCTAGGCACTACATGATCTGTTTTACTTTGCAATTTGAGCAATTCTTCAGTTCTCTAATGGAAAATCATTTCATCTGCTGGGAAAAGAAGCATCTTTGATGAGTGGTGAAAGCTATACCAGGAAAATAAAGGGAGACTGTGGTGGGAAGAGGCTCAAGAGGGGACTAGAAAGACTAGATGCTGTGACAGGCGATCCAGGGAAAGAAGGGAGAGAGTTTAAGGTGGTAATCATAGAGAGGGTAATACAGAAAAAAAAAGGATAAAATGGAGGAGGGGTAAATATCACTAAGGGTATTTGAAAAAGCCGTAGAGAATATTATTTCATATTATCATACCTTAAATTTAGTATACACACACACTCACACACACACATATACACATACATCTATATGTTGTGCCACTTGAGGTTATTATGTTTCTTCCCCCCACCCCCACCAAGACATAGATAATCTAATAAACCCTCAGTGCTATACATGGAAAACCTCCATTCGAGTTGTTGGCTAGAAGAATCCAAGAGTAGTCGAAAACAATAGGAGTATTGCCATTGCACTTGGGTGCCTCCAAGAAGTTAAAGGTAAGGATCATGTTACTGAAGACACCACATATCTCAGACATAGGACATGGAGAAATTAAAATGGATCTAGCATGGAAGCCAACCTGACAACTAGCTCACATAATACCAGAAGGAGCTATGGTAAGCTGTCAAGAGAAAAAAAGTAATAAATAATATTACATAGCCATAATACTTTCAAAATACAACAGTGTACAGAGTGGCAGGATGTCTTGAAAGGTGCTAGTGATATTTATATCCTGGTATAACCAATAACAAACTAACTAGATTTAAGATCCATTCAACAGGAGGAACAAATTCATGTCTGATTCTATATACTTAGTCTACTACCATGGCTGATGAGAACCTATTACTGTCATTTTCCTAAAGCAGTATAATTTCTAACTTCATTCTAAATATGTATTTTTATGCCCATAGATAAATGTAGTCTCATGCAACATATGTTATAGATGTCATGGCGAATTATAGAATATTTCCATGTAAGAGGAGGTATATGTAGTGGATATGGCAGACAAAAAGTCATCACATCAGATGTGAGAACTTTGATGGCTCATAACCCAGGAAGAGAACAGATCTTAAGCTCTGTAGACTGTAGACATATTCACATATCAGAATAAACTTTGCTTCTGTCCCTAATACAAGCAAACTTTCATACTCAGATCTTAGTCTGCTAAATCCATCTCCATGAATTCTAACCAGAATTTATGAAACCTCAAAGCAAGGTATAACCAAGTATGATCTTCTTGAAGAATTTTAGCCTTATAAATGAATATATATGAATACCAAATAGAAACACAATGAGAAATTTTCAAAAGACCATGTTCCTATTTAACAGGGAACCAGATAAATCATGAGGACATCATCAGACAACCCAAATAATCTAAATATCAAAAGATTATGAGCTCTTGATAGGAGATAAAAGAACTAAAAGGTACTATAAACTAGCAGAAAATAACTATGGAACTATATTTATTGGGGGCAAGGTATTTAAGAAAATATATTCTGAAAATTTATAAAAAGTGTGCAGAGCCTGACTGATGGATTAGGGTCTGAAAGAATCTAAGCTACAGACTGATGCTGCAACAGAGAATCCTACTCTCACAGAGAATAAAAAGAAAGCACTATGCCAATGGGGCCTTACACTGTGCAGGAGTATAAAAAGAAACGTCCTTTTATGGGCACACTGTAAGTAGCTTGGGGGAGTTTGAACAGAAGAGAACATGAAGGAGAAAGACCAACCTCAGAGACTGTGCTACAAAGGAGAAACAAAGGCACCAAGAATTCCTCAGCAGACCCCTAAAACCCAAACTATAACTTAGACTACAGAAAAAAATGGCAATGAATTTCTGAAAGATAAAATGATATCTTAGTTAATCACCAAGACTTTCTGAAGAGAAAAACTATATATGACTACCAAGAATTTCAAAGCAGAGGTGAACTAAAACAATTAAACCCAGGAGGAGGATTGTTCAACCAGATGTATTAAAGACTAAATTCAGCAAACTCCTCCAAACGTTTTTCTAAGAGAACAGAAGACTCAATAGAATCCAAAAGGTTTCCATGCAATAAAACTGGATATCATTAAGCAGGTCAGCCCCAAACAAACACACACACACACATAGTCAGTCACACACACACACACACACACACACACATCCCTAAAGTTAATTATGAGAATGGGGATTTTATTATCAATCTAATAGAAATGCAAAAAGGAAAAATATTATGAACAACTATACAAAACTAAGTTAGAAAACACAAAGGAAATTGAATTGTTAGAAAAACAGATATTATTGTGCATGAATCAAAAACAATTCTAGGAGTCTGAGTCCATCACCCCTAATATCTAACACAAAAAAATTAACATCTTTTCTTCCTTCTGAAAAACTTGGAAATAGTAGAAAGAGAAGAAACCTGAAACAATTTACTCAGACTAGAAGGACATGGTAGAAAAACAGGGAAAGGCATGAACAAAACAATGACAGTCAGTGTGTTACTATACATGAACAAAAAAATCTCCAATGAACATTAACAAATAAAGTCAATTAGCGTATATAATATGTAATGCACTGTGCCAAGTATGACTGGTTTTCTGCAAAGAATAAATGATTGCAATACATCAACTATTTACAATATTGTCATCTAAATGGATGGATACAAGTGTTAACACAAACCAAAACCTTTTCAACACAACACAGAAAATGGGATAGAAGAGAACTCCTTAAGCAAAGACATCCTACATTCATGAAGTTTTACAGTAGTCATTATTGTTAAGATGTTGATGTTATCCAAGGTCATCAGCAAATGTAATAAAAAATCCCAGCATTAATAACCCACTGATCATTTTTTTTTGAGAAATAGAAAAGATAATTCTAAAAGTAAGTTGAGTGGGCAAGAGATGCAACTTAAGAAAGATGTTGACGACTCATATTTCCCAGTTCTGATATATACTTCTAAATTGCAGTAATTAAAATACTGTGGTTCTGCCATAGAGATGGAGAAGGAGACCAGGGATGAGTGGGACAGAGTGGTAAAGTCATTAATATGCCTATAAGTCTGTGGTCTACAATTTTTCCTTATTTTTTTAACTCTCATCAGACTGGTAGATTAGTTTTCATGTTTATTATTTATTTTAGATATTTGTGTGTACTCAATTATGTCTATTTTTTAGGAAGTTTTTTTTAATTTCATATAAATTTTCTCTTTCATGTTATTTTCAAAGATATTTCCTTTATTTACATTTCAAATGTTATCCCCTTTCCTAGTTTCCCTCTGAAAATTTCCTATCCCCTCTGCCCTCCCCGTTTCCCAACCCACCCACTCCTGCATCCTGGTCCTGGCATTCCCCTATACTGGGGCATAGAGCCTCTCTTCCCATTGATGACCGACTAGGCCACCCTCTGCTACATATGCAGCTAAATGGATGGATCTGGAGGATATCATCTTGAGTGAGGTAACCCAATCACACAAAAAAAATATACATGATATGCACTCACTGATAAGTGGATTTTAGTCCAGAAACTCAGAATACCAAAGATATAATTTGCAAAATACATTAAACTCAAGAAGAAGGAAAACCAAAGGATACTTCGATCTTTCTTAGAAGGAGGAACAATATAAACATGGAAGGAGTTACAGAGATATAGTTCGGAGCAGAGACTGAAGGGATGACCGTCCAGAGACTGCCCCATCTGGGGATCCATCCCATAAACAACCACCAAATCCAGACACTATTGCAGATGCCAACAAGATTTTGCTAACAGAAGTCTGATATAGCTGTCTCCTGAGAGGCTCTGCCAGAGCCAGGTAAATACAGAAGTGGATGCTCACAGTCATCCATTGGATGGATCACAGGGTCCCCAGTGAAGGAGCTAGAGAAAGTACCTAAGGAGTTGAAAGGCTTTACAGCCCAATAGGAGGAACAACAATATGAACTAACCAGTACCCCCAGAGCTCCCTTGGACTAAACCACCAATCAAAGAAAACACATGGTGGGACTCGTGTCTCTATCTGCATATGTAGCTGGAAGGTTTTACTCAATATAATAATTTATCAACTTTATTCCAAAGAATCATCTTTTTTATTTTTTGGTTTCTTACTTTCTCCCAGGAAAATATTAGAAAACTGGGCTTGTCATTTTTAACAGCTGACCAGGCACTTCTTGAAGAGTGATTATTTGAGACTACTCAACAGGGAAGGAATAGACTCATCAGCAGATGTTGGAGCAATAGAATATCCACTTACAAAAGAATCAATTCATACTCTCAATTCCAAATGACAGGCACAAAGGAACTATACATAGACTACTGGCTAGCATTTATGTTTAAATAATGAAAACAATGGAAGAAAACACAAGAGTAAATCCACATGACCTTAGAGTAATCAACAGATTCTCAAGTATACCACAGACACCACATGGTTAAGTTAAAAGAAAGAAGGAAAGAAAGAAAGAAAGAAAGAAAGAAAGAAAGAAAGAAAGAAAGAAAGAAAGAAAGAAAGAAAGAAAGGAAAGAAGGAAGGAAGGAAGGAAGAAAGGGAAGAAGGGAGGGAGGTATGGAGGGAGGGAGGAAGAGAGAGAGAGAAAGAGAGAGAGAGAGAGAAAGGTAGAACTTAATCAAAATAAGAACATGTGTACTTTAAAAGTTATTATTAAAACAAGCAGAAAGGAAAATTTCAGAATAGTGGATCTATAGTATCAACATTTATAAAGAATTTGGGGAGCTTCTGGGAAGGATCCCATGTCTGGTTCCAGTCATCAGGCGCCTTTCCCCGCCCGAGGAGGGGTGTCTGCCCGGGAGCAGTCCCCGGCCTGAACCGGAAGGTGAGCCATCTTTGCTCCAGTGCACTGCTGGGGAGAGGGCAGACTGGAGAAGTGTCACAGCTTCTGGGAGGGATCCTGTGACTGGTTCCGGTCATCCAGTGCCTTTCCCGCCCAAGGAGGGGTGTCTGCCTGGGAGCAGTCCCCGGGCCTGAGCCAGAAGGAGAACCATCTTTACTCCAGTCTACTGCCAGTTAGAGGGCGGCCTGGAGAAGGGACGAAGCTTCTGGGCTCCAGTCTGCACTGGCAAGAATGTGGACCACAGAAGCTACACAGCTTAAGGACAGAAAGAAGCAACCAAAATTCTGGGACAGACTCTATTTCGGGCTCCAGAATTTTGGGCACCTTCCTCGCAAGAGGAAAGGTGGCCACCTGTGAGGGCTCTGTCTGCCAGAGCAGGTGAGAGAGTCTTATTGTGTCCAGAGTCCCTCAGTGGCTAGTCTGTGCAGGTGAGTGAATAATCTACAGAGGCAACACATCTTCTGGCACAGGCCCTGTTTTGGGCATTGATCTTCAGCAAGGTGTCAGATCTGAATGCCAGCCCTCTGTGCACATTAACTGCTAGAAGTGAGCTTCCCT